>NC_133327.1:106423141-106728866 GCF_042186555.1 Aquarana catesbeiana | reverse complement strand
GTTTTTTTTTACCCCATTAAGTTACTTAGTTGTCTTAGACCTGGTTCATATCTGTGTGTTCAGTGCTTTTTGCAGAAACGCACTACAGTCTATTTACATGGTTTCCTATGGGACACGTTCACATCTATGCTTTTTTCAGCCGCTGCCTATTTGGAAAGGGTCAGGGACTTTTTTTTTAATGCAAAACGGTGCTTTTTTTGTACTTCAATGGAAAAGCTGCAGAAAAGCATGTAATTATTGCAGCAGTTTTTGTTTTTTTTTTATTCTTCCCAACTACAAATTGGCTAAAAATAAATGCAAAAACGCAAATCGTTGCACAATCACGTGCGCAAAAGTCAAAAAGCACTGCAGAAACAGATCAAAAGCAAACTGCATAGGTGTGTACCGAGCCTTATGCTGGCCACTAGGGGTGTTGAAATTAATCGTCGAATCGATGCATCGGGATTCGACTGTCCACGATGCGGCATCGATTCTGTAGCCTTAAGAAATCGATTATTGAGGATGACGTCATCCTCGCGCCGTGCCGCCGCACCATGCCCTGCCTCCGAGTGGAGCTGAAAGCCGAAGTTTCTGCGCCGTTTTGATCCGCCTCCCACTGACGTCACCCCCCCTGTGTCGCGAGGAGAGGAGGCCTTCCATTCATCCCCTTCTCTCTCCCCTCATCGTCCCACCCCCTCACCAGCCAATAGATAGTGATCCCAGGCGGCGTCATGGTGGTGGAATGCGGAAGTGAGGAGCCACGCTGTGTGCACGTTGGAAACATGGAGCGCCGGCGCCGGAGCTTGTGGTGGCTGGAGCTGTCCCTGCTGCTAAGAGTGGTGGCCGCGACCGGCTTCTGGAGCACGGAGCTCCGAGGAGGAGAGTGGAGCCATCAGTGCTTTTGGTCCCGGAAGGTTTCAGAGCGGTGATGGAGGAGGATGAGGCAGAGCTGGAGGAGAGCCAGAAGAGCAGTAGAGCCAGGTGAGGGGGCCATGGGGAGGACACTGAGAACTAAAGACTGACATGGTAAGGGAGGTGCCAGACTGTATGCAATAAAACCAAAAATGGTGTGCAGTGCTTTGCAGTGACAAATGTACAAAAGAGTGTTATTAAGTACGTAGTGAACAAATATAGTCATAATCTGTGATCTGATTGAAAGAAATCTTCTGTATATTCAAAGTAATTCCAGTGCTTAGTGTTCTCTGCTGTGTTCAAATCATTCCTGATTTCTGGTGAATGATTTGAACACAGCGGAGAACACTCAGCACTGGAATTACTTTGAATACACAAAATATTTCTTTTAATCAGATCACAGATTATATATTTCAGGACTATATTTATTCACTACGTAAGACTCTTTTGTGCATTTATTATCACCACAAAGCACTGCACACCATTTTTTGTTTTATTGCCCTATCTGCATGCTCACTGTGTAGAGGTGGGGGGGGGGGGGGGCTGCGGCGGTGAAGAGCAGAGGACTGTTTGGATGCTGGTCGAGAAGGATGGGAATTGGTCCGTGGTGACACTGGGCAGGGGAGCGCTATGGTAATAGTATTATATGGTGACAGGTTAGTGGTGAGGGGGGGCGGGGTATTGGTCATCTTGGATAGGACAGTCTGGCACCTCCCTTACCATGTTCAGCAGGTCTGCAGTCTCTGATCATCTCCTGTACCATGTCTGCAGTCTCTGATCATCTCCTGTACCATGTCTGCAGTCTCTGATCATCTCCTGTACCATGTCTGCAGTCTCTGACCATCTCCTGTATCATGTCTGCAGTCTCTGATCATCTCCTGTATCATGTCTGCAGTCTCTGACCATCTTCTGTAGTAATTTGGGGGCAATCTGGAGCTCCTCTTTAAGTTGTCTGCTGTGTTTACACTTTGCTACATGCAGGGAGTGTTGTCTTTTTTTTAAGAACAGATAAAATTTTAAAAATGGAGTTCTTCTGACTACTTAAATTTTTTGGATGAAAATCGCGCGCAGTAATCGTGATGCATCGTGAATCGTGGACCTGATAATCGTAATCGAATCGAATCGTGAGGCCAGTGAAGATGCGCACCCCTACTGGCCACACCGATCAATTTTCAGACGAAATATTCAGACGAGATTATTCGGACGAAAAATCTTTGTACATTCGCTGAATGAAAGAATGTTGTTTGAAATTTTCACTTGGTTTTTAACGTTCTGTTTTTAAAATTAATGTAATTTCTTAACGAAAACCACATACACTGTCTAAAAATTCCTTCGACCAAGAAGTTTGCTATTATTTCAAAATTTTCCCGTCACATAGGTTGAAAATGAACGTCGATTTGACCCCACTAATGATTAGAAAATCGAACGAAGGTTCTTAAAATAACTTTTTTTTTTTTTTTTTTTTTTTTTTTAAGGAAGACATTGTTAAATTAAAAAATTTGATCTCGGAGTCTTATGATAGTTACCAGATTCACATTTTAATAGTATATACAGTATATATCTCCTATAGTATATACAGTATATATCTCTTCTGTCTGTTATGCTCAGAGTGGATTAGATATTTTGCTCCCTAACCATATAGTTGGTTATTTATATTTACCACTGCATAGAGATATACAAGAATAAATGGCCTTTTTTTTGAAAACTTTACATATTAACTAAATTATACACCACACTTTTTTTTTTTTTAGGATTATTAACCAATTAATCGAAACAATAATCGGCCAACTAATCGATTATGAAAATAATCGTTAGTTGCAGCCCTAGAGTTAACAGACATCACAAGCTAAAATTTCGAGACCTCACAAGATGACTTTTTCAAGAGAGAGTGAGATCCTGAAACGTCTGCTTTTGATGCTTGTTGCTTTAATCCTGCATCAAGGACTGGGTTGCCACTAAACCAAGGTGTGGTGGTGAAGATATTTATTTTCTCATTATATGTCGCCATCTATCAATCAATCAATTCACTACAGTAACCTGCATGAACTGTGGGCAAGCCTATAAGGTTTGCAACGGATACACTATTACTTCTCTGATAAGCCCATCTGTCACTCTGCTCACTCCTGCTATCAGTATGTGTCTTGTTGGCCCATGAGCTCTGCAGCACAACAAACTAGTCCCTTGTGCTGCTTCATTCCTATTCTAATCACTGGTGTACAAAGACTGCAAGAGGCCGATACATTTAGGTACTTTCACTGCTTGCAATTCATTTGTGTCTTCTAAATCTGCCTAGAGTTCAGCTTTAACATGCCCAAACTAGCACTACGAGTGCCTTGAAGGCTTCAAGGAAGCAACTCGGAGTTTACATGAAAGCTTTTCAAATTTACTGTGAAAGCTTGATGTACACTCTGCTCTTATACCTATAAAAAGGAAAAATTGTGTGTAGGGGCAGAGTGTGAATTGATAGAAAACCCTTAAGGAGGTACCATCCCTAGAAGAACAATTCTAGAAATACAACAAAAGAGAGTTTGGGACTTTGCATGTACCTCCTTGGGTTAAAACCACCTGACAAAATAGTTTTACAATTATTTTTCTCACATCTTTATTAAAAGTACTATACAATTTCCAAAAAGGGGGTTTGTTCTTTTAAAAACAAGTTAAACTGGCTTGTCCAGGGTTCTGTTATCTTGGGCTTGAGATACAATTTTTATGGCCAATAAAAATCAGATCTCAAGCCCAAGATAACCGCACCCTGGACAAACCAGTTTAACTTGTTTTTAAATGAACAAACCCCCTTTTTGGAAATTGTTTAGTACTTTGAGAAAAGATCATTTTAAAATCATTTTTCACATATTTTGTCAAGTGGTTGTTGAACCCAAGGAGGTACATGCAAAGTCCCAAACTCTTTTTTGTTTGTATTCTTATACCTGGGTGTGTATTTGGGTGTGTTTTGCACTCCACTGGCTTTAAAAAAAAAAAAAAAAAAATTGGGTTTCCGTTCGCAAATACTGTGCGAGCCATGTTATTCTCTAGGGTCTTCACTAAAAAATATATATATATATATATATATATATATATATATATATATATATATAAATAATATATTATTCTCTAGGGTCTTCGCTAAAAATATATATATAATGTAATGTAATTTTCTAGCAAAAAAAATACTGATTTTTACTTGTAAGCAACAAGTGTCAAAAATAGGCTTTGTCCAGAAGTGGTTAAGTGGCCCTCGCTCTTCAAAAGGTTGAGCACCCCTGCTGTAAGACGTCACATAGCAAAGCTTTTTATACCTCAGAACTGAGATGAAGGAAAAAACATTTTAGTTGGCTGTCAATTCTAAACTTCAGGCAGCCTACTAAATCCAAAAATGAAATGCATACGCTTTGCCACACAGTTGTGGCAAGAGATAAGACCAGATCTATCTCTGCTGCAATTAAGTGACACCTATAGGTCTTGTCCCCTCCCTCAGCATTCGACTGGGGAATGAAAGGAGAAATTGCAGAATGATGAACACATCTCTTGTCAATTTCCTCCTGATCAGCAGGTAACTTGATAGCACCTGACTGGCAACTTGTGCTGCTTCTTCCTCCTCCAGTCTGAGCTCTGTTGTGCATGGGATTGCAAGAGGCTGATACCTGGTCACATTCAGGTACTTGCACTGCATGCATTAAAAAATATGACGCACTAATGAAGCTGCATTTATTAGTACCTTTTTTATATCTGCCTAGAGTTCAGTCTTAGGTTTATTAAACGGCAGTGGAGGGCCCCTATTTTCATTAGGGATTCATAGGTAAAAATACTACATTAAATTGCGCAAACAGCAGGTGATTTTACAACCAATCATTGAAAAACAAATGTTCCTGGCAACGTCAAAATCCATTAGAAGATCTTTATTGACATGATAGTCTGTATTAAAAAGGGCTAACAAGTTTTGGCATATAGCCTTGATCATCAGTTGATTTTACAACTAATCTTCTCTTTTATTTTGTGTACATATTTAATGAGCATGTTATTCCAGACTTACATTTAGGTATTGTGGTCCTTTAAATACTAATTTTCTGCCATGTTTTTTTTTTTTTTTTTAATAATGACAGATTTTGGAAAACCTGGAGAATGGGTTTGCAGAAGATGGAAGCATGATCACTATGACAAATAGTAATAGACAAGGTAAGTGTATTTCCACATTAGCGGTTTTATGTTTACACTGTGTCCTTGCATCATGTGACCTCAATGCACTTTTACCTGGCTATACATACAGCAAGGAGGAAGAGCACACGGGTCATATGAGCAGCCTTTAATGTATGAATTCTGTTAAGAGATTCCCCAAGACAGCACCCAGTTGTGTAGAACTTGTATATAATGAGAACATCCTAGCAAATCTCATTCTAACAATTGTATATTATTGTACCTGAATCCATTGGTGCAGTCTTCTGTTGGATATACTGTGCTGATGACTTGGTAAAATTGCCTGGGAACCAGCAGTTTATTGCCAGAGAAACCCCAGCTGCATTATACTGGCTTTCTAATATGTTGATGGTAGACCTCTGCTCAATACTTGTCTGCCATCTAGTGTACTTGGGCACTACCTCTGCCCAAGATATGAAGTGAAGCCAAAGCAACCACATTCCAGTTTCCTTTTTGCAGTGAGTGTCTGAAATGAATAAGTGCACTGTAATTAAACACATGACTTTTGCATGCAAGCTATCCATTCAAGTGGCTGCTATTTTTAACCCTGCCATCTGGCAGGTGTATACCTGTTGTTACCACATGTATTCTTCATATTCTGAAATCTAAACCCATGAAAATGAAGACCAATGCATTCACTGATTCCTATACTGTCTTCTGTTAGAGCCCAATACAGCCTTTCCCATCCCTTTGGTACATGAGAGACAGGTTACACAGAACCAAATTTTGGCAGGATGCTGCAGTTTAATTTAGTAGCCATATAAAATATCTTCCAAGTGTGTACTGAGGGTACAGGGATGAGGGAAGGCCGATTGATACGCGAGGTATTGCATTTCGCTGCACGCATCTCATAAATCGACCCTCATGCTGGCAGATTGTCGGTTGAACCCAAAATTTCCCAATCTGGACACCGGTAACAACTGTAAAACAACCAATCTCTCACCACTGCCACCAGATGCCAAGGAAACACAACAACAGCGACCCGATAATCAGAGCCAAGACCTTGTTTGGTGGAGGAGGAATGAGGAGCGTACTTTGGAAAGGTTAAACCCGTAGGGATACAGTTACTGCAGCAATGTATGGCACCACTAGAGGGGCAAACAGAGTTGCCTGAACACACACAGGATACAGATCATACAGTCTGGAGCACTCAAGTCTTTAGAGCAGATTGACACACACTTCTGAGATTCCTCAAGCTACCCTGCAAGCTAAAATCCTTTTGTTATTACTTTTCCTACTGCCACATGTACACCAGACATGCAACTTAGGCAGGCCATAGAGGGTGCAAATTTCCTTCCTTTTTCTTTGCAGGAAAGAAATTTGCACATCAAATTTCCTCATCAAAGCAGACAGTGCTGACAGGGGAATCCCTCCTGCCGAGACATTGTATTGGGGACAAGACAATGATTATTGCTAGCGGCGATCAACTTGGTACATTCAGCCTGCCCATACATGGTTCAAATATCGACCAGTTCCTGCTGAGCCAGCTGAGATTCGAACCATATATGGCCAGCCTTCTGGCCCGTACACATGATCCGAAAATCGGATGAAAAATACAGTTTTCAAACCGATCATATGGTAATTGGATCATTGGTACAGAGCTTTCAAGAGCCAATCACGACAGTTTATCCGATTGGGCAAACCCAAAAAAATGTTCTCGTATGATACCAGATCGCACAATTTTCATTTAATCAGTACAGGTTTTTTTTTTTTTTTTTTTTTTTTATTCTGTCGTACATGAATTGTCGTAACTTTAGTAACCTCCATTTTCCATATGCGACTAGCATGCAAAAAAAAAAAAGAAAATGGATGATCCATATAGTTTGGGCCATGCAATTTGCCACCACCTGCAGTTTTTCAGCTGGACAGACTGGACTGCTAGGCAACCACATACACACACCTGTCTGGCAGATCTGCTAGTTTACACACACAGACACTGATCTACATGCAAGCCTCAGCCACACAATGCAATTTTGTACAGATCAACAATGAACTTGTACCAAGCGTACAGACACTGGTAACATAATACACAAATTTCTCTAGGAATATTCATACTTAGCTTAGAACAAAGAAGGAACTTTTAGTTGAGAAATTTCCCTAGGCGGCCAGTGCATAGAATTATGTTCAAAAGGTAAAAATTACAAAAATACAAGGACATACAGAAATTTGGCTATTAATTATAAAATTAGTGGAGAAAAAACAGTAATAAACAAGCTCCTAAGCAAATTACACCATTTTTGTTTTTCTTGCCGCTGTTTATTGTAATATGGATGTGAGATGGACTCTAACCCAGCCAGTCACCTCTGGGATGGTCACCTCACCTGCCTTGAGGAAGATTAATTGGCCATAGGTTATATAGACCAGCCAGTTATATAGACCAGAGGTAGGGTTTCCGACGTCGACACCCAGTCATCATGGTAAATCCAAATACTGCATGACTGCCGTGGACAGGATTTATATATAAGTTTTGTCTGTCTCTAGTGCATTCTGTACAACCAGGAATAGTAGCTTAAAATGCATATTATCAGATATCGGAAGGAATCCTTTTCATCTCTCTGTAATTAACATAATCCTTCTGATCTGAGAAAATGACAAATGTTATGTAGACAATAGGGAGTGGGAGCCTGGTGTGTACAAATGTTTTCCTCCCTGTTGTATGTGGGGTTTTTTGAGTCTCCTGGTCTAAGGCTGCATTCACATTTGCACATTCCAGGAGTAGCACCCCAAATACCGGAAGCAGATTTTCCTAATTATACAGGATTTATATAGCGCTTTACAACATGAGGGCAGACAGTACGGTTACGATACAATTCTGTACAAGTGGGATCAGAGGGTCCTGCTCATTAGAGCTTACATGTGTGTTCTTCCACACTCAAAAACGCATGCTAAAAAAAATGCGCAAACCGGAATGCAGCAAAATGCTCCATGAGCTACTTTGCCACATTTGTTGCACATTAGGCAGCCCATTGAAAACAATAGGCTGCCCTATGCGTGTCCCACAATAAACACGCAAAAATGTGTGCAAAACGTGTTCTTGCTTTGCTAGGTGTGAATGAGGATTCTTTTGTGCGCTTGTGAGGGAATAGTTAATTTACCTCCTATGGCCACAAGCCTACAGGGTATATGCTCATTGGCAGCTAGGTGTCAGTTTCTCAAATGCACAGGCCTAGCTGCCTATTTAAATTTAAAATTTTAACATTTGCCCACTACTGAAATATAAAATCTCTGTGATATCAGCTCACTTCTATATTTTATTGTCACAATGAGTGACTATATAATAAAGGTTAATTGAGTGGACTTCCTCGGTATAGCACTTACAGGGCAGGATAAGCTGGTCACTGATTAATGTTACTTGTTGCTTGAAATTACTTTTGGAAACAAGTGACCAGTAAAGCAAATTAACGCTTTGTCTACTCATACAGTCACAATACTACATATGTGAATTTAAACTTAAAGCTTTTGTTATCATAACAAAAAAAAGTATCCTGTTCCCTTAAAGCATGTTATACAGCACAGTGCTTGTAATTTGGCCCTCTGTAACATCTGAAATACCTGGTTGATCCTGCCTGGCTATACACTTCCCCCCTGTAAACTGACCATGGTTTATCATGGCTGCTGAGCCCTGACATCGTGGTCAGTTTCCGTGTCTCCTTCAGCCGCAGCCCTGCTCTCCTGTGCCCTCCTCCCCCCTCCCCTCCCTGCCTGTCAGCTCCGTCACCTCCATGATCCTCCCCTCCTGGTGCAATCATATCTATACTACGATCATACCATCCCCTCTGTTATATAATGCTATGTGTCCCTGTGCCTGTGTTATATAAAAAAAAAGCTTATTATACCGTATATCAGAACGTCTACTGGCGCTCACGTGACTCCTGGATCTCTCTCCTCTCCTCTTGGACTGACGTCAGTGGCAGTGCTTGGCCCCGCCCACTATAGCTGTCAGATGGGAAGAGGAGCGAGCCAAGGAGTTAAGTGAGTGTCGGGATCCACTCTCATATATGGTAAAATTTGTTTTTTTGGGGTTTTTTTTATAGCACAGGGACACATAGCATTATATAACAGAAGTGATGGTGTGATCATAGTATAATGGGTTAACAGCCACTTTAAACTGAGCATACCAGAAAATCTAAAACTAGCAACAAGTGCTACCATTGTAGATGTTGCTTTCTTTTTGAAGCAAGCCTTAGTGCCCATGTGTGTAGCACTAGGTGCCCTTAGACCATGGGTGCTCAGCTGCTGGCCCTGCAGCTGTTGCGTAACTACAAGTCCCATGAGGCATTGCAAGACTGATAGTTACAAGCAAGACTCCCAAAGTGAGAGGCATGATGGAAATTGAAGTTCCGCAACAGCTGGAGAGCCCCAGGTTGAGCACCCATGTCTTAGATCGGTGGTCTCCAAACTGTGGCCCAGGGGCCGAATATGGCCCTTTGCTTTTCTTTATCTGGCCCTTGGGGCACTATTCCACCAGCTGACACCAATGATGGAGCACCATTCCCCTTACTAACACCAAAAATGGGACACTATTCTTTTCATTGATATCGACAATGGGACACTATTTCCCACCATTAAAACCAATGAAGGGGCACTGATGCAGGGGCATTTTCCATTCCCACTGGCCATAGTCCAGCCCCCCTAAAGCCTTGAAGGACAGTAAACTGGCCCTTTGCTTAGAAAGTTTGGAGACCTTAGATTAAGGAAGTCAAGAAGGACCTGTAACATTACTGAACTGACCTGGAGACTTTTTTTTTATCAGACTTGGGGGATGGGGGAGTCTTTAGGAAATAAGGGGGGATTAAGAAAGCTAGAGTTCCACGTTAAGAATGTAAAACAAATACTGTCACTTTTCCTTTAGTTGCTTATACTTGTGCACAAGCTTAGTTCATTTAGCCATAAGTGGATTGAAAAGCTTACACTGAACATATCACTTGTAATGATCTGCTTAACAAAGACGTATGTGACTTATATTTTTAAAGTTTCTGTTCTTTGTTTGTAACTTAGTCATGGGCACTTTAACCATTAGCCCATTGGCTGTCTCTGCTGTCACATAGATTGCTTTAGATTTATTTTTCTAGCTGGCTACTCGGACCATTTAAGTTATTTTAGCACAAGGACCTTAATGTTCCTTTTTTTGTGATTAACTTTTTCTTACAGTCTCTGCGAAAAGCCCCCAAATCCCATCTGAGCTGTTAATGCATCTACTCTTAGGTAGTTTCACAGATTACAAGAAGGTAAAAATTAACCATTTATAATACAGCAGTGTGCCCCTTTGCCAGCACGTAATACAGGCGGACTGCTGGGACTGGAAAGGGCATGCAGAATGATAGATCTTAGAGCCAGCTACAATAACAGTCTCACCCGCTGAGAGTCACAAAATAGATTGGAAGTCATTTTGGAAGACTTGTGGATTCAGAAAATGAGTTCTGGGTCAGCCAAGTATGGAAGGTCAATAAATTCTCTAGGCAAGCATTCCCCTTGTAAACCAGAGGCTCAGCTCTGCTTCAAAATTGAAATCTACTGTGCATATATCTCTGATGTTTGGTCATAAATTATGAAACATCCTTCCATTCGAGGTCCGGTTTGGCTAGCCGTCACCTAAATCATTCTGCATAGTTCTTCCCTTAAGAACACAGTAACGTTTAAATGCCTGGCTGGGTGGGGGGGTGACCGTTTCCAAACATCTCCGCTAGCTAATTGGGAAAATTGGCTGCCGCATTTTAGGGAACATTGACCGGCTGGAAAGCTGCCTAAAAGATATTTTAATTTAGAGGTGATTTATGGAATGAAACATGAGCATTAGTGACTGGGCTGGGGTTTAAATCATACAGAGGCACCGAACCCCATCTGCATACAAATGTAAGAGGAGCAAAAAATAGCTTGAGCCAGAGCATAACAGACTTTGCTAAAGAAATTGTGTGGGTACAGTACAGACTTCAGCTTGCCTGGAATTCATTAAGCTGTAAAAGATCCTGAACAAAATATAAGTAGAACTTCACCCATGACAGCTGTCAATAATGAGACAAATCAACATTAGGAGTTTTAAAGGCAACTCCAGGCAACACGTTAAAATTGGTGAACTGTTAATGATGTACAGCAAACTACCACAAATTTGTTAAAGGAGACTTGTCATTAGAAAACTATAGGGTTTTCCATTACCTTCTGAAGAAGCGATTTTGTCTGGCTTTCCACTAGCATCAATGCTTTCTGAATCACTAACCTGGAACAAGCATAAAGCAAATTAAGTCAAAACACCTGATCTTTATTCTTCAGATTAATGACTCAAAGTATAAAAGCAAGAGCTAGCTGGGAAACTAGCATTTTCAAAAGAAGGTCAACAATGTTGATCAAATACATTTAAACACAACCTCCTGTGCTTGAGTGTTGTGCTTCCAAGCCTGATGTCTTGCTGCCCCTTCAGGACTATGGTCATTCTTTCAAGTAGCACTATAAAATAACAAAGAGATGGCGCACCTATCTGGCACATTACCACTATATAATTTCATTAGCTAAATAAAACAACTCCTATATACTCACAAACGCATGACAATGACTAGTGTGTCATAAATACTTATGGGACTGCTTTCAGATCCACGCTGATAGGATGATGACATGGGAAGACTTTTCAGTGCTTAGTGCAGCTTAGGCATTTCCAGGGACATGCCCTCTTCATCAGAGTCACCAGGTTGTCTCTGATGAAGAGGGTTCGCCCCTCAAAATGACCACCTACAGAAAATACCAATGCTGGCCATACACTTAGAGATTTCTTTTGTCCAGACTGTGAGCTGAATAAAGCAAATCAAACAGATTCCTCTTTCCACACCAAAACAGCGCAGATGGATGAATTTCCTCTGCCTGGTATTACATTCTGACAGCTGGCTTCAGTATCTGATACCCAAACAATGACTACATCTGATTGAAATCACGGTTTGGCTGACAATTTCTATCTGGCTTCCTCGACAAACGTCGACTCAACAATTGACGTGACTTGACAAAGCCAGATAGCGCTGGCAGGGGCTAAAGTTCAAACTGTGTATGGCCTCCTTTATTGTCGGTCTTTCTGATCCTCTTGCCTTAAGCTTGTTTTGAGTCACTACGGTATACAGTTATTGAAGCCACTCCTGAACTTGAACTGTAGCATGTTCAAGGTTACAGCTTTTGTGCTGAAGCTAGAGAATCAGTATGACAGCCAGGTAACTAGCATTTTCAGAAGTTTGTTTGAACTGACAGCCTCCACATTTTGCGCTGAGTGTGGCAGTTCATTTTCAATTGGCAGCTTTCACACCTCCTTTAGTACAGTTAACTTTAGAAACACAACAACAATAAATTTCATGAGCCATGGGTGCATGCATGATTGTTTTCAAAGTGCACCATAAATAACCACCATTGTTTTATTCTGTGCACTGCTATGGGAATGTGGTCCTACATGTCTCTCAAGGCAGGTTTCCTTTACCTTATGGTCTAATTGCTCACAACCTTTAGTTTTGTGTTTATGCCTGCCTTATACACTACATGATACTGATGGACAGCTCAGCTTATACTTCATGTATGGTATCTCCATTATGTAGAATAAATACATAGTTGGGGAACTCTAGTGTGAGAATTGACACCCTTATTGTGGTCTTGTGGTCTTTGGAATCAGTGAGATGAATCATTACTGATTACCTAAAATAAAAATATCCGCGTTGGTCTTTACATATTTTTTTTCTTAATTAAGGTAAAACCACCTTTCTGAGTTGTGTCCATATTTAGCATATGACATTAAATGCGGTCACCGTCTGCAGGCCCCCACCCTCAAACCACTCTGCTCTTACAGAATCGAGGGGTTCGTCTCTGTGCCAGCTCAAATTCAAAATCAGCTTAGCTCCGCCCGCACAGCCACATTGTTTATTCACATGATTCTGTGAATGAAAAAAACTACAAGTCCCATCTGACACCATGGCAGAGGGATTAATAGTCCTCAATGGAGTACAAGTGCAGTGATGTTGTCACATTTGTAGTCCATCAATGTTTCCTTCAGATCCATAACCGAAGATCTTTATCACTGCATGGAGGAAGAGTCTGCAACAGCCAGAGCATTACACCTGCGATTTACTGATCAGGATTGCTATGCTTTGCAGGCTCCTGTGCAAAAAATAAATAAATACTACATTTTTAACTTATATGGATGTGTTTATTACTTTAATGCAAAAGGTGGGCATAGCTTTTAAGTCATGACTAAAAAAAGGAGTATAATACATTAGTAGTCCTTATGAGGTGGCTGCCTTAATTTTTTATTTTTTTTTATGCCTAATGTGTATGAGTGATGGCACTGGAAGTGAAAATAGGCTCCGATGGATCTACAGTGAAGTGATTTACTGTAGCAGATTCATGAATGAAATATAGTATAGGTGATCCCAGATCTGGTCCTTGGCTGCTACCTCATTGATAGCGATAAAGGGAGCGTTTGCAAGACAAGAACTTGAATCATTTAATTGTTAAGAGCTCTGAATATGGCCAACTTGTTTTGTGTGAAAAAAAAGCCTCCCCTTTTCAGGGATTAAGCAGCCAAGGTAATAAAATCATGACCGAATGCACTAAGTGACCTGTGTTAAGGCTCGATGAAGTCTAACGTCTCCTGATGGCACAAAAGGCAAGCTCTTAACAACTAAATGCTTCAAAGAGTCTTTCCAGTGAGATGAACTTGTGTCCTCCATACACATCCTTAGTAGCACAAATCCTCTCCCCCCAAATCCCCACTCCCAGGACAAATCTTCTTCAACTCATCCCCCCTTATAGCACAAATCCTCTTCCCACTTCTAGCCCAAATCTCATCTTCAAATCCCCCCAGCACAAATCATCCTTCCCCTAGCACAAATCCTCTGCACACATCTAGCAATACCCGCCCCCACACCACACACACACACACACACACACACACACACACACAACCATCCTGGATTTGGCGGGACCTTCCCGAAATTTGAACAAAATCCAATTGTCCCGCAAATCTGGGATGAGTCCTGGCACTTGGTTCTCACTCTGCCTGGCAGGGGTGTGCTAGTGTGGGCACCCAGGGCACATGCCCAGCATCTCTTGTGGGTGTCTGAGGACACCATAATGGCATCTGGCATCTTTTTCTGGGGGAAGGAGGGTATGTGCTGGGGGGGGGGGACGCTTTGTGGGAGAGGACTTGTGCTAGAAAGGCGGCGGGGTTGGGGGAGGTTTGACATTAAACCGTCCCCCCTCCCCCTTCTAGCATAAGTTCTCTCCCCTCCCAAAGCTCTCTCCAGCACACATCCTCCCTTCAAATCACTCTTCACATGAAACGTCATTATTTGGGACCTACTTGCCTTTCCCAGCCGCTGTGTTCTCCCCCTTCCCGGCTGCTGTGTAATTCCCCTTCCTGGCTGCTGTATTCTCCCCTCTTGCACAAACCTAAGATCAGTACAGGTTATGCACAGCATTGTCCATCTTCCCCTGGCTCCCCCTCCTGCCTTGTGTACATGGCATTGTCAGAGCTTGGGAGGAGGTGGTTTCTGGAGTGTATGAGGCTGCTTTGCAGCAAGTGGATTTACAGGCAGCTGTCAGGAAGAGATGCTGACTACAATAGAGGGGGTGAGCATGTGGGGCAAGGGATGCGGGATGGGGTGCCAGTGCCCGCGGTAGCATGTACGCGTTAGAGGGATTAGTAGAGCCGAGTGACAAACTTGTTTTGGCACTGGGCTCTGGAATTTAGACTGGACTCGCGGGACCTCGGGATTTAAATCAAATCCCGGGACAGTTGGGAGGTATGCTTTCACTTTATTTACACTATTGCATTTAGTAACAAGCCATAATACATGCATTTTATGGTGTCTTACTGCTATACGTGCATTCTTTCGCTGTGCCATTTATTCTAAATGGTAGTGTAAATATACAGTAAGGCTTTGCTCACAAGGGGCCATGTTTACCCACACAGGAATGTACAGGTGTTCTGTGGCAGTCCTATTGATGTCAATTTGGATGCAGCAGCTGTACTGACACAGCTACTGCTTCCAACTTTATCCTTTCGTAGATATGAACCCAAACGGGTATATCAAATTGGGAGCAACAACTGTGTCCCAGTTGACATCAATGTGACCTGCACATGGATGCATGGAACATCTGTGTGTCCTGGTTCGGCTAAACAATGGTGTGCGCTATACCCCATGATAATGAGGCCTTAGTCATATGGAACCTGTGCTATAGCACAGCACCATGCCCAGATATGACTACTTTGTGCAGTGCACCACATTGCCAATAATGGAGTTGCATTTTTTATTGATGGCCCTTTCGAATTTAAAGGATAACATAAGACATCAAAAAAAGTGTACAGTAACGGGTGTTCGTACATCTACCGCAATAGCCTGAGTGTGTTTTGTGTATTTACATATACCTTCTGTCTATACTTTTTCCCATTTTAAAATCTCTATTGTTTGGCTAATGTTTGCTGCCATGAGCCTTTTAAGAAGAAAGAGGTGGTATGTTATCAGCAATGTGCACCCGCTGTATGCGTGGAGCTGGAAGATGTGTGGCTGAGAAATGTCTGATGTCTGAGGGATTGCTAGCGATACAGAGGGCTTCAGACATGCTCTGCTATTCTTTCATGCCACAGTCTAGCATAAAGCTCATTAGGAGCCTTGGTGAGTGTCTTCTGGTGAGACAGGGACACGGTGAAGGAGGGGGCAGCTGAGGGCAAAGGCTCTCAGACACATCACAGCACAGTTGGCTGCCTCAGAGCTGATGGCTGTGAAACAGCTTTCCCGGCATATACGTTTGGACATTTCCAGACCCTCCCCACCCCCCCACCTTCATAGATTTCAAATCAATGCCGTTAGAACCCGCTCTCCCCTCTGTCAGACACACACTTAGGAATGCAATTGATTTTAGCGAGAAGCCGTTAATGATGTCATTTTTTTATTGTATGTTATGAAATAATACCTGTGCTGGTTTGTCTTTGTCATTTCAATTTCCACCCTTTCCATCATGCCTGTTCAGCACAGGCGCTCTTCTCTGAGGCACAATGGCGCCCGTGTTTTTTTGACCTGTGTTCAGGGCTCTGGGGGGACACATCAGGAAAAAAAAGAACAACTAAGCATTGACTTCATGACAAAATGCATGCCCCCTCACAGAACCATCCATGGCACAGAATGCTGGTGAATGTCTGCAATATGGGAGGGAGAGGTGATGGAAATTATACAAGGCAGATGGTCATGGAAAACCAGCGCTTGTTTCCATCACATGTTAAGTCCAGCAGGTCAACTGTAAACAGGGCCTGTTCCCACCACAGCACATGTGCTTTTTTTTCTGTGCTTTTTTAAAAATGTACATTGCTTTTTCTTTTCTAGAACATGTGGTGCTGGGCTGCATTTTAAATGTTCCATTTTTGATCATCACAGACCAATGTAGCAGGCTGGTATGAACTGGAGCACTTAAAAACAAGGCAGTTTACCTTGCCTCTGTGTTAGGGTTGATTTAAACAATACTATCTTGAGTAAGTGGTGTGAATGGGCCCTTAGTTTGCAGGAAATGACCACTGCAATTTTGATAATTTGGTTGTTTAGAACCTGGAAAAGAAATCACACTATGGGGCAGATGACTGAGGAGCATTCAATTCCATAAGATGATTATTCTTCTTTTTTTTTTTTTTTTTTTTTTTTTTTTTATTATGGAAAGCCTTCAAAATGTTAGTATTAATGGTCAGCATTAAAGTCAAAGGGCCATGTTTACCACTATGTCCTAAATAAGCCTTTACTGGTCCTCAACAACCAATCAACTTTAATTCAATTGCCAGTCGGTGGCCATGGGCTGCTGTATTTGTACAATTTGTACAAATTTGTTGGTTTTTATGAGCGAAACGTTCAAAGAAAGCCAATCATTGGTGTACATAGGCCTGTCACAGTGCCCTCAATGCTACTATATGCCATTTTACTACACAGCCAATCTGACCTTCATAAGATCTTAAATAAAAACAAATGTTCTCCTAAACTTTCATGAACCTGTAGTAGTCTAGAGCTGTGGCAGAACTGCAGCGTACTTTATTATCAGGACTCGATGCCTGCAAGGTTACATTTACTGCCAAAATTGTGATTTGCAGTGACTTTTCAGCAGTGATCCCAGATCATGCAGTAGTGCTACCAACAAAGCACTTATGTAATGGATCTCAAATCAAGGTCCATTTTGTCTTTGTTTTTTATTTTTAAAGACAACTCCAAAAACACACACAAAAACTGTAACATGTAGCGTGATTACCTGTACACAATACATTTTGTTCAAAGTTTTTATTGTCCCCTACAACTTCAACTTTTGTTTGGTGGCATAGAAAGCTGCCCTCAACTACATCTCTTCACCAGGCTAACCTTAACTGCTTTGCTGAAAAATCCAGCTGTTTACAAAGCTGATAAGATAAAGCTCAAATTAAATTACACAGCCAGCTGAATATTTGTTTCAAAGCGAAAGGCTACTGCTGTGCTATTTAAGAAAAAATTATATATATTGTCCTGCAGCATCTGTCATAGTTGCTTCCCATATATACTTTTTATTGCAAAAAATAAATAAAGATGTAAAACATCAGTTTAAAAATGTGTACTGTTATGTAAAAACACTGGAGTGTACTGAGAGAAATATGGGGCCTCTCACTGCAGACCTTCTAGCAATACAAGTTGCTTGGGTTTCTTTCTCGGTCACTAGCCCTAAACAAGTATGAAGATTAGAAAGTTTGAAAGAAGTTGGAAATTCATGACCTGCATACATGAATTTAATACATGTATTGAATGTATTAAATCAGTTTGCTTAGTATGATAGTTCAGATGTAGAGATCAGCAGTGGCAGCCCCATATTCACGAAAGGTTGAATTGAACAAAAAAACGAAACCCTGTACCCCAAATAAATGTTGTTTCCCTGTATTTAGTAAAATAGTGCAGTCGTGGTTATGGAAGAAATAATATAACTGTAAGTGGTACCATAAGCAGGTATCCAGTAGAGATGACCAGATCAGTAGGCTACACCTCAAGGAATCGGGAACCAAACCAAGTGTGATTAAACAAAGTTTTATTAACCTAAATAACACCCTTCCAACATCAACAAACAATAAATGATGCAAAAGTAATAAATAAATGTGATAGTGCAGCAAACCCAGAACAAAAACCCAACTAATACATGTTATGTACAAAGTGTGGGGGGGGGGCGCTCACATGAATAGGGTAGGATTAGGACTGGGACTAAGAACAAGAAGAGTGGAGCAGGATACAGGGTCCTAAATGCAGGGAACAGGACACTTGGATACTAGGTGCAGGATACAGGATACAGGGTACTAGAAGCCTTCAGAAAGGCAATCTGTGACTCCCCAAAATGTTGCCTTGATAAAACGATTTGATTTAACTTGTTCTCTTTTGGAAGCCATGAAATGGATGCCTACCATGTCCGTTGTCATATTGGCATATCTGTGTGGAACACCAAGATGTTTTGGATTGAGTGCTGGTACAGAGAGAGAGAGAGAGAATATTGGGATGGAGGTGTGGCTCATGTCAAACAGAGGCTTGGGGATAGAAGGGGATTCAGCCATGCACTGTACCTGGTCATGCTGCACAATTTCATTGTAAAGTGGGTGGTAGCAGACGGGGGTACCTGGAGCCCACCAGAGAAGTTATGCTATTGCCATTCTCATTTAATTCTAGTGTTAAGGGCAATATATAAATTTAATATACAGTTTAGCACCAGAATCTAGTTGTTAATATTTCAACTTTTCAGCAGCTGGGTCCTCCATTTGAGTCCTGGCCATGACACTTTCTGGATATAGTTTGCATGTTCTCCCACTGCTTGCGTGGGCTTCCTTCGGGTACTCCAGTTTGCTCTCGCACTCAAAGGATGTGCTGGTAGATTGCCTCCTGTCTAAAATGTGCTCTAGTTATAGATTAAACATAAAATTTACCCTAGAAGCCTTAAAGTGGTTGTAAAGTCTTGTATATAAATTACTTGTATCCGCTCTGTGTGGTCACGTGTCCTCCCTCCACTCTCCTTCCCGATATAAGTGAGTACAGTGGGAGGGGCTGAGATTCCCCTCTAATGTATGCAAGCTAGCAAAGGTAGGACACGTGACCCACATGGCAGAGCTGGGCAAAGAAGGTATTTAGCATTATAATTTTTATTAAAAAATTTAAAAAAAAAATCATACACTAGACTCAATATGTTCCTAAAACAGAGGGGATACAAGTAAATAGAATGTTATTTTACAGCCACAAGGAAATAGATGCTGGAGGGGAGGGATAGAGAGGAGAGGAGATCGGCTCAGAGCACAGACTACAGAAATGACAGGCAGGGAGGGGAAGATGCAGAGGAGAGAAGAGGATGACGAAGGGACGTAATCTGACCACGCTATCGTGGATCAGCAGCCATGATAAATGTGGTCAGGTTACAGAGGGGAACACAGGAACAGGCAGGATCAATGAGGTATTGTGCAACATGTATTTGGACAAATGACCCTGCAAAAGCACTGTGCTGTATATCATGCTTGAAAGAAATGGGAGCTTTAGACCCCTTTCACACTGAGACGCTTTACAGGCGCTACAGCGCTAAAAATAGCTCCTGTAATGAGCCTCTCTGTCTCTCCAGTGTGAAAGCCCGAGGGCTTTCACACTGGAGCAGTGCGCTGGCAGGACGCTAAAAAAAGTCCTGCTAGTAGCATCTTTGGAGCGGTGAAGGAGCTGAATGGGCAGTGCTGCCGAACCGCTGGCAAAGCGCTACTGCAGTGGTGCTTTGCGGGTCCGTTTTAACACTTTTTCGGCCGCTAGCGGGGGTTAAAACCGCCCCGCTAGCGGCCGAAAACCCCCACAGAAATGGCGGTAAAGGCCCAGTGTGAAAGGGGCCTTAGGGAACTTTAAGGCTCTATATAATTATGTGTTCACATAATCATACTAGCACTATAAATTTAAAGGTGACAGTGTTCCAATGTTAAGGTAAATCTATTACTCTTTATCTATTTCTGGAAAACTTTTCACATGGTTAAATTTTAAGTACAATTCCATCAAATGATTTTTGTTCAAATGAATAGGATTTTTTTTTTATGTCTGGAGATCTGCTCTAACCTCCTAGCTACCTAGTTTAATGACAAACCGTATGTGTCTTATGTGGCAGGATTTGCAGGCTTAACGTACATCACCTCTTTAGGTTTGGCTATGCAAGGCTTTAGGTAGAGTATTTTCAGGCAGCGCAGCGGTTAAGCCGCTGCCTGGCTTTTCACAGCAAGGTAGACGAGCTGAAATAGAGGAACAGCAAAGTGACAGCACTGCCTGGGAACATTTGATAAGAGCCACACTTGCAATTACTTGTAGACACCTGCACCTGGAATGTGCACGCTGCCCTGACTCTAGAAATAAGCTGGTGTCTAGACATAGCCGGTGGCTTTGTGACTTCTGACCGCTAAACGCATCGCTCACCAGAAATCTCAGGAGTAGGGCACATCGGGGGGTTATTTTCTCTTGAAGGGCATGTGTGCAGTAACTATGGGTTACCAGATTTCTTTTAGCTTTGATCAACTGCCAGTTAGACAGTAAAAGCACGTGCCTTTTATTAAAAACAATTGCATTTTTGCACATGATTGGTGTTGTTTTATGACACCTATGTTAGTCAAAGCTCTTTGAAGTGTCAGTTTTTGTCACCCGCGACTTTGCTTATGTTTGTGCTGCAACAAAGAGTTTATTTCTAGCATTGCCTGCAATTAGAACTTTTTAGATAGTAAAAGTTGCTGAACTCTGTATACTTCCAGGATGAATGGACCTTAATATAGGATCCTGAGTAATTCATAAATGCCATCTTATTTAACAGACATGTTTAACATTGCCTTTAAAGAACATTAATGCCCCATACACATGATCGGACTCTCCGACAACAAACCGTGGAATTTTGTTTGAAGGTTGTTGGCTCCAACTTGTCTTGCATACACACGGTCATACAAATGTTGGCCAACAATTACGAACGTAGTGACGTACAAGACGTACGACGAGCCAATAAAAAGGAAATTCAATAGTCATGCGCCACCCTTTGGGCTCCTTCTGCTAATGTTGTATTTGGTGAGCATTGATTCCGAGCATGCGTGTTTGTACTTTGGACCCGTGTACACACGATCGGAAAGTCCAACAACACACATATGTTGGTGGAAAATTTGAGAACATCCTAGCCAATATTTCTTGGCGGAAAGTCCGATAACAAATGTCCGATGGATCATACACACGGTCGGACTTTCCGCCAACAAGCTCACGTCCAATATTTGTTGTCGGAAAATATGATGGTGTGTACGGAACATAACAGAGCAGCATGTGAACCTCCTAAAATGTCTGAAGGTAGCTGAAATACACCATTTTGTTCAGTTTAATTTTGTTTTTGAGCTGCCACAAATAAGGTATGTTTGGCATTGTGGCTGGGTTTCTGCAAATGTTAATACAAAGGTATGCTGTACAACAGTGGTTCTCAACCTCAGCCCTCAAGTCCCCCCAACGGGCCATGATTTGGACGTTTCCCTTAGATAAAATAGCTCTTATCAATACCATGTCATTGATATTGATTTAAAGCAGCTGTGCAGAGTCAAGGAAAACCTGAAAACATGACCAGTTGTGGGTATTTGAGGACTGAGGTTGAGAACCACTGCTGTACAATACACCATTAAACAGGTAATAAAGATGGATGACTTTTGAGGACTTCTAGAATTTTCTCGTAGCCAATTGACTGTACCAATGTGACCATTCCCTGTTGGAAAGCAGACCTAGAAGAGGTGGCTAATCCATTATACTATATGGTGGAACAGTGGTGTACTTGCAGCATTTCACAGCCTGCCAGGTCGCAGCAAAGGCAATCCATTTGAAAGCAGTGTGGCTACACACTATGTAATCCAGTGTGGTGTGTGGCCATGTTTCTATGGATGGTATGAGTGAAGAGCTTATACATGAGAGCAGATGGCACCAGTTAAAGGCTTGTGAGAAATGCTTATCTTTGGTGTGCATGTCCTAGAAAGGCCACAGAGCCCAGAACTAGATCCAATGTCTATGGCTGTTTTTGTTTTTTGGAAGGAGGTTTGATGGAACTTCAATTAGAACTTCAATTAGTAGCCATTGCAGTGGCGGCTGGTGCTAAATATTTCGGGGGGGGGGAGACGGACGGGAAGGTGGTGATCACCGCAAGCGAACCCCCCCCCACGGTCTCAGGGAGTCTGCATGCATGTGAGAGTGGGGCCAAGGCATGAAAGGGAACTGGGCTGTGGCACTGTACCTGGTCCCAGCGATGCAGTGGATAGAGCTGTGGGTCCGAGCAGAAAGAATAGGCCATGGACACTGGGAAGCATCTTGGCACCCTCCTCATACGACCTGGGATCGCTGACAAAGTAAGAGTCCAGTGCTCCCGAGTGGGATGTGACAGCTCAGGTGAGCTGTGAGGAGGCTCTCCGGCAGCTGGGCATGCTGTAGCGGGTGTGCGGAGGCGAAGTCCCTCTGTTAAAGTGCCAAAAGCCTGGGTGGAAACAGGAGCTCACCAGAGATGCAACCTCACGCTTGCATGTCCAAGCCACGCCCCATGTAAAATAGCAAATATTAATTCGTTGTTGTCACACAAGTGGTCTGTGCCTTGAGCCCACCCTTTTTTGAAGCCAATTAGAGCCTCAGGCTCTAATCGTGTGCTTAAAAAAAAAAAAAACCCATTAAAATCCATGCGTCCAGCGCCCTGCATGTAGATTAGGGGAGCGGCGCCCCGTATTGAAGGGCCACCACTGTTTAGTTGCCTGGTGGTCATGATGACCTACTGGCATTAATTATTTGAGTCACTTTATCTAGACTACTGTAGACTTTATCTACACTTTCACCCCTTTCACACGGACCAAATCCGTTTTTCTCAGCAGGTCCATGTCTGCTCCACGTATGCAGAGCGGACACAGGACCGGCTGTCCGCTTACACCCAACTGCCCTCCACTCTGGTCCACCCAGACAGATGGGAACAGGAGAAGAGGAGAATGGAGGGTTCAGTCAGGGTCTGCCTCAGAAATGAACAGGCAGACCGATGGGATCGCTTGTGTGGAAGGGGCCTAACTTTACCTGCTTCAAGTTTATTCTAGGTCAGTGACTAAAAGTATTTAAACCAGAGACAGCCAGTGTTTCTCTCACTACAAATTTCCTTGAAAGACATGAAAATGATTTAGTGTGTGTGTGATTTAAAAGAAAATATACTGTAGTACACTTTTAAAATACAGTAAAACCTTGGTTTGACAGCGTTTTGCAAATTAAATTTTTAATTAATTTTGATTTGATATACAAGCAATGTCTTAAAATCCAATAGCCTCATGTCACAACTGAGTATAAAAGAGGCGCCTCGATGTGTAGCAATACAATTACATTTAATGAAGGTACAATATTTGGAAACTCACATGGTTGATGATTAAAACAGGCACATCTACTGCAGGGTAGTCTTCCCGGTCACGATTGCAGACCGCTTTACCCCGGATGCCTGCGTACTTAGATGTGCCTCTTTTAATCATCAACCATGTGGGTTGCTAAATGTTGTTACCTTCATTATATGTAACCGTATTGCTACACTTAGAGGCGCCTCTCTTCTCTTTTATACTCTGTAGCTCCTGATGGATTTTGCTTCTAATCCCCTTGTGGAGGCATCTATTTGTAGATGGACATTTTATGGTTGCACAACCTATCCCATTGCTATAATCTTTTTATATAGACTATAAACTGAAGGACTTATGAATAAATGGTTGTGGAAGGAATCATCTGAGTTTCCATTATTTCTTATGGGGAAATTCGCTTTGATATACAAGTGCTTTGGATTACAGGCATGCTTCCGAAACGAATTATGCTCGCAATCCAAGGTTTTACTGTATATTAGTTCCTCCAATATATCCATTTAAACTTTGCAACTTTACAAATATAATGTCTTATCTCTGTTGAGAGCTTTGAGAGCTGTCACCCAGGCCAGTGTAAACGTTGTTTTCTTTACATGCATTTTTTATAGAGAGTGGCATGTTTTCTGTGCAGAAGTAATGGGGTTTGCTTTAGCCCCAGTTGACCCTGGTGTGACTTGGGATGTGACTTGTGACACACGGGGGTTGATTAACTTGAGCATGCAAAATCTGAGGCAGCTTTACATAGAAATCAATCAGCTTACAGGTTTTTTTTTTCTTTTAAGAAGCTGATTGGCTACAATGCACAGCTGTACCAGATTTTGCATGCTCCAGTTTTAGTAAATCGACCCCAAAGTCACATAAGTATAATCACATTATGTTCAATGGTTGCAGTTCCAAACTATGCAACTCAAGACACTGCGACTTTGAAAAAGGTTCCTGCACTACTTTGATGTGATTCAAGCGCAATTTCAGCCCCATAGACTTCTATATTAACTCAAAGAAGTCAAATCAGCATGAGATACAGCAGGTAAAATAAGTATTGAACATGTCACCATTTTTCTAGGTAAATATATATTACTTAAAGGGGTTGTAAACCCTTGTGTTTTTTCACCTTAATGAGTCCTGTGCATTAAGGTGAAAAAACTTCTGGCAGTGACCAGCCCCCCCCCGTTTTACTTACCTGAGCCCCATATTTCCCTCGGCGGAGACGCGCTATACCTCTCTGCATGGGGTCCCGACTCTTGATTGGATAGATTGATAGCAGCGCAGCCATTGGCTCCCGCTGCTGTCAATCAAATCCAATGACGGGCGGGGCCGAGTCCGGCATTCGTGTCTATGGACGCTGAATGCTGAACTCGGGAGCGCGCCCGCATGTTAACCCCCCGAGAGAGCGATTCTCCTAGTGAGTTATCTGATGCGTGGAGGAGCCGCTGAGGGTCCCCAGAAGAGGAGGATCGGGGCCACTCTGTGCAAAACGAGCTGCACAGTGGATGTAAGTATAACATGTTTGTTATTTTAAATTTAAAAAAACAAAAAACGAAGGCTTACAATCACTTTAAGGTGCTAGTGACGTGCAATTTTCACCACGTGTTGCTAACAACCCATGCAATCCATACATACAAAGAAACCATAACAAATATGTCTAGAAATTGTTACAGTATGTGTAATAAAATGAAATGGCACAGGGAAGAAGTATTGAACACGCTAACTGAAATGTATTTATTACTTCGTACAAAATTCTTTGTTGGTAATGACAGCTTCAAGATGCCTTCTGTATGGAGAAACTAGCCGCATGCATTGCTCAGGTGTGATTTTGGCCCATTCTTCCACACAAACTGTCTTCAAATCTGGAAGGTTCCGTGGGTCTCTTCTATGAAGGCTGATCTTTAGTTCTTTCCATAGATGTTCTAATGTATTCAAGTCAGGTGATTGGCTGGGCCATTATAGCAGCTGTATTTTCTTTCTTTGAAACAATTGAGAGTTTCCTTGGCTTTGTGTTTGGGATCATTGTCTTGCTGAAGTGTCCCCCCTTGTTTCCTCTTCATCATCTTGGTAGATGGCAGCAGATTTTTATCAAGAATGTCTTGGTACATTTTTCCATTCATCCCACTTTCATTGATATGAAGTTTGTCAGCACCGTATGCTGAAAAACAGCCCCACACCATGATGTTCCCACCTCCAAACTTCACTGTTGGTATGGTGTTTTTGGGGTGATGTTCCATTTGACCTCCAAACATGGTGTGTATTATGCCATCCAAAGAGTTCAATTTTGTTCTCATCTGACCAGACTATATTCTCCCAGTATTTCTCAAGCTTGTCTAAATCTGGTGCAGCAAACTTTAACATGCCTTTTCTTCAGCAATGGAGTCTTGTGTGGTGAGCGTGCATACAGACCATGGTGGCTGAGTGCATTACTTATTGTTTTCTTTGAACAATTGTACTGGCTAATTCCAGGTCTTTCTGAAGCTCTCCACAAGTGGTCCTTCACTCTTGGACAATGCTTCTGATAATTCTTTTCACTCCTCTGTTATAAATCTTGCGAGGATCACCTGGTCATGCCTCGTTTATGGTGAAATGATGTTCTTTGCACTTCCAGATTATGGCCCCAACAGTGCTCACTGGAACATTCGGACATTTAGAAATCCTTCTGTAACCAATGCCATCAGTATGTTTTGCAACAATAAGGTTGCAAAAGTCTTGAGAGAGCTGCTTGCCTTTACCCATCATGAGATGTTTCTTGTGTGACACCTAGGTAATGAGACACCTTTTTATAGGCCATCAGTTGAGACTGAACCAGTTGATATTAATTTGCACTGACAAGGGGCAGGATTGCTTTCTAATTACTGATAGATTTCAGCTGGTGTCTTGACTTTCCATGCCTTTTTGCACCTCAATTTCTTGTGCTCAGTACTTTTTCCCTGTGCCATTCCATTTTATTACACATAACTTCATTTCTGTACAGATTTGTTTTGGTTTCTTTGTATGTTTGGATTGCATGGGTTGTCACTGACGTGGTGAACCATTCGTGTCAGTAGCACCTGTAGAAATATATTTACCTAGAAAATGGTGATGTGTCCAATACTTTAACCGCTGTAAGTTTTTAATTTTTAACCTTCTCCTCTCCTCCCAGGCCATCTTTGCTGCCTACAAACACAAGCACATTCCTATCACACTCTGGGTTTTTTTTCACCCGACTTTTACCCGTAAATGCTCGTCACGCATAGGGCAGCCTATTCACTTGAATAGGTTGCCCTTCGTGGGACAAACACCCCAAAATAGTTCAGGAATATCTTCGGTCATGGAGCGTTGCATATTTTCAATGTGTGTTTCGGCATGTTTGTAGCACAGCATTTTGTTGCATGGCAAAACACGTGTCTGCTAACTGTGATTGGGGTGTCATTAATAATTGGTCTACCAACACATCTGCGTGCTTCCAAATGCTCAGGAACCCACACAGAAAATACGTTTTGGAAATGTGCTGTAAACGCTCATCAAGCTGTGCGTTTTGGAAAAGAGCAGCAAAGCGCAGGTTTTCTGTGTGCCCCACGTTCAGAAATGCACAGATGTCAATGCAGCCTAGTTATTAATCACACTCCAATCGCGGTTAGCATGCCATTATAGCAAACAAGCGCATTTGTAGCACCTTTAAAAAACGCGCAGCAAAACCCACATTTTCTGTTCAGGTTGCCACACGTCAAAAGATGCGCACATGTGAATGCATGGCGATGCAAGCGCAATGTGTGTTTCCATTGCGTTTCCTAAACGCGCAGCAAAGCGTGTAATTTTCTGAGTGGGTTACCGTGTGTTTGGAAACATGCAGATGTGAAGCCAGCCTATTGTTCATGACACCCCAATCATCGTTGGCAGACGTGCGATAAAACACACACTGAAAAATTGCCCAACTCTCCATGACCAAAGAGGTTCTTGAGCTATTTTAGGTCGTTTGTCACACGCAGGGCATGACACATGTTTACGTGTTAAAAACGCGTTAAAAATGCGACTGGGGGCGCGCATTTCCATTGTGCTCAGATGTGAATGTAATGTGCTTAGGAGGAGAGTGTTTAGGCAGCAAGGATGAACTTGGGAGAAGAGGTGAGGGTTAAAAAAAGCTTATATCATCAAAGTCGCATAGAGCTTCTCATTTAATGCTGATGCAATTTCTGCGAGTAAAGTCACATTGAAATCTCAAGCAAGTCACACAGGACATCCCATGAAAATTGCATTGCATTAGTGTGAACCCAGCCATAGATTGCCTTCTGCTACTTTTGTGGTAGCCTAAAATGTATTAAAAACTGCAACGTATGTTATGCTGCTCCACCTTCCTGTTTGATTCAGCGTCTTCAATCTTAGGAGCTATAATAGGTTATTTCTACAACCCATTGTCTATTTAGATGGGAAATTCTTCCAGTGCTTGTTTGGTGAGTTTTTTCTGTTGGGCCTCATTTACGTAGAACTGCATTCACATAGCAGTGCTGAGAATCATGGAAATGGTGCTGTGGTTATGTATTTTTTATTTTGCAAAGAATCTTGCATGCAGCCATTTTGAAACATTAACATCTAAAGTTCATTTTAAATCTGTGGCATGGCGTGCAAAAAAGCTTAAAAATACGTATTTATTATTCTCGCATTTTTACTTTTTACTGAGGGCCAATTCACACCATAGAAACACAGTCCAGATGCAGTCCAGATACTTTTCTGCAAGTGTGTTTTTTTACTTATTTTGGTGCATTTTTGAAGCGTTTTTGGTGCATTCCAGTGCATTTTTTCCCCCTCCTTTTTTTTCTATACCTTAAATAAGAACATGTTTGTTCCGGTGAGTTTTTGATGTGTTTTAACGTATTCCAGTGCAGTTCAGTGCAGAAAAAATGCAGCATGTTCTACTTTATCTGGAACTAGAATGCACTGGTGTGAACTATGCCATTAAAAACCATATAACCTACCACCCATGCGTTTTTGATGCAGAAAAAAAATGAAAATGTGGTGTGCACTGGCCCTGAGAGAGTTATGGATGCTGCCCATTGAAAATTAACGAGCGTGATCAAGTGACACCTTGCCCATTCAGTGACAGTGGCCTGACCAGAATTCCCTTAGCGCTCCGACACCGCCAGTGACAATAGTCTGTGCTTCTGGATATGAGGGGGAGCATGTGACCTCCACCCATGTGCTCATGTCTAGCAGCCAATCACTTAGGCTTGAGCACTGTCACATGTGCGGAGGAGTGATGTCACAACTTTCCTTAGCGGAAGACATCTTGGATTTCAGTGCAAAGGAGCTGGTAAGGTAAGAATAACTTAGGCCTCATACACACGATTATATTACCGGACGAACAATCGTCTGTTTGTTTGTTTTTTGCATGCTGGTCTCATACAGAAAATGAAGAGGTTACTAAACTTAGGAAAATTCTCGTACGACAAAATAAAAATTCAGAAGTGATGTATTGTATTTGTATTTTCGGAAGACAACTGTACTGATTAAAAGAAACATTTTCGTGCTTGTCCCATCAGATAATTAAGCATGAATTGTCATGATCGGCTCTCGAAAGCTGTGTACGAACGATTAGATTATCGTACGATCGCTTCAAAAGCTGTATTTTTTTTTTCATACGGTTTTCTGATCGTGCGTACCAGGCTTTAAGGAGAGGGACATAAGATAATGAATCCAATGAAATAGTAAGTCAGCCAGGCAACTAGCATTTTCAAAAGGACAGTTCAGCAGTGGCCACTTCCATTTTTTTTTTCTTAGATATTCAAACAAGGGTTTAGTGTTCATTGTTGGCATGGCTCTGGCTTATACACCAATCAGCCATAACATTATGACCACCCACCCAATATTGATTATGGCCCCCTTTTGCTAAAACAGGCTTGACTCATTGAGGCGTGGACACCAAAGTAACATCCACACGAATGGCAGGACCCAAGGTTTCCCAGCAGAACATTGCCCAAAGCATCACACTGCCTCTGCCAAACTTGCCTTCTTATACCGCATCCTGGTGCCATCTCTTCCCCAGGAAAGTGACACGCACCCACCCGGCCATCCACATGATGTAAAAGAAAACATGATTCATCAGACCAGGCCACCTTCCTCCATTGTTCCATACTCCAGTTCTGATGTTCATGTGACAATTGTAGAAGCTTTTGGCTGTGGACATGGGTCACCATAGGCTTCACAGCCCCATATACAACAAACTGCAATGTCCAGTTTTTTCTGCTTTCACCACATCAACTTCATGGACAACATGTTCACTTGCTGCCTAATATATCCCACCTATTTTATAGATGCCATTGTAACGAGATATTCCCTTTTACCTGTCAGTGGTCATAATGTTATGGCTAATCGGTGTATACGCACAATTGGCAGGGAACATTACCAAGGCAGGCAAAAAAAAATTTTTTTTTGTTTACGGATGATTTTTATTAGTGGTATTAACAAAAAAAAAATAATCAGTACTGATGTCTTGAGGTCAAAATGCTGAAGTTCTCACTCGTCTTGAATCGCTATTATGTGACTGTTTCTGTTCTAGGAAATCTATAGATCAAGAGAAAGAGGAGGTGTAAATGAAAAGCTTACCGTTTGCATTATTTATTGCTATTATTAATGGGAATGCAATTAAAAAAAAAAAAAAAAAAAAAATCTGCATTGCATTGTAACCATTGAAATATTGAAAATAATTTCTTGTTCTAAGAGCTTGCAGTCTAAGGAGTGGGCAGAGCGCAGGGAATGTGTACGCAGATCGATGGGCTTGCATGATGCTCTGTAATCTCATGCACCAGTTCACTGCTGGTCCCCTCAGCCCTGAGAAGATTAGTGAGCCTCTTTGATCTCGTAACATTGGCAGATGCTTAGCTCTATGTAGGCTGCCAGCTACAGAACAATAAGGGGATGTAGTTGAGCTCAGCGCTTTCTCCTGGGCTTCACGCTGCCAAAAGCTGACAACTATATGGCTCAGACGCCCCCATCTCTGTCTGCATTGGCATTACAATCATTCACAAATACCACCAGCACATCCTGTTTTTCGCTCGTGCAATAATGATGAGCCTCTAATATCATCCGGTGCACACATCCTATGTGCATGCTAATGCTTTTATGACACTGAATTTTTGTCATTGTAATTAGCATGTCTGCTAGGAAACTGGAAAGGTTGCTGGCTTTTCTGCATGGCTGCATTATTTATGCAGACTTCTAATCCGTGAACTATGTGAGCTTGTCCCTAAGTGAACAAAAAAAAAATAGCTTTTTTTTTTTTTGTCTTGACTTGCAGCCTAGAGAGTATTAAAAATTCTAGCCTGAAACCCAGCAGTGTTAACAAGGGGGATCTTTTAAATCAGAATTCATAGGAGCAGTGATTGATGGCTAGAAAGAACCTCTAATTTATTTGTGCACATTCACGCGCTGATCTTATTTTGCAGCCTCTGTTCAGCTGTGGAGGTCACGTCTGGGCCGGGTGATGTACTCCATGGCAAACTGTCTGCTAATGATGAAGGTACGTGGGCGGCAGCAAACTGCAGAGCTACCGTATATACAGGAGAAGAATGCCGAGCCAGCTTCTAATGCCGTCTGGCAGCTTACGCCAGGAATACGCACAAAGGAAACTCTTTTAATTGGATTTTCTCCTTCTATTTGTATGATGCAGCTTGTAGGACAAAGATGAAATATCCTGTATTGTTTGTTGGTTATAGGAGCTACATGTTCATACCAGAAACTACTACCAGTTTCCTCCCCTAAACTATCAAGGAAAAGGGTAGACATGAGGTGGTAGTCAAAAGATCTGAGTGTCGCACATTGGAGCGTGGTTGAACACGAATGTTTGATGTGCTGAGCAGGCTCCCATGGTGTTGACCTTTTCTCAGATGGAGTTGCAATCAGTGGAGAAAATCTATTCTGTATGATCAGTTTAATCAGTTGACTAGAGAGTATCTGCAGATGTCACAAAATGCCCATATGATCATTCCGTGATGTAACGGTAATTGGCTAAGTTGGTGGAGATCATCTCATGTCTAATGTTATTTTCACACACCAAATTAGACTTACAGCTGAAATACAGGGTCTGGAGGATATTAGTTATGAGGAAAGGTTTCGAGCACTGAACTTATTCACAGAAGGGAGTTTAACAAGACACATGGCCACTCATTTAAATTAGAAGAGGTTTAACCTTAGACTGGGGGAATCTAGGATGGAAAAGGACCTGGGGGTCCTAGTAGATGATAGACTCAGCAATGGCATGCAATGCCAAGCTGCTGCTAATAAAGCACACAGAATATTGGCATGCATTAAAAGGGGGATCAACTCCAGAGATAAAACAATAATTCTCCCACTCTACAAAACTCTGGTCCGGCCGCACCTGGAGTATGCTGTCCAGTTCTGGGCACCAGTCCTCAGGAAGGAAGTACTGGAAATGGCGCAAGTACAAGGAAGGGCAACAAAGCTAATAAAGGGTCTGGAGAATATTAGTTATGAGGAAAGGTTGCGAGCACTGAACTTATTCTCTCTGGAGAAGAGATGCTTGAGAGGGGATATGATTTCAGTGTATAAATACTGTACTGATGACCCCACAATAGGGATAAAACTTTTTTGTGGGAGGGAGTTTAATAATCACATGGCCACTCATTAAAATTAGAAGAAAAGAGGTTTAACCTTAAACTACATAGAGGGTTCTTTACTGTAAGAGCGGCAAGGATGTGGAATTCCCTTCCACAGGCGGTGGTCTCAGCGGGGAGCATCGATAGTTTCAAGAAACTATTAGATAAGCACCTGAACGTCCACAAAATACAGGAATATACAATGTAATACTGACATATAATCACACATAGGTTGGACTTAATGGACTTGTGTATTTTTTCAACCTCACCTACTATGTAACAGGAAAGTATAAAAGACACAAATGAATGCAGCTTCATATTAATGCATCACCAGTAGTGCAAGTATCTAAATTTCACCTGGTATCAGCCACATGTAGTCCCTGTACAGTAAAGCCCAGACTGGAGAGGGTGAAGTAGCGCAAGTAGCCAATCAGTTGTGCTGTAGTGCTTATGTGCCAACAAGTGACAGAGAAATTGGCTACTGTTTCTCATTTCACTGGCCAGTCACAGGCTGGAGGAGGAACAAATCCTGCAAATGTTGTTTAAAGGGTATAGCATGTAACATGTTCAGCATGTGGCCCTTTGCTCCAGATTTACACCCCCCCCCCCCTTCCTTGTGACAGCAAGCTGGAGATCTTCTCACCGCACTCGCTGTCACAATGCAAAGAAAGCTGGCCAAGCGAGGCTCCACCCGCATGGCCGTGTCATTGATTCACAGATCACTGTGAATCAATGAACTACAAGTACCGACAGCCTTTGCAGCTGACGACTTGTAGTTCTCAATGAACTACCAGGGTGCTGATGAGCACTCTAGGTAGTTCATTGAGGTTCCTGTCGTTCAGTAACTGCCTGCTTGTATCAGAGGTACAGCCAAACAGCTTCACAGACAGTCTACAGGAGCTTGGCATTGCACCCACAGTCTGCGAATTGCAGGTACAATGTTTTACATGCTTCTAACAAAAAAAAAAGATAAATGCACATTTTTTTTACCTGCAAAAAAGTGCATTTATTTATTTATTTTGCTATGGTGAACTTATCCTTTAGCTGCAGCTAAGAAAAATTTAGATCTTGCCTGTCAGACGGGGCTGTGCTGTGTGATCAGGCTTAGTAATGTCAGACCTAAATGTATAAAAATGCTTATCTGTTGGTAAGTTAAAAAGCTCCAATTTATGTATTTCCTGTGTGGTTAGCAGTTTTCTTTCTGGAGTTGAGTCTTAAAGTGCTTGTAAAGCTCTGCATTTTACTGTTTTAAAATAACAAACATGTTGAGTGTGTGTAAAACCCCTTGCTGTCAGGTCCACTCAATGTACAGATCTGGCAGCAAAAGGGCTAAAAAGTCTTTCAAAGGTAAGTGCATTCAAAGGCTAGTTTAGCTACTTGTATATGCATGATAGAGGTAATTTCAAAGAACTGTTGGGGATGCTATCTCCACTCATTGTTTACTGTATTGCTTATTCAGTATTTGTTAATCGGTTGATTTTCTGATTTTGATCTGATCATGCGTTTGCATATGCAACTGTTCTCTGATACCTTGGGAGACCTTCAGGCTGTGGCGTAACTACAACCTTCGGGATCCCAGTGCAAGAAACCATGAAGGGCCCTTCCCTCCGAGCCTGGTTGGAAGTGCGACCTTTGTGACCCTGGTAGTTTTGTTACTGGTGTCAGTAGTTTTTTTTTTATTTTTGTTTTATTTTTTTATTACTTATTACTATTTTTTTATTTTATTACAATATTTTTTTTAATTTTTTTTTTTTTTTTTTTAGGAGCCCCATTGGGGTGCTTTGGTGAGATATCAGGGGTCTAAACAGACCTCTCATGTTTCACCTTTGAGACAAAGAAAGGAGATTAAGGATACAACCCTCGATCTCCTTCCCTGCAGCCTCAGCTGCACAGAATGAATGGATAGAAATCGCTCTGTACAGAGCTTCCCCTTCATTCACAAAGTGAAGCATAGTAAACAGAGTTAATGATCGTTATGAATCACTGACTATTCATTCAGACAAGGAAGGGGCTGGTAATGAGACATCTACTGGCCTCTTTCCCACTCTCCACCCTGACTCATCCCCTGCAGCAGCCGGCGGGAGAAGGGAAGGGGAAACCCGGCAGAGCTGCAGGGGACGAGGGGGAGCCAGGAGAGCACAGGGGGGCAGCAGAAAGAAGCTGCATAGGAGGAACAGTGGGGGAGGATGCATATAGAGAAACTGATCTCTCAAGTTTCCTCCTGCAGTGTCTGAATGCCCGCTTCTCCCACAGGCATTCAGCGGCTGCAGGAGGAAAATGGAGCCTGGGGCCGGGTCGCAATTGCGACCCCTGTAGGTACGTCCCTGCCTGCCGGTAACAGAAGTAACAAGAAGCAGAGTCAGATATCTGTCATCGTTTGATGTAGCTTTGGCACTGTATTTATTTTTGCCAGGGACTTGTATAGCACCGTCCAATTTATGTAGCGCTTTACATATATAGTATACATTCACATCAGTCCCTGACCTCATGGAGCTTACAAACTAAGAGCCTTAGACCCCTTTAACACATTGCTGTACGTTTTTTAGTACTCCGCTTGCTCAGCGGAGATCGCTCTGTTGATCCCCACTGAGCCAGCGGATGACAAGTCCGTCTCTTCACTCTGTGCAGGGACGGACCAGTCAGAGAGTCCGCTCTCGTCTATGGGGGGGATCGGACGATTACGGACCGCCTGTCAGTTTTCATCCGATCCACCAGACTGATGGAAAATAGTACATCCATCCATCTGGATTTTGCGGATCGGATGTCAGCGGACATGTCACCGCTGACATCCGACACTCCATAGAGATGTATGGAGCGACCGTTCAGATCCGCCTGTAAAAAACTGACAGATCTGAACAGTCCGCACATTAGCTAAGGGGCATACAATAACATTCACATACAGTATACACAAACTAGGGCCAGTTTAGACAGGAGCCAATTAAACTACTAGCATGTCTGTGGAGTGTGGGAGGAAATCGGAGTACCCAGAGGAAACCCACACAGACACGGGAAGAACATGCAAACTCCAGGCAGGTGGTACTGTGGTTGGAATTTGAATCGACAGATTGTATTGTGTCGTGTTGAGAAATTGTAAAAGGAAAGTTCAAGGCAGAGACTCCCACTCATCACTGAACCACCGCTTTTAGTTTAGTAGAAAATGTCCTTTAATATTTGTACATTTTAGAGAAAACAGATTTATACTTTTGTGCTGTGTGTTTTAATTAAAAAAAAAAAAATAAGAAAAAAGTATTAATTTGACTAATAATTTCTGACTGGTTAATAAATTGGCAGGCAACCTCCTTTGATTCGTTACCAAGATTGTCAACATATGCAGTCATCGTACAACATCTTGTTTTATCTCCATACACATGTGTATTTGGAGTTTGCACAGGGTGTTTTGAAAAATTCTGGATGGGAGTTGCTTTGATCATACACCAAAAATTCTTCATAGTCCTAACAGTTGTATCTAGAGATGAACGTATCAATTCTAGGTAATCCTGCTTTGTTGCAATCTCAGTAGTTCTCTATTTAGGTTACTTACCAATATTTGAACTGTCATATACTCTTTACTGTATCCCAGATCTACAAATCTTTTAAAACACTCCCTCAGTTCTTTCACGACCTTTTAGGCTCCATTAACACCTAGGCAATTTGAATAGTGGGCAGAATCGCAGCAATTCTGTCACCATGGCGGGACGCTTTTGCGATGCCTTTATCTCTCAATGACACCCCAAATTCAGAGTGATTTTGCCACAATTTGTCGTACAAACAAAATTGCGCAACGCATGTCACCCAAAATAACTTTTCTTTATCGTACATCACGGGACACAGAGCCACAGTAATTCCTGTATGGGTTATATGGCACCTTCAGGTGATGGACACTGGCACACCCTAGACAGGAATTTCAATTCCCCATATAACTCCTCCCCTTAAAAGGAGTACCTCAGTTTTTTCGCCAGTGTCTTAGGTGTTGGTCACGAGTAAAGATGTGCTAGGTTGAGCTCTGCTGGAAAAATCTTTGCTGGGGCAAGCCATGCAACCGGATCTATTCAAAGTGTCTTTTCAGGCCGAATTGAATGGTACCCGGGCCTCGTGGCGGAAGGAACGAGGTTTTGCCTGTAACGCTTCTCTTTTTAATGATCTGGACCCCGGGATCCAGTGCTTTGTTTTTTTTCAGCCATATTTCCTGGCGGGGTGCTTTACAGGTCCAGGGGTGTGGAACCCCCAATAAAAAGGGGCCCCGGTCCCTGAAGGTTTTTGAAATGGAGCCCACCGTGAGTGGTGAAGATTAGGTCTCCCTGGTTTTAACACAGTACCCTGAAGCTGGATAAGTTAAGGGAGATTCCTAAAGAATTTTTCTAATTCTTGTGGGTTTTCTCCTTTAAATAAATGTTGTCATGCCTAAAGTCACCACCGGGGGCTGTCAAGAGCACGTACCTGTTTGTATACTTGTTAGTCTCGCTCTGTGTCCATACAAGGTGCAAGCTTCCTCCAGCCCAAGCCCCAGGTAAGATGTGAGAAGGGGGGTTTTTTCTTACAAATGTCCCCCACCTGGACAGAGGTACATCTTCTCTCCAGGAAGCAGAAGGAGCATGGGCCAGTCGGTGGTATACCGCTGCCATTACAACGGTTCTCCGTCCATCAAGCTCTCCTCCCCTCTTCCACCCCAGCCCCCTCCAGATGCGATCTGGTCGTATCGGAGCCCGCTCGCACGGGAAAGCAATCTTTTTAAAAAAAAAAAAGGGGGGGGTGGGAAGTCTGAGAAAGGGGGCGAGGCTTAGCCCGGCGTTGATGTGCCTCAGACGTTCACAAAAGCAGGGCTGTGTCTGCTCTAAAGTGCACCTTTTCTCAGATGATTTGATGGAGGGACACAAAGCAGAAGGGGGCATGTGAGTGTTGGTGACACAGGCATTCCCAGGGCACATTTATTTAGCATCAGGCTGAGCATTAATAGCAGCAGCAGCAGTTGCTGGACTATTTGCTCAGCAGTGGGTGCATTTTTGGTAGCACCTCTGCATTTGTGCTTGACACTATAACCAGAGGGAGAGGTACAAATACCTCAAAAAACAAGGGCACAAAGGGGTCGCCCTCAGGCTTTAAAGACCCTCCCGCTGCAATACCATCCCCCCCGAAAGGCCTAGGTAGGCTAGTCAGAGTGAGCCATCGGGGTCATCAGGGGTTGCAATTGCTTCCGACAGTTCAGCCCCTGTCTATATTACTGAGGAGGTTTTTTCCTCAACCATGATTCGATTTGAGGAAAGAGTAACGGCTTTAATCGCATCTTCACAGAGTGGAAGAAAACTCATTAGGTCCCCTTCTACTACCCAGGATCCTCAAACAGAGGAACTATGGGAGAGGGAAAATGAATCCCCCTCAGGGGACCGTGAAGAGACTGATGACTCCCCTTCAGCTTCACAAGCTGAGAAATTGCTGGTGCATTCTCTTACTGAAATGGTCCGCTCCACATTTAAGCTACCCTTAACTGAGTCAGTGGAAAAGCCCACTTCTTTGGGTTCACTAAAACCTCCTCAGGCTTTGCGTGCCTTTCCTGTACATTCATTGCTGGAAAAGCTTATGTATTCTGAGTGAAATCACCCATATAAACATTTTTTACCCCCTAAAAAGTTTTCAACACTTTATCCTATGGAGGAAAAATTTACTAAGATGTGGAATATACCAGCAATTGACGCTGCTATATCCTCCGTGAATAAAAGTTTGACTTGTCCTGTTGACAATGCGCAAATGCTTAGGGAACCAACTGATAAAAATTTGGAATTCCTGTTAAAAAAACATTTTTTCCTTGGCAGGTTCAGTGGCTCAACCTGCAGTGGCGGCAAATGGGGTATGTCAGTCCTCAAGAGACCATTTGAAACAGGTGCTCAAAGTTTTCCCTGAACAGCAGGCCCAGGATATAGCTGAGCTGCCAGCAGCTTTTTGTTTTGCAATTGACGCAATCGGAGATTCTATTCTTCAAACCTCTCACCTTACGCATGGGTTGGTGCATATGCGTAGAATCTTATGGTTGTAAAGTTGGTCAGCCGAAGCGCCATGCAAAAAGCTCCTGGCTGGGGATGATTTGGACAAATTATATCCAAAAGATATCAAGTGGGAAAAGTACCCTTTTGGCAGTTAAGAAAAAGAGTAAACGTCCCTCATTTAAACAGGGTCTTTCTCCAGTGCCAGGGGCATCAGCCTCCAGCCAGTCGCGATGGCCTCCACCATCAGGTTCAAGAGGTAAACCTCAGGGTCAACCCCAGAGACAAAAGAAGTCCTGGAGGAGGAAACCTACAAGACAGAATGCTAAAGCCTCTTTATGAAGGGGTGCCCCGCTCATTCGAGTGGGGGGGAGACTTCTGCAGTTCTCAAGGGTCTGGCAGGAGGCATTTCGAGACAGATGGGTGGTCTTCACAATAGCTCTAGGTTACAAACTAAAGTTCCGAGAATTCTTGTCTCCTCGTTTCCTCAGTTCAAATGTCCCCAAAGATCCACAGAGAAAGAAGTCTCTGTTTCAAGCATTAGACCGACTTTTGTCGCAAAAAGTGATCATGGTGGTCCCCATGGAAGAGCACAGGTTTGGGGTTTTATTCAAACCTTTTCACAGTCCAAAACCAAATAGAGATGTCAGACCCATTCTAGATCTCAAAGATCTAAACCGGTTCCTAAAAATCTGCTCTTTTCGCATGGAATCAATCCGATCAGTAGTCTCCATCCTACAAGGAAGAGAACTTCTGGCATCAATCGACATCAAGGATGTGTACCAGCATGTATCTATTTTCGCTGCTGACCAGAAATATTTGCGTTTTGAAGTAAAAAAAAAAAAACTTCATTTTCAGTTTGTAGCCTTGCCTTTCGGTCTAGCCTACTGCACCTCGGGTGTTTACAAAGCTTCTGGCCCTTCCTCTGGCCAGATTAAGGACTCGAGGTATAACGATAATAGCATACCTAGATAGACCAGTCGGTAGCCCCACTTGGACCAAAGCATGGTCACCACAGTCAACTACCTGCGGTTTCCAAAGCGAACAAAGTCCTTTCTTGTATTAAGAGAGGTATGGACTCGAGAGAGAGAGATAATTTTGCCCCTGTTCAAATCATTAGTAAGACCTCATCTGGAATATGCAGTTCAGTTTTGGGCACCAGTTCTCAAAAAGTGCAGAGAAGGGCAACCAAACTGATAAGAGGCATGGAGGAGCTCAGCTATGAGGAAAGATTAGAGGAACTGAATTTATTCACTCTTGAGAAGAGCAGAATAAGGGGGGATATGATCAACATGTTCAAATATATAAGGGGTCCATATAGTGAACTTGGTGTTGAGTAATTCTCTTTACGGTTAACCCAGAGGACACGGGGGCACTCTTTACGTCTAGAGGAAAAGAGATTTCATCTCCAAATACGCAAAGGTTTCTTCACAGTAAGAGCTGTGAAAATGTGGAATAGACTCCCGCCAGAGGTGGTTCTGGCCAGCTCAGTAGATTGCTTTAAGAAAGGCCTGGATACTTTCCTAAATGTACATAATATAACTGGGTACTAACATTTATAGGTAAAGTTGATCCATGGAAAATCCGATTGCCTCTTGGGGGATCAGGAAGGAATTTTTTCCCCTGCGGTAGCAAATTGGAGCATGCTCTGTTGGGGTTTTTTGCCTTCCTCTGGATCAACTGGGGGTATAAAATTGGATATATTGGATTGTACAATATTTTTTATTTTATTTATTGTTTTTAAGGTTGAACTGGATGGACTTGTGTCTTTTTTCAACCTGACTATATACTTGGAATACCTAGGTTGGCTCCTCAACCTAGAGAAATCTTCTTTAAAGCCAGTAAGAAGATTAGAGTACTTGGGTTTGGTTATAGATACAGCCCAGAAGAAGGTGTTTTTACCCCAGGCAAAGATCAGCGCCATAAAGGAGCTGGTTCAGGTGTTCAGGGCAAAGAAGGGTCCTTCTATTCGCCTTTGTATGAGGTTGTTGGGGAAGATGGTGGTTTAATACGAAGCAGTTCCCTATGCTCAGTTTCATTCAAGACTGCTGCAAAACAATATCCTGTCTGCCTGGAACAAGAAGGTCCAAGCTCTAGATTTTCCAATGCATTTGTCGCCAAAAGTGCGCCAGAGCCTCAGTTGGTGGCGGATATCCGAGAATCTGCAGAAGGGGAAATCCTTCTTACCAGTTACCTGGAAGGTGGTAACAACAGATGCCAGCCTTTTGGGTTGGGGAGCAATCCTGGAAGAGGCGTCTGTCCAAGGAAAATGGTCGAGAACCAAAAGGACCTTGCCCATCAACATTCTAGAGATTCGGGCAGCGCACCTAGCCCTAGAGGCCTGGACATTCAGGTTGCGTAATTCTCCTGTCAGGATTCAATCCAACAATGCCACAGCAGTGGCTTATATCAATCACCAAAGGGGCACCAGAAGTCAGGCAGCCCAGGGAGAGGTAAACCATAGCCTAACCTGGGCAGAAAAGCATGTGCCGTGCATATCGCAATCTTCATTCCAGGAGTAGAGAACTGGCAGGCGGACTACTTAAGTCGCCAGCAGTTTTTCCTGGGGGAATGATCCCTTCACCCCGACATCTTCCTGGTTATATGCCAAAGATCGGGGATCCCGGAGGTAGATCCATTTGCGTCCAGGTTCAACAACAAAGTCAACAACTTTGTGTCAAGAACAAGGGATCCACTCGCATGTGGAACAGATGCGTTGGTGACCCCGTGGGATCAGTTCTCACTGATTTATGCATTCCCTCCTATTCTGCTGCTACCTCAAATTCTTTGCAGGATCAAACTGGAAAGGAAGTTGATAGTTCTTGTTGCCCCAGCGTGGCCCAGAAGATCTTGGTATGCAGAAATAGTAAAGATGGTGGTGGGGGCCCCTTGGACCCTACCACCACGTCCAGACCTGCTATCGCAGGGACCAGTGTTCCATCCTACTTTACAAATGCTAAAATGAATGGTTTGGCTATTGAAACCCACATTCTGAAGAATCGTGAGCTTTCAGGCTTAGTGATATCTACCTTGATTAATGCAAGGAAGCCAGCCTCCAGAGTAATTTTATTATAGAGTCTGGAAGGCATATGTTTCCTGGTGTGAATTCAGGGGTTGGCATCCCAGAAAGTATATCATGGGTAGAATTTTTGCCTTTCTGCAAATGGGGTTAGAGATGAAGATGACCCTGAGTACTATCAAGGGCCAGGTCTCGGCCTCATTGGTATTGTTTCAACGTCCGCTTGCTTCATATTCTTTGGTCCAAAGCTTTATACAGGGGGTAACGCGGCACTCGGGCTTTCACACTGGGTTTGCAGCTAAGGCTTTTTTCAGGCTCTATGCATGCGTTATTTTTAGCACTGTAGCGCCTGAAAAACGCCTCCAGTGTGAAAGGGTTCTTAGTGTATTGCAATCTGCTAATGCATTTCACTCTCCCCTTTGCGCCCCCAGACTGACCATGCTACTGTGCCTCCTGTTCTCTATTGTGCCCTCTTTAACAAAAGACCATTCATTGGTCAGGAAGTCCCCTTACTTATAGTCACCATCTTAGTGTATTGCTAACTTCAGGGTTAATCCATATGACTGCTATGTACAAGCTTGTAAACAGTACAGTGTGAAATGTCCATAACCATGCTGATGCTTAATGTTCTTCCTACAAAGGAGGGCCACTTGGAGTGAGTGAATGAGGAGTGCCATTTCAACATAAACCAATAAAAACAATTTAGTACTGTCTGTGATACTTTTTTTTTTTATTGCACTAACATTCGGGGGCCCATTCACACCAATTTCGGTGTGGGAAATGCGTGTTTCCCGCACTGCATGGAAATGTGCTTGCCCTTGTTGGACACATGTGGGTGCCATTAATTGTTGATGACACCCCAAACGCATCTGACAAACATGTTAGTTGCAGCCACCAAATCAGATGGTACCACAGTACCATGCGGTTTGGTGTGCCGCATTTTTAAAAGTTGCGCCTGCTGTACTTTTTAGGCATTTAACAGCCTATTGACATTAATTGGTTTCAAAAAGTGGCTGCGCAGGAAAGTATGTGTGCATGTTCCAGTGTGAACTGCCCCTCAGTTTTTTCTGAACAAGCTTTTGAGGTGTACGCCCTTCATCTAAGGTCCAAGAATTACCTTGAATGAAGGGGGTACAATTTTGAGTGTTAGTGCAAATAAAAAAAAGTATCCTGGACATTACTCAATTTTTTGTTATATAGTGCTCTAATACGGCTACAATCACTTCAAGCAACATAAGTCAATTATAGTTTGTCAAGCTTCTCAACTACAGAGCCATATTGGTCACTAAGACTCTTCTGTGCACGTGTGGATGATTCTTGTAAAAAAGAGAATGTTTAAATTCATACATCTTTTATGTGTCGGAGCAGTCTAAACTGACCACTGTGCAGCTTCTTTCCTACAGTGGGATGTTTACGCTTACCCACCTCCCATAGCCTTTAGAAGGGGTCTTCCTCTCTGTTAGTTCCTTTTTTTTTTTTCCTCCCCTTTGTTCACGTTGTAGAGAATGCAGTAGGATGAGCGACTCTTTTCCTGCTGCAGTAGTAGCAGAGTCCGCTACCTGGTGTAGATGCGGCAATCTTGCCACTCACTATAAACTGAAAAATGTTTGGGTTATTTGACCTTCTTCTATAGTGGACCTAGTATCCCAAAACCAAGATAATAGGTGCCGCCCAAGGCTCCCTCAGGTCCTCTTGAATATCAGACCGCTTGGCATGCAGGCAAGGACAGGAGTTCATCCGTGCTCCAAATGTCAAATGGGAAATAAAGCAATAGTCCTATGGGCCGCACATCTCTGAATAGCCCTGATAGACCCAATACGCACTATTAGATTTTCTGCAGGTTTTTATCTTCAGATTTACCAAAACCATATAATATCAGGTCAAACCTTAAGAGATTCAATTTGTTTGCAATCGGGCAGGCCCTTACACTACATGGTTTTGGTAAATCTGAAGACAAAAATCTGCAGAAAGTCAGATAGTGTGTATGGGGCTTAAGTGGATGTGTGACAGCCTCAGCTTGGACTCCAACCAGGCCACACACCCAGGGCCGGTGCTACCACTAGGCAGCCGCCTAGGGTGCCCTGCTGCCTGGGGCGCCCGGTCACTGGTGTTCCTACTCTCTTCTCTCTGCAGCAAGCAACTAAGTCTCAGCATCAGCAGGCAGCTGCCGCTCTGTTCGCACATAGTGTCAGAGGCGCAGTGGCAGCGGAGAACTGTGTCTGTGTCCCGACTCCCAAATGAATGGAAGCAAGCAAACATTCATTGATGGGCGCTGGTGAGGCTGCATTTGATGGGCACTGGTGAGGCTGCATTGATGGGCGCTGGTGAGGCTGCATTGATGGGCGCTGGTGAGGCTGCATTGATGGGCGCTGGTGAGGCTGCATTGATGGGCGCTGGTGAGGCTGCATTTGATGGGCGCTGGTGAGGCTGCATTTGATGGGCGCTGGTGAGGCTGCATTTGATGGGCGCTGGCGAGGCTGCATTTGATGGGCGCTGGCGAGGCTGCATTTGATGGGCGCTGGCGAGGCTGCATTTGATGGGCGCTGGCGAGGCTGCATTTGATGGGCGCTGGCGAGGCTGCATTTGATGGGCGCTGGCGAGGCTGCATTTGATGGGCGCTTCATTAAAAAGGTGGGGTTTACATGGGCAGGGAGAAGGGGGTGGAGTCAGGAGTGGATCCAAGGGGGGGCCGCAAAATTAGGTTTTGCCTAGAGTGTCAAAAATTCTTGCATCAGCCCTGCACAAACCCCAGGTTGGAGCCCAGGCTGGGGCTGTCACACATCCATTTACAGGGCTATGCAGAGATGTGCAGCTCATAGTACTTTTGCTTTTCTTCCTATGGGACCTAGTATTAGATTCATTTTTCAAACTGCATGCCAAGTATTGTGTAAGTGTAACACTTAGTGGTGGTATTTATCTCTCATATACAGTGGGGAAGGAAAGTATTCAGACCCCCTTAAATTTTTCACTCTTTGTTATATTGCAGCCATTTGCTAAAATCATTTAAGTTCATTTTTTTTCCTCATTAATGTACACACAGCACCCCATATTGACAGAAAAACACAGAATTGTTGACATTTTTGCAGATTTATTAAAAAAGAAAAACTGAAATATCACATGGTCCTAAGTATTCAGACCCTCTGCTCAGTATTTAGTAGAAGCACCCTTTTGATCTAATACAGCCATGCATCTTTCCCAAAAAGACTCAAGTTTTTCACACCTGGATTTGGGGATCATTGTCATTCCTCCTTGTAGATTTTCTCCAGTTCTGTCAGGTTGGATGGTAAACGTTGGTGGACAGCCATTTTTAGGTCTCTTCAGGGATGCTCAGTTGGATCTAAGTCAGGGCTCTGGCTGGGCCATTCAAGAACAGTCACGGAGTTGTTGTGAAGCCACACCTTCGTTATTTTAGCTGTGTGCTTAGGGTCATTGCTTTGAAAGGTAAACCTTCGGCCCAGTCTGAGGTCCTGAGCACTCTGGAGAAGGTTTTTGTCCAGCATATCCCTGTACTTGGCCGCATTCATCTTTCCCTCGATTGCAACCAGTCGTCCTGTCCCTGCAGCTGAATGCTGCCACCACCATGCTTCACTGTTGGGACTGTATTGGACAGGTGATAAGCAGTGCCTGGTTTTCTCCACACGTACCGCTTAGAATTAAGGCCAAAATTTCTATCTTGGTCTCATCAGACCAGAGAATCTTATTTCTCACCATCTTGGAGTCCTTCAGGTGTTTTTTTTAGAAAACTCCATGCGGGCTTTCATGTGTCTTGCACTGAGGAGAGGCTTCCGTCAGGCCACTCTGCCATAAAGTCCCGACTGGTGGAGGGCTGCAGTGATGGTTGACTTTCTACAACTTTCTCCCATCTCCTGACTGCATCTCTGGAGCTCAGCCACAGTGATCTTTGGGTTCTTCATTACCTCTTTCACCAAGGCTCTTCTCCCCCGATTGCTCAGTTTGGCCAGACGGCCAGCTCTAGGAAGGGGTCTGGTCGTCCCAAACGTCTTCCATTTAAGGATTATGGAGGCCACTGTGCTCTTAGGAGCCTTAAATGCAGCAGGAATTTTTTTTTTTACCTTGGCCAGATCTGTGCCTTGCCACAATTCTGTCTCTGAGCTCTTCAGGCAGTTCCTTTTGACCTCATGATTCTCATTTGCTCTGACATGCACTGTGAGCTGTAAGGTCTTATATAGACAGGTGTGTGGCTTTCCTCATCAAGTCCATTCAGTATAATAAAACACAGCTGGACTCAAATGAAGGTGTAGAACCATCTCAAGGATGATCAGAAGAAATGGACAGCACCTGAGTTAAATATATGAGTGTCACAGCAAAGGGTCTGAATACATTAGGGCCATGTGATATTTCAGTTTTTCTTTTTTAATAAATCTGCAAAAATGTCAACAATTCTGTGTTTTTCTGTCAATATGGGGTGCTGTGTGTACATTAGGAAAAAAATGAACTTAAATGATTTTAGCAAATGGCTGCAATATAACAGAGTGAAAAATTTAAGGGGGTCTGAATACTTTCCGTCCCCACTGTAGATCCCTGAAAATTTCTCCATTTCAGAAGGATGGAGCCATGTTGGTTCAGGCATCATTCAGGATCAGCATGTGCATCTAGGCTGAGATGCAGGCTCAGATGCAAATCCTAGGTCCTGTGTGTTTTTGGCTGTATTCGGACTTGTTGGGACCTACCGTATTTACTAAAGAAATTGAGAAACTTCACAGAATGTAGGTGTTTCTGTAAGGAACTTACAACATATTCCTGGTATGTATGTGGCCTACATACACATATTCATGAAAACCCTGCTGTATTTTCATTGTCAGTACCAACACATGCAAAAAACTCACGTAGTTGTTTATGACACCGTCTGGTGCTATTGTTGCGATCAAATTCATAAAAAAATACTGTAATATTGGTGATAAGGAAATTAGAGGTAAATAAGACTCCTTCCATGTAGGAATAGATCGTTGCTTGTGTAGAACATGTAATTATTGTTATCATGACGCTTCTTTGAGACAATGCAGCTACAATTTCTTTCTCTTCAGGGTCGGTTCACACTAGGACGACTTGTCAGGCGACCTAGCCGCCTGACAAGTAGCGTCCCGTTCTGTATGATGTAACCGTTCTAATCGGAGCGACGCAAGTCGCTTCGACTTAGAAAAAGGTTCCTGTACTACTTTGGGGGCGACTTGAGGCGACTTGCATAGACTTCTATATAGAAGTCGTTTTGCAAGTCGCCGCCCCTGTCGTGTCCAGGTCGCCTGAGGCAGTCGTGCTGCAAGTCGCGCTGCCTCAGTGTGAACCGGGGCTTAATATAAGAATTCAAGGCATGGTATATTTTTACATAGTTGCATTGGTCCACCTTGAACCAATGTAACTATGTATATACTATATCTGGCTGATCACCCTGGAAGCTGGAAATCACTGACCTAGACACCGCTTCTCCAGTGATCTCCACTTGCTTCTGGGTCCCATGCGAAATGGCCGGCCTGCTGTATTGTAAACACAAGAGGTCGGTTGATAAGTACGAGCATTCACAGAATGCTTTGCATTTTCTGCATAAAAGCAAACCATTCTGTGATTGGATGAGGTATAGATTGGTCAGTAAAAAGATACCATGCCTGAGGTTTTTCTTTAAGTTCCTCTGCTATTTGATACATTTCCTTCACTCTCCCCACCTCTCCATATATCTTCTCTGCCTATAAAACTCTTTACAGGAGAGATGCGCAACAGTTATGACAAATTTATATCCACTTTACTGGCGTGTACATGAATCTGCCGCAAGTTCAGTCATTTGTCGCACTACCGATTTCTAATGAGTATCTAGGACACTGTATTAATTGCAGGGAGTAAGTTGTGTTAAAATTTACTTCAGTTATCCAATCTAGTGAAAAACGCATTTCTGTTTACTTATTTCAGCTGCAAAGGATTTGGGTATTCACAGCGAACAACAATTTTATTTTCACATGAATGAATATTCAAACAATTTATTGTCTTAAGATTCCCAGCTACTTTACTAAATCAGCCTTGTCGCACACAAATCAGACTTTGCTGCATCCTCTGCAGCTTTTCTTTTATTTACATAAAAACCTTTATCCCAAAAGGAAAAACTGTTGCTATAACTGTTTATAAAGTTTCAGTTGGAGTTTGGCTTCAATTTGTTTAGTGTATTTAAATCTACTAGTCCATCTAACACTACCCACTTCCAGACCAGGTCTTTTCTGGCACTTTTTGTTTACATGAAACAATCAGTCTTTTTTTTTTTTTTTTTTTGCTAGAAAATTACTTAGAACCCCCAAACATTATATATTTTTTTAAAGCAGAGGCCCTAGAGAATAAATTGGGGTTTGCAGTGATACCTTACATGTGTGGGACGGTCACTGCGTGCATGCAAAACCAACACATGCATGCACCTTTGAGTTTGAGGGCATAGGGGCACTTTAATTATATATATATATATATATATATATATATATAATCTCTTATTAATTAATATATATAATTTTTTTTTTTTACATTGTACCTTTAAAAAAAAATGTTGATCACTTTTATTGTTTTTGAACATTCTTGTGACAGCAATAGGCATGTGACAGGTACTCTTTATGGGGAGGCTTGGGGTCTCATCAAATCCTTCATCTGCCCTTAAAAGCATTCAAAACACCAAGATCAGTGTTTCTGAATGCTTCCACTTTTTTAAAAATGGCACTGTTGACATCCGGGTAAACTGGAAGTGATGTCAGGTCATCACTTTGAGGTTACCATAGGGGAGCGCCGATCCCAGCTTAGTTCGGCTATCCGACCAGACGGTGGCTGCGCCGGCTGGTTTCTCAGGTCTCCCTGTGGAACGGAAGAGGCCAAGCAAGCCTCAGAAGGCGGGAGAAGGGGGGTAGGGTTGGGGTTTGTGACGTGCCACTGCGTTTAACTGACAATTGCACGGTCATGCAAAGCTGAACCTAAATAAAATTAATATCCCTTTTTTTTCCCACAAATAGAGCTTTCTTTTTGTAGTATTTGATCACCTCCGATATTTATTTATTTTTTTTTTTCTGCTATAAAACCCATCCATTAAAAAGATCAAATTTCTTCATACATTTTGGCCAGTATGTACAGTATCTCACAAAAGTGAGTACACCCCTCACATTATTGTAAATATTTTCTTATATCTTTTAATGTGACAACACTGAAGAAATTACACTTTGCTACAATGTAAAGTAGTGGGCGTACAGCTTGTATAACAGTGTGAATTTGCGGTCCCCTCAAAATAACTCAACACACAGCCATTAATGTCTAAACCACTGGCAACAAACGTGAGTACACCCCTAAGTGAAAATGTCCGAATTGGGCTCAATTAGCCATTTTCCCTCCCCAGTGTCATGTGACTCGTTAGTGTTACAAGGTCTCGGGTGTGAATGGGTAGCAGGTGTGTTAAATTTGGTGTCATCTTTCTCAATCTCTCATACTGGTCACTGGAAGTTCAACATAGCACCTCATGGCAAAGAACTCGCTGAGGATCTGAAAAAAGAATTGTTGCTCTACGGAAAGATTGGCTAGGCTATAAGAATATTGCGATACAAAAAAAGTCGCCACTTGCTCCCATCTATAGCTGGCTATCAGTAAGAAGCATTGGAGGGCTAACAACAGGTATAAACAAGGCCAAGGATAAATCCAAGGAAAAAACCAAGCTTAACTTACCGACCAGCCCACAGACAACCAAATAACCTGTCTAACAGTATGCGTTAAAAGCAGGGGTTTAGTCTGCACACATTTGCAAAAGCATGAGTAAGCCACAGAGCCTCGTCAAGGCACCCTGGTATCTGAGAATATTGCCAAAACGCTGGAAATTAACTGCAGGACGGTGCCAAAGACCATACAGCAGGTTTAACAGGACGGGTTCTACTCAGAACAGGCCTCGCCATGGTCGACCAAAGTAGTTGAGTGCACGTGCTCAACATCATATCCAGAGGTTGTCTTTGGGAAAGAGACGTATGAGTGCTGCCAGCATTGCTGAAGAGATTGAAGGGGTGGGGGGGGTCAGCCGGTCAGTGCTCCGACCATACGCCGCACACTGCATCAAATTGGTCTTCATGGCTGTTGTCCCAGAAGGAAGCCTCTTCTAAAGATGATGCACAAAAAAGCCCGCAAACAGTTTGCTGAAGACAAGCAGACTAAGGACATGGATTACCGGAACCATGTCCTGTGGTCTGATGAGACCAAGATAAAATTATTTGGTTCAGATGGTGTCAAGCGTGTGCGGCGGCAACCAGGTGAGGAGTACAAAGACAAGCGTGTCTTGTCTACAGTCAAGCATGGTGGTGGGAGTGTCATGGTCTGGGGCTGCATGAATGCTGCTGGCACTGGGGAGCTACAGTTCATTGAGGGAACCATGAATGCCAACATGTACTGTGACATACTGAAGCAGAGCATGATACCCTAACTTCAGAGACTGGGCCGCAGGGCAGTATTCCAACATAACGTCCCCAAACACACTCCAAGATGACCACTGCCTTGCTAAAGAAACTGAGGGTAAAGGTGGTGGACTGGCCAAGCATGTCTCCAGACCTAAACCCTATTGAGCATCTGTGGGGCATCCTCACCTGAAGGTGGAGAAGTGCAAGAGCTCTAACATCCACCCACTCTGTGATGTCATCATGGAGGAGTGGAAGAGGACTCCAGTGGCAACCTGTGAAGCTCTGGTGAACTCCATACCCAAGAGGGTTAAAGCAGTGCTGGAAAATAATGGTGGCCACATAAAATATTGACACTTTGGCCCAATTTGGAAATTTTCACCTAGGGGTGTACTCACTTTTGTTGCCAGCGGTTTAGACATTAATGGCTGTGTGTTGAGTTATTTTGAAGGGACAGTAAATTTACACTGTTATACAAGCTGTACACTCACTACTTTACATTGTAGCAAAGTGTAATTTCTTTAGTGTTGTCACATGAAAAGATATAATAAAATATTTACAAAAATGTGAGGGATGTACTGACTTTTGTGAGATACTGTATACTGCTACACGTTTTTGGTAAAAACAAATCCCAATAAGAGTATATAGATTGGTCTACACAAACTTTATAGTGTCTACAAACTATAGGATATATACTGGAATAGTAATATCAGCGACTCATAGCGGGACTGCGATATTGCGGTGCGCATTCAGCCAATAACTGACACCTTTGACACTTTTTGGGAACTAGTGACACTAATACAGCAATTGGTGCTAAAAATATGCACTCTCACTGTACTAATGACACTGGCTGGAAAAGGGTTAAACATCTAGGGCGATCAAAAGCTTAACAGTGTGTCAAGCCAGTGTTTTGATGTACACTGTGTGATGTTTTTACTAGGGGAAGAAATAGATTCTAGTCTCTGCAGAGATACAGACTACACCCCCCCCCCCCCGTCAGAACGGCAATCTGCATTGTTTACATAGGCAGATCGTGGTTCTGTGTTCTTTACCAACAGTCGGCGGGTGCCGGAGGACATTGAGAACCCAGGCACCTGCAGATCGGCTTCTGCTGTGAATATTCACAGCAGAAGCGATACACGTGCATAGGCCCCCTGCAGGCAGAAATGCCAAATTGCGTATATATACGTGATCTGACGCACAGCTGCCACCCTGTAGCAGTAAAACTGCTATAGGGTCGTCGGCGACCCTGCTACCAAAAAAAAAACACACAAAAAAAATAGTATCCTGCATTTAAAGATCATTAATACTGAGCTCTCTGGTGGCTGCCAAGCCCTGCTTTTTTGTTCTGTTGAAAAATCTTCTGCATATAACACAGTTATTTATAGGTCAGATGCCTGGTGCTGGCTGAGCGCTGTGGTTCTATCCACCGGACCCTATGTTGTCAGATGCCTGTTGCCCTGCGGAGCTCTGTGGTTCCATCCACCAACCCTTAGGTTACGGTGTTCTATAGAAAATGTGGGGTCCAGGGGATGGAACCACAGACAGACAACCAGGCATCCAATCCGTAAGTGTGTCGGAAGCAGAAATTCTTCTGTGGCTATAGCTCTTCACCAGAACATAGGACTCACCAGCCACCGCAGGGCTCAGTATTAATGATCCTATATAATAGTCGGCTTTATTTTATTTATTTATTTTTTTTTTGCATTGAGTTGCTTTAGATCAAAGCAAACCATGATCATATCTCTGTAATACATTTTCCTGCACTATATTCTGAGCACCAGTGTAATAAACTGCATGTAGACAGCATGGTGCCTGCCATCAACGCCCATTGAACAGAAAACCAAAAACACACCGATTAACAGGCTCATTATATGATACACTTCCTATAGCTGAAATTATTGTTGTTCCACTTAATTTTTTGTTTGTCATCTAACATAGCAGAGGAAGAACCTGCTATAGTGAGATAGTCAAGGTATGTTTGTTTAAAAATGTTTATTCGCAAGTTTTTAGGGCTGTGATGATTTTTTTTTTTTTTTTTGTCTTGCTAGGCAAATATAGGATTGAAGTAAGATTGCTCATATCTTAAGCTGTACCATGTATTGCCATCTAGAGGTCACTTGTAGTATTCCATGCTGGCGGTGTAGTTATTTCACAATGTTATAAATTATCACCGAACAGAAAGGTGCTCATTAATTGCATCAGTGTAAGAAGTGCTTGACTGCACCACAAAAGCTGATTGAATACATGCAGGTAATCTATAATGATTTCTTTGTAGACTGAACAGACCTCTAGCATGGTGTATTGTTTGAATTTCCACTAAAATAATACCTATACCTCGACCACAGTGATAGGAAGGTCCTTGTGTGACATCCCACCGTATACACAGACAAGCAATCACTAGCCAACCTGCACCTAGTAATAGTTCATATATTGTTGGGTAGATGAGTAGGAAATACAGATAGTGCTCATGCTCCTTTTATGCATCTTTTGCTCCCTTTTTGAAGCATAATGTTCTGCTAGGATAGCCAGTAGACTCGATATCGGTTTGCTGCAGCAGATCATGCAGAAATTACAATTGGATGCCAGAGGTTACAACCTATCATTAACACTCACTGACTGGTTGCTAGAGGTTACAACTCATAATTGCTGATTGGTTGCTAGAGGTTACAACTCATAATTGCTGATTGGTTGCTAGAGGTTACTGCACATTATTACTGTTTACTGATTGGTTGCTATAGTTTACAGCACATCATTACCGCTCACTGATTGCTAGGGGTTACTGCACATCATTTCAGTGGAGCAATCCCAAATATTTGAGCAAGTAAGCACATTAATACACCTACTACAGGGGAGGGGAGAGACTGCAGACACACACCTACAGGAGGCAGTCAGACAGGAGATGGTCAGAGACTGCGCACATACTACAGGAGATGGTCAGAGACTGCGCACATACTACAGGAGATGGTCAGAAACTGCGCACATACTACAGGAGATGGTCAGAGACTGCGCACGTACTACAGGAGATGGTCAGAGACTGCGCACGTACTACAGGAGATGGTCAGAGACTGCGCACGTACTACAGGAGATGGTCAGAGACTGCGCACGTACTACAGGGGATGGTCAGAGACTGCGCACGTACTACAGGGGATGGTCAGAGACTGCACACGTACTACAGGGGATGGTCATAGACTGTGCATGTACTACAGGGGATGGTCAGAGACTGCGCGCGTACTACAGGGGATGGTCAGGGACTGCGCGCGTACTACAGGGGATGGTCAGAGACTGCGCGCGTACTACAGGGGATGGTCAGAGACTGCGCGCGTACTACAGGGGATGGTCAGAGACTGCGCGCGTACTACAGGGGATGGTCAGAGACTGCGCGCGTACTACAGGGGATGGTCAGAGACTGCGCGCGTACTACAGGGGATGGTCAGAGACTGCGCGCGTACTACAGGGGATGGTCAGAGACTGCGCACGTACTACAGGGGATGGTCAGAGACTGCGCACGTACTACAGGGGATGGTCAGAGACTGCGCACGTACTACAGGAGATGGTCAGAGACTGCACACGTACTACAGGGGATGGTCAGAGACTGCAGACATAATACAGGAGACGGTCAGAGACTGTGTACGTACTACAGGAGACAGTCGGAGATTGCAGACACACACTACAGGAAATGGTCAGAGACCTTTCAGCAATGCACAGCTTTACAGCTGAACAACAGCTCAGGATTTAGGATAGCAGTCAGGCAATCTATAGGGGGAAGGACATACCTGGCCAGCTGGGCCTACCATGCACTTTCAGAAGTTCAGGGGGGTGGGCTCCCTGTTCCTACTACTTTCCCTCCCGAGCATACAGGCTGCATGGGGCGGGGTCAGAGCGTCAGTGGAGCTCCCGGCCCCACCCCTTCTCTGTTGGCTTGGGAATACAGCGCTGCCTCCCTCCTGACTGAGCATACAGACTGCATGGTGTGGGGTCAGAGTGTCAGTGGAGCTCCCGGCCCTGCCCCTTTTCTGCTGGCTCAGGAATACAGCGCTGCTTCCCGTGTCCCCGGAGCACTCTGCAGTGCCATTATTGCAGGTAGCGCGGGCTCATGGGGCAACTACTTTGGGCCCCACAATAAAGACAGGGCCACTGCCCTGGCTAGGAGCCTGTGTGAAATGGTTCTCCGGCCAAATGTCTTTATTTTGTGTGAGTGGGAATACTTGAAACCTCAATCTTCTTTTTTTTTTTTTTTTTTCCCCTCATATCTATCCCCACTGTTACCAAATAGGATACAAATAGCGGTAGAAAGTCATTCTGACCATTCTTCACTGTACTGAAGTGTTTTATTGCCATCTATTTCCATTGGGAAAATTAGCCTTACTAACTGTCCTAGTGATATAATTAGAAGCCATAAGAGACATTGACAAGAAAAAGTTCACTCTTCATTGACTAAAAAACAAATGGCTTGAGTTCCGCCATCTAAGCTCTTCTCCATCCAGGTTACATGTTAGGTTAGGTTCAGGTAAGTTTAACTGATGTACCAGTTATGGTAGAACGTAAGATAAAGTATTTGGAGAATGTGAAGTCTTTGTTTTCACTGGCCTCTCCTGTTCCATGTTCCTATTTCTTTCCTCTTTTACTGTACCCCATTGTGCTGTAGGTGTGGGATAGCCATGAAGAACTCCATTGCTTCCTGTTCATTCATATCAATGAGTCTAGCTCAAACCTCACCATCCCCATTCTTGCCAAGGTTTTCTCTTCTGCAGTTAGCGATATGTATTACATTTTGCAGTACTTATGGGCAATGTTGAAAAAAAAAGTGCTCAAAAGGGTGCATTTATTGTTTAAGAGTAAAGGAATGGGTCTTTAACATTATCTTTTTAAATACCCTAAAACGTTATAAATGTGGGAAAAGGGCCTATACTTGACGCAAAGCCAAGGAGTAGGCAGAAGTGATGCCTGCCTGCTTTGGGCACTTCACCAGGAGAAGTGTGCAAAAAAAGGCATGGCTTGAAGCTTACACTGCTGAGGTAGTTTTGGGTACTTTTCTACCCTGCTTATTTGCAGCGCCCTTTTACTGTTTGTCTTGTTCTTTTCCTGTAGCTACTCCCAGCCACCAATAGAGGGAGCTAAAGGCTGGAGAACAGCTTTGTATTATAAATGAGCAGTTCATCCTTTGTCTTTTCTAACCCTAACTTTACCCTTCCTTGTTTGTTGGCAAATCCAGAAGCCCTTGCAACTGACTTTTATGTGGACTGCAAGGGCAAGTATAAATAAAGCATAAGTATTACAAGTACACTTATCCTTAAAGACACAACTTAGCTATGCTGCCCCTCACCCCCAAAAAATATACAAAATAATCACCTGAACTAGCCTTTATCAATAAAGCAACAGTGAACCACTTTCCCCAAAAGTCTATGCTGCTACTGCCAAGTTATCTTTTTGCCCACTGACCATTAAGCCAGGTGTTAGTTAGTGGCACGATTCAAGGCCAGGCACCTTTCTGCCTCTAATGCTCTCCAAGCATGCACCTTCTGGCTGAACAGTAGATAATCCTTACATGATGTTGTGATCGCATTGTTATCTTGTTGAGATACAGTGTCTTTAAATTGCTTGTCGTCTTTCTCAAGTGTGTGTGTTTATATGCATGCGGAAAGTATTCACGGTGCTTCACTTTTTCCACATATTGCTAAGTTATAGCCTTGATCCAAAATTGATTACATTCATAATTTTCCTCAAAAGACTACAAACCATACCCCATAATAACAACATAAAAGAAGTTTGTTTGAAATCTTTGCAAATTTATTAAAAATAAAAAGCAAAAAAATCACATGTACATAAGTATCCACAGCCTTTACTCAATAGTTTGTTGAAGCCCCTTTGGCACCAATTACAGCCTCTAATCTTACAAGCGTGGCACACCTATTTTTGGGCAGTTTCACCTATTCTTCTTTGCAGAAGAACCTCTCAAGCTTCCATCAGGTTGGATGGGGAGCGTACGTGCACAGACATTTTCAGATCTCTCCAGAGAGGTTCAATTGGGTTCAAATCTGGGCTCTGGCTGGGCCACTCAAGGAAATTCACAGAGTTGTCCCATAGCCACCCCTTTGTTTTTTTGGCTGTGTACTATTGGAAGATGAATCTTCACACCAGTCTGAGGTCCAGAGCGTTCTGTGGCAGGTTTTTATCAAGGATGTCTCTGCACATTGCTGCATTCATCTTTCCCTCGATCCTGACTAGTCTCCCTGTTCCTGCCGCTGAAAAACATCCCCACAGCATGATGCTGCCACCACCATGCTTCAGTGTAGGGATGGTATTGGCTAGGTAATGTGTGGTGCCTGGTTTCCTCCAGACATGAGGCTTGCCATTCAGGCCAAAGAGTTCAGACTTTCTTTAATCAGACCAGAGATTTTTGTTTCTCGTGGTCAGAGTCCTTCAGGTGCCTTCTGGTAAACTCCATGCTGGCTGTCACGTACCTTTTACTGAGGAGTGGCTTCTGTCTGGCCACTCTACCATACAAGCCTGATGATTGGTGGAGTGCTGCAGAGATGGTTGTTCATCTGGAAAATTCTCCTCTCTCTACAGAGAAAGGCTAGAGCTCTGTCAGAGTGACCATTGGGTTCTTGGTCACCTCCCTTACTAAGGCCCTTCTCCCTCAATCGCTCAGTTTGGCTGGGCGGCCTGCTCTAAGAGGAGTCCTGGTGGTTCCAAACCTTTACGGATGATGGTCACTGTGTTCATTGGGACCTTCAATGATGCAGAAAATTTTCTGTACCCTTCCCCAGATCTATGCTTCAATACAATCCTGTCTCGGAGGCCTACAGACAATTCCTTGGACTTCATGGTTCGGTTTATGCTCTGACATGCACTGGTAACTGTGGGACCTTATATAGACAGATGTGTGCCTTTCCAAATCATGTCCAATCAACTGAATTTACCACAGGTGGACTCCAATCAAGTTGTAGAAACATCCTAAGGGTCCTTTCACATGGGGCGGATCAGTGGTGATCCGCCCCGTGAACATCCGCTTGCTCAGCGGGGATCGCTCCGCCGATCCCCGCTGAGCAGGAAAATGACAGGTCCGTCGCTGCACCTGTGCAGCGACGGACCTGTCAGAGCGCCGCTCTCCCCTATGGGGGATCGGGTGATGACGGACCGTAGAGTCCGTCGTCACCCGATCCGATCCAAAAACGGATGGAAAAGTAGGGTTTTCCTCCGTTACACTTTTTCGGATCGGAGCAGGTCGGATGTCAGCGGACATGTCACCGCTGACATCCGACTCTCCATAGACCTCCATGGAGTGTCCGTTCAGGTCCGCCTAAAAAACTGACAGGCGGACCTGAACGGACAGTCCGTGTGAAAGAGGCCTAAGGATGATCAGTGGAAACAGGATGCACCTGAGCTCAATTTTTAGTGTCATGGCAAAGGCTGTGAATACTTCTGTACATGTGATTTTTTTTTTTTTTTTTTTTATAAATTTTCAAAGATTTTAAACAAACTTCTTTCAGGTTGTCATTATGAGGTATCGTTTGTAAAATTTTGAGGAAAATAATGAATTTAGTCCATTTTGGAATAAGGCTGTAACATAACAACATGTGAAAAAGCGAAGCGCTCTGAATACTTTCCGGATGCACTGTATATACAGCGGGTAAAATAAGTATTGAACATGTCGCCATTTTTCTGGGTAAATATATTTCTAAAGGTATAAGTATAAAAAATGGGGTGATTGGCGCTACCCTGTAACCACTGAGTAAATAACTGAAGAGTTATGGAAAATGTGCAAGTGCTAAGCTTATGAGCCAAACTTTATATACACATATAAAGTTTGGCTCAAAAGCTTAGCACTTGCACATTTTCCATAACTCTTCAGTTATTTACTCAGTGGTTACAGGGTAGCGCCAATCACTGCATTTTTTATACTTATTCCTGTAAGTTCCCTTGGAAACCTAATAGGGGAGGCTGCAACCCACATTTATCCAAAGCGCGGAAATTACTATATATTCATATATATCTAAAGGTGCTATCGACATGAAATTGTTACCACATGTCGGTAACAACCCATGCAAGAAACCAAAGCAAATACATTCAGAAATGAATTTGTGTAATAAAATGGAATGACATAGGGAAAAAGTATTGAACACATAAGGGGAGATGCAAAAAGACATCGAAAGCCAAGACACCAGCTTAAATCTATCAGTAATTAGAAAGCAATCCTGCCCCTTGTCAGTGCAAATTAATATCAGCTGGTTCAGTCTCAACTGATGGCCTATAAAAAGGTGTCTCATTACCAAGGTGTCACACAAACGTCTCATGATGGGTAAAAGCAAAGAGCTCTCCCAAGACCTTTGCAACCTTATTGTTGCAAAACATACTGATGGCATTGGTTGGTTACAGAAGGATTTCTAAACTTCTGAATGTTCCAGTGAGCACTGTTGGGGTCATAATCCAGAAGTGGAAAGAACATAATTTCACCATAAACCAGCCATGACAGGGTGCTTGCAAGCATTCTGACAGAGGAGTGAAAATATTTATCAGAAAAGTTGTCCAAGAGCCAAGGACCACTTTGAAGCTTGTTTAAAGTGGTTGGTTGTAAAGAAAGGCACAAGGTAAAAAACTTTCTGTGTGCAGCAGCAGCCCCCCCCCCCGAATGGACACACAGAGCTATGGCTCGGGAGTGCGCCGGCTTGGTTGTCCCCAGAGCAAGCTGCTTGCTGTGGGGGCACCCAGCAGGAGGGAGGAGCCAGGAGCGCTTCTGAGGGACCTGAGAAGAGGAGTATTCGGATTACTCTGTGCAAAATTACTGCATAGAGCAGGTAAGTATAACATTTTTTTATTGAAAAGACTTTAGTATATCTTTAAAGTTTGCTGCACAACATTTAGACAAGCCTGTGATATACTGGGAAGATATAGTCTGGTCAGATGAGATCAAAATTGAACTCTTTGGATGCCATAATTCACACCATGTGTTGGAGGTCAAATGGCAATGCACATCACCCCAAAAACACCATACCAACAGTGAAGTTTGGAGGTTCTTGATAAAAATCTGCTGCCATCTACCAGGATGATGAAGATGAAACGAGAATGGATATTTCAGCAAGACAATGATCCCAAACACAAAGCTAAGGGAACTCTCAATTGGTTTCAAAGAAAAAATAAAGCTGCTAGAATGGCCCAGCCAATCACCTGACTTGAGTCCAATAGAAAATCTAAAGATCAGAGTTCATAGAAGAGGCCCACGGAACCATCATGTTTTGAAGACTGTGTGGAAGAATGGTCCAAAATCACACTTGAGCAATGTATGTAACTAGTTTCTCCATACAGTAGGCATCTTAAAGCTGTCATTACCAACAAAGGATGTTATTCCATTTTATTACACATAACTTAATTTCTGAACGTATTTGTTTTGGTTTCTTTGTATTTATGGATTGCATGAATTTTATGGATTGTTACTGATGTGGTGAAAAAATTTCATGTGAATAGCACCTTTAGAAATATATTTACCAAGAAAAATGGTGACGTGTTCAATACTTATTTAACCCGCTGTGTGTGTGTATATGTGCATATACTGTATATATGTATTTGTTTTGCAATTTCAAGGCAAGTACTGCGTCGATTATGGAGGATCAGGCCCTCCATGTGATGCCTGATGCATTCCAACGATGTTCCGAACTGTTTTGAATGTTCATAGGAATGATTTGCTGTAGAACCAACACAGCCGGGATTGTCACTGATGGACGTGTGGGCATCTATGAAACATTTACACCATTCAAATGTATTACTGCAGTTGAGCATCTCATCATCGCACTATGCAATGATGAGATGTAGATATCAACTGGTTTTATGCCTTCTTTCACAAGAAACTTCATCGCCACACTGTTCCATGCATGCACTAACACTGTTGTCTGCCATCTTGATTAATGGTCATTGAACTGGTCCACGATGTGTGGTGCCTACCCGTAATAGGGCACAATTTCCACTTACTGATGCATGTAGCACCGCCAGGCTAGCATCCCTTTTTATACCTTTTATAAATTGTAAATGTCCAGGTTTCACTTGAGCGCCCCTCGTGTGTGTATGGATAGATAGATATCTAGCTAGTTACATATACACACACAGGAAGTACTGTGCAAACATTTAGGCATTTGTGAAGAAATGCCGTAAATTATGTGTGTTTTCACAAATAGAAGTTTTAATAGTTTATTTTTACCAATTAACAAAATGGAAGGTAAATGAATAAAAGAGAAATACAAATCAAATCAAATATTTGGTGTGACTACTCTTTGTCTTCGAAATGGAATTAATTTTAGGTACACTTGCACATAGTATTTAAAGGAACTCGTCAGGTAGGTTGTTCCAAACATCCTGGAGAACTAACCACAGATCTTCTGTGAATGTAGGCTACCTCAGATCCTTAACAAGTTGTTGGTATTAAAGTAACACAGCCCACCTATACTTCAACTACCACCACTGCACCTCGGATGAAACATGCTTAGCAAAAATAAAACTGAAAAGAAAAATAAATGTAAAGCTGCCACTTTAAGGATTAGAAAATGTAAGTGGTGTTTTTTTACCTTGTAACATGACTAAATTGTGACTAAGAAAATAAAAAGAAATATTTCTTTTTATTTTCTTAGTCACTATTTAGTCACGTTACAAGGTAAAAAAACACCACTTACACTACCTCAGATCCTTCTGTCTTTTCATGTAATCCCAGACAGACTTGATGATGTTGGGATGAGGGCTTTGTGGGGGCCAAACCATAACTTGCTGGACTCCTTGTTTTTCCTTACGCTGAAGATAGTTCTTAATGACATTGGCTGTAAGTTTGAGAATGCTGTCCTGCTGTAGAATAAATTTGGGGCCAATCACATGTCTCCCTGATGGTATGGCATGATGGATAAGTATTAACCTGTATTTCTCAGCATTGGGGTCACCACTGATCCTGAAAAAATCTCCAACTCCATTTGTAGAAATGCAGAACTTCCAAGGAGCTGCCACCATGCTTCACTGTTGCCCGCAGACAATCATTATTGCACCACTCTCCGTCCCTTCAGTGAATAAACTGCCTCCTGCTACAGCCCAATATTTCAGATTTTGACTCATCAGTCCAGAGCACATGCTGCCATTTTTCTGCACCCCAGTTCCTATGTTTTCGTGCATAGTTGAGTCGCTTAGCCTTGTTTTTGGCCACAATTTTTGCATGAGGACCTCTTATGACCAGACTTTTCTGGACAGTAGATGGGGTGAGCCTGGGTCCCACTAGTTTCCTCTAGTTTTATGCTGATGGCACTGCAGGACATTTTCAGATGTCGATGGGAAGTAATCACGATGTATTCTTCATCTGCTGCATTAGGTTTCCTTGACCGACCACTGCGTCTATGGTCCTCAACATTGCCCGATCAATAGGGTCCTCAATGTTGAGAAATAAAGGCAGATACTTTTCCATCATGCCATATCATCAGGGAGGCATGTGATTGGCCACAAATGTATTCTGCAGCAGAACAACAACTCCAAACATACAGCCATTGTCATTTAAAAATTATCTTCAGCATAAAGGAGGAGTCCTTGAAGTGATAGTTTGGCTCTCATGGAGACCCGATGTCAACATCATCGAGTCTGTCTGGGATTACACGAAGAGACAGAAGGAAGCAGCCTACATCCATAGATGATCTGTGGTTAGTTTTCCAAGATATTAAGAACAAATCTACCTGACGAGATCCTTCAAAAACTGTTCGCAAGTGTACCTAGAAAGTCATACTATGTGCCAATATTACTTGGTGGTCATAGAATTCACATAACAATATATATGTGTGCTGCACAGTGCAAAAAAAATGTCCCCAACATGTACGTATAAACCACAGTACACTGGATTACACAGTACACAGTGAGTGATCACTTCTGTGCAGTAATAACGTTCCTCTTCCATATAAAGTGCTCCTAATTCACCACTTATCGTGACTTCACCACCACCTAGTGCAATGGCCACTCACCAGATACGGTAATAATATGTGCCTTTGGTTCATTTAGGATAACCACTCCGTTTATGATGGATCCAATAGCAGCATGTCCAACCAGTATAATAATGCCCCTTGCTCTGTTTAGTGCTCATAAAAACATATAGGTAGCCATCATAGTGTAGTATGTAACTCTCATTTTATTTAAAATTAATTAAAAACATAGTCAAACTCACATGTTAAGATGCCCCTAAGGCGGTACCAAGCTAATCCAGCAGTGTGTGTGTGGAGAGCGGAGTCTTAGTCTATCTCCCACTCAATTCCAATGTCTCCCCACAGCGGCCTTTGTTCCAGACCTCACACCCGTATGACCAGAAGTGATGGGAAAGTCTCCAGCAGCCTCTAAGCGTTTCGCAATATGGTTTGCATCATCAGGAAGCTTTTCTGTCAATATGGGGTGCTGTGTGTACATTAATGAGGAAAAAAAAAATGAACTTAAATGATCTTAGCAAATGGCTGCAATATAACAAAGAGTGAAAAATTTAAGGAAGTCTGAATACTTTCCGTCCCCACTGTATGTATGTATGTATTTGTATATACAGTATCTCACACGTGGGTACACCCCTCACATTTTTGTAAATATTTTATTATATCTTTTCATGTGACAACACTGAAGAAATGACACTTTGTTACAATGTAAAGTAGTGAGTGTACAGCTTGTATAACAGTGTCAATTTGCTGTCCCCTCAAAATAACTCAACACACAGCCATTAATGTCTAAACCACTGGCAACAAAAGTGAGTACACCCCTAAGTGAAAATGTCCAAATTGGGCCCATTAAGCTATACCCCCTCCCCGATGTCATGTGACTCTTTAGTGTTACAATGTCTCCGGTGTGAATGGGGAGCAGGTATGTTAGATTTGGTGTTATCGCTCTCACTCTCTCATACTGGTCACTGGAAGTTCAACATGGCACCTCATGGCAAAGAACTATCCGAGGATCTGAAAAAAAGAATTGTTGCTCTACATAAAGATGGCCTAGGCTATAAGAAGATTGCCAAGGCCCTGAAACCGAGCTACGGTGTGTGTATGTGTGTGTGTGTGTGTGTATATATATATATATATATATATATATATATATATATATATATATATATATATATATAATATAGTGTGTGTATAGTTTTCAATACGTCATGATTAACATAGAGCTAGCACAAAATTCCTTCCATATTGCAGTATATTATTGTGAAACTAAACTTGAGTGAGTGGTCAGAGGGCAGAGCATCCCATCATCTGATTGTATGTGTCTAGGAAAGCCTTAATTTTTTGACATGCTTCTTGTGCATCCTCCACTCTTGGGGAGAATTCATGCAATATATCTTTTGTCTTCCTCTGTCCTGAGAGAAGACTTTCCCTCGTTAAACCCTCATTAAAGGTTGTACAGTGAAGGACTTAGTCAATAAAATTGATGCTTGCCTTTGACACAAGCTGTATAGATCGGCAACAAATCCTACACCCTTAAGAAAGGTTCCCTGGGTTAAACAGAGTTGTTATGTTTCAGGGTGGGCTTCTACCTGTTCCCAGGGTCTTCTGGAACTCATTGGGTGGTCTATGAAAGCATCCTCAGTAAATTTGTCTTATTTGTGAATGTCCTACATTGCAAGACTTCAGGCATATACTGAAGTCAGATAAGAGGGAAAAAACACAGATCTTTGCTTTAATTCACCATTTTTCTGCTCTTCCTCTCATCTGAAAGATGTAAAGATGTTTCATTTGAGCTCTGTATTTCCCAGGTGATGGCTCCATTATCTGTGTGCAATCTATGTATCCGGAGGAAGTTTGGGAGGTATTTAATTTGTAGGAGATAAAATGTGCCGCTTGCTCCTCTGCTCTTACAATAATTACAAAATGTACCGTATCTCGGAGGGTGCTAATCTCCTTGTATAATAGATCAACATCAGATGTGAGAAACTCAAATGAGAGGATTTATTGAAGATGGGAAATGGGCCGCTTTCTTCTTATCTGAATAACATAAATTGTGCATTCCATGTAGACGGAAGACTTAAAGGGACACTGTCACTTCTTTAATCCTATCCTGTGCTTATTGTAAACAGAGAATATATGAAGTTAAATGAGGTTTATGTTTCCCCTTAGTTTCAGGCTGATATAGAGATTGCAAGTTCAAAATAATAATATAGAAGGTTCAGTAGTTTAGGAGGTAGGAGTGATTAAATAGTAATGTTGTAGGGAAGCATCTCATATATAGCTACACCCAGTATTGTGCATGCTCCAAGATTGCATTGTCTGCTGATTTAAGGTAAGTGTCCAGAGAGTTTAGTTAGGCTTTGGAAGGAAAGACATGAGGAATACTTTTTTTGAAAGGGTAGTTGGTCTTTCGTCCTCCTTCAGAACTATGCTTTTCGGTAATGTTGGTTTTACCATGATGCTAACCCAAGCCACTCTGTGCGTTACATCGCTCCGCCATTCATTCATAATGTAAAAGTACAGTAGGTTACCACAAGGGGGGGGGGGGGGGTTTCAAAATGGTAGGCAGTATGTGCTTTCTATATGTTTCAGAAACTTACAGATTATTTCATCTCAACCGCTATATTGTGTTTGAGATGTTAGCGAATATATTTCAGAGTAGTTCAGAATTTGAAAAGTTGGACACTTATTGTTAAAAATTTGTCATGCTATATATTGAAAAATGCATAGAATAGTCTTAGCTTTGATTTTAGCTTAAAGCTTAAGGAAACTTTTTTTGTAGAGCATTTCTGAAGGATGTTATTGGCATACAGATGCCTTCTGCATGACCGCAATTGGGCCTGGCGATACGTTGCTTAGACATCTAGCAATGAATTGGGGAGGCTGGAGGGACATGTTTTAGATGTGTACCACCTACAAAATCACTGGGATTTTTGGAGGGCTGGAGTGACCAAAGCATGAAGTCAGTGAGGAAATCTAGGATTATATTCCCTTTTGTATGTTTTCTTGCTGTGAAAAGCATGAAAGTTCCCTTTCATTTCAATAAGGATGTTTTTTTTTATGTCTAACTCATGTTTGAAATCAAGTGATTGAATAATTTTGTGCCTTTTAGTGGGTTGATGTGCCCAAATGCAAGAAAGATCTTTTATGTACTAAGCAACATAACCTGAATCTCTGCTCGGAGATTATTTTTAATCCTTTGATATATACTAAAAGCATAATTTTAAATGTGAGAAATGTATGTTCTTTGTAGTAAATGTTTCTTCGTATACCATTAAAACCCGATTTTTATAGTACGAAAAATCTTTCTATCTATACTTAAATTCACTTTTAAGTAGAAATCCCATTCTTTCCATTGTAGCTAGTTCACATCTATTGATCAAATCTATTCTTTGCGATTTACTGTGTTTTTGAAGGGCCCATTCATGTGTGTGTATTGGCAGGCTGAAATGTCCACACATAGGTGTAAATGACCCTTAAGGAAAGATCAGATAGTGCCTCCCATGGCTTAGTTGGTGTTGGATGCTTAAATGATGCCACACGGTCTTTGCTAGATCAGGACGATACATAAGCAATCGCTGCAAAAAATATACATGAAATTAGTATATAAAAGGGGAATGAACCCAGCACAGCATAGACCATGGTGGTGCCTGTTTTTTTTTGTTTTTTTTTCTATTGTAAGAAATCATTGGTTGGGTAAACTCAGAACTGCATAATTGTACAAAATGGGTTCCCGGCATGTAATTTTATTGTACTTCTTAATTTAGTTACTAGTATTTACTTTACAAATTGGCCATTTTGGCCTTTTTATGATGATTGCGCACTGCATCAAGAATCTGGAGCTCTGGAGTCCAGCTATACACTGTCATCATTTGCCCCTTTTCTGTAGCCTCCTTTTTATTTTTGTTGAAATCGCATAATTTAAACATGTGGATCATTATTATGCCAATGGGTGAAAACTAGATTAGTCATATAACAGCCTAGCCTCCCTGTGCAGAGATCTTTTTACACTTTTTTATCAGTTGCTGTCTATACTCCTCCATTATTAGTTGGTATCATAGCCAGCTACGCATTTCTAGTGAAAATTAGGTTGTTTTTGCCTTACATGGGAAGTTAAGAGGAATTCATGGTGACTTCAAAGTGATGGAAACCTCAGACATGAAATATGAACAAAGCATATCTTCTATATTGTGTACTCAGGAGCTGTTAACATGAGTCACTTCTGACAAGTTTTCCTGACACCAAGAGAAAAATGGTGACAGGGGAGGGGTCTCCAGCTGATTGTCAGCCTCAGTTCTGTTCCTGTGTGCTGTGTGAAGGGGGTGTGTCTTTTCCCTCCAATCAGCTCTGGGCTCTCCTCACTGAGCTCTGGACAATTTTTTTTTTTTTTTTTAACTTTCAGACAAGCTTTAAATATTCAGCAGTTTGAATGGCTGTAGTGGAAAGACACCTGCAGCAGATAGACAGGTACGATTTATGTAGAAGGATTTGTTTATTTGTTTCATCTGTGTATCACCTGAAGATAGTCCCTTCGCTGGGTATATATAAGGGTTTACGACCACTTTAAAGTGGTTGTAAAGGCAGAAGGTTTTTTCATCTTAATGCATTCTATGCATTAAGATACAAAGCCTTCTTTGTACAGCAGCCGCCCTCAGCCCTCCCTAATACCTGAGGTCCCTCTAGCTTCAGTGATGTAGGAATGTCTCGGCCCTCTGGGACTCCCCTCATTGGCTGAGACAGCAGCGCGGCGCCATTGGCTCCCACTGCTGTCAATCAAAGTCAGTCGGCCAATGAGAATAGAAAGGGGGTGGAGCCAGACCCCAGCTTTGTGTCTGAATGGACACAGGGAGCTGTGACTTGGCTTGGGTGCCCCCCATAGCAAACTGCTTGCTGTGGGGGCACCCAACAGGAGGGAGGGGCCAGGAGCACAGAAGAGCGACCCGAGAAGAGGAGGATTTAGGCTGCTCTGTGCAAATCCACTGCCACAGAGGAGGCAAGTATGACGTTTGTTATTTTTAATTAAAAAAAACAAACAAGACTTTACAATCACTTTAAGATACAGGTTTTCTTTTGGATTGGGCTACAACCTGAGGTGCCAGTTCATACCTTTCGTGGACTGAGTGATCGGATTGGGTAGAGACTCTTGTTTAAATGCTGTTGATTTCACATAGCAAATGATAGTGGTTTCTTCGACTACCTTCCCTGTCCCCCCTATGGGCATAAATATGAAGGCTTGGCCAAGTGTTTGTATTTATGGTATTGCTGTTGTTAATGACTGAGGATAATCAAATCAAGCCTGCTGCAAGCTCAGCCTCTCTGTATCAGAGTTATTGTGGGCACGCAGTGGCAGTCTATCTACACGCTGTTCACAGTGCACCAGTCTGTGTGTGACTTGTTTGTTCATCTCAATTTACTGCTAACGAAACACACTACGTTGTTTGAATGCTGCTTGTTCTTTGCAGGTGCATTTACCCCAAATTGAGGGTAATCCATCTAAAATTGACATTTTGAGTAGACACAGGCTTCTTCTTTTTTTTTTTTTTTTTTTTTTAATCATTGTTATTATACAGATTTATACAGCACCAGCAGTTTGCACAGCTATTTGCAAATTGAAGGCATACAGTATAGCTACAGTACAGCTCAATACAAGAGACATCAGAGGGCCCTGTTCATTAGTGTTCATTAGAGCTTGCAATCGAAAAGTGAGGGTCAAGTGATAAAAGGAAATAACTGTTGGTGATGAGCTGCTGGAAAAGTTTAGGTGGAGGCCGGATAGGCTTCTCTAAAGAGAGAGATTTTGAGGGATCGCCTAAAGGTGGACAGAGTAGGAGATATTGGGACAAATTGGGGTAAGGAGTTTGAGAGGCTCTGGGGAAGTCCTGAAGGTGAGCATAGAAGGTGGCGACAAGGGAGCTAGAGAGCAGGGGTTCTTAAGAGGAGCAAAGAGAATGATTTGTTTGGTATTTTGAGACAAGGTTAGTGATTTAGCTGGGGGCCAAGTTGTGAACGGCTTAGTAAGTTGTTGTTAGTATTTAGAATTTTACAATTATCTTGATTATTTACAATATCAAAGCTCTCTCAGGATGGTTAAAGGAAAGATCTGTGAACTCCAGGCAAGAAATCTTGTCAACTGAGTCCTGAGAGATACATAAACCTTGGTGATTTCGCTCACTAGCACCCATCCATAAGGAGAATATTAGTTTTGGGTGGACAGACCCTTTGAACATTTGATGTGTAGTAGGCCGGCATTCACCATAAAAATACGTTTTCTCAGCAAAAATATTGAAATAGACCTGAACTGTGTGCAAAGATAACAAATTACTGCCCCCCCCCCCCCCCCCGTGAAACACATCCATGTGGCAGTCTGCATGTTTCGGGAGGGGGAGCAGATTTGGGGAGGTTGTTCAGGATAAGTCCCGCTTTAGTTGTCTGAAAGTTAAAGTAAAACAAATACCAATAATTGTCTTTCTCCTCCGCCCTTCTGCAGGATTACGTTCTGGCGGTGGAAGCCTATCATGCCGTTATAAAGTATTACCCCCAGCAGGAGCCACAGTTGCTGAGCGGTATCGGAAGGATTTTTCTTCAGGTAATTGCAGAACTCACAACCAGTCCGTTTTCTCCCATTTAGTTATGTGGTCATTAAATAACGTGAAATATTGCCGTAGAGGAGCCACAGGGGAGCTCATTTTTTCTGGTGTTTATCCTGTAAATCGGACATTACAATTATTAGCTAATGATTAGTAGGCTGAGGAGCCTGTCTGGGAATGATGCGCTGATGCCAGATTCTTTACAGGTACAGAGCAGGAGCTGGTGAGATCTCCCACTGGACGGAGAAGGAGGGGTTCTGTTCTGTGTTACAGAGAGATGTAAGCTCCAGGCTTATGAAACTCCTCTGTAATCCCCTTGTCAGAGTTACTCCAGTCTCTTACACAGCCTGGCATATCAGTCTTGACAGGTGTCCACAATCTCTTGTATTACTGTGGCAATGCTACAGGCCTGCAGCTGACTGTGACCTTCCTGGCTTCAGCGGGCCATACAAGGCCACAATCTATATTCCTGTCTTATGTGCTGCATTCCCAGGAGATTCTGCTGGTGCCATGTGCAGAGTGTGGCCTGGAATGCACAATGAACGGCTATTTATGTACAGAATATTTAGCTGTAATCTGTAAGATACCGTTTGATAAATGTGTAAATAATCTAATGCATGTGTTTTATAGATCTGCTGAGTACATGGAGCAAAGCATTGAAGCCCAAATGAATAATATTAAATGCATATCCCGTAAAAAAACAACTTTTTTTTTTTTTGCTGATGCAAAGTCTAAAATATCTCTGTGCTGCCAGGACCTTAAGTCAGGCTGTGTTCACACCTGTGCGATGCGGGAACCAGCGTGATTCCAGTGCCGGTTCCCACATCGCACCTGAATCGCCGGCGGTTCACACTGCCCATCGTGAACCACTGCGGGTGTCAATACAAAGTTAATGACCCCCCCAGATTGGATCGCAGTGTGAACCGTGAAATGGTGCAGGAAGCAAAAATAGGATCCTGCACCATTTTGGTGCGAATGCAATGCAAATTGGGCCATACAAACTGTCTGAATTTGCATTGCACAGACATCGCATGTGATCTGCACAGCAATGTGTTGCGAATCACATGCAATGTCTGGGATCACACAAGTGTGAACCAGCACTTAGACTTGAGCTTTTACACACAAGCTCTTCCGTGGTCTGACACTCCCTACTGAACACTGCTCTAATTAACCTTGTTATTCCTCCCTGAACAGTGTTGTTGATTAAAGTGTCATTAAACTCACATTAAAAATGATCATGAAATGCTGTTCATACTTGATCACTATGGGATTTGTTTTCTGCAAAAAAAACTGGTTGATTCTGATGTTCGGTCTCCCCCTCCTGTCTGTGTCCCCACTGCAGTTGGGGACTTTGTGGAGCAGTGTTGGCAGCTGGTGCACATGCTCAGTTTTCAGAGAGTTTTTATGCTGAGCATTTCTGCCCTACCACATCTGAGCAGCCCATGTGACTATAGAGTCACACATAGGGACGTATACACAGTGGTAAATGACAGCTCCCTCCCTCCCTCCACCATGTCTTCTAAATAGGTCTATGCAATGGGGGCAGGATATTGCATCTTGATTGAAATAGGCTTCACCTCCTTCTTATTCTAAGACACGGTTTGGAAGGGCATGACACAGCCTGTGACTGGCAGAAATCCACCCACACTGTGTTATTGCCAAAAATAATAGAGATTTGATTTCAAACATAAATTTGAATGAGAGTTTAAAACATTTTATTGATATTCTTATTATTTTTAATGTGACCAGCAGTGGAGGACTAGAAGCTCCTCCTGTCACTGTTTCCCTGCTTCACTGCAGACAGGCTGGGAAATAGCTGGGTCATGTGACAGCTGTATATCGATTAGAAAAAAAGTATTGGTTGCTTTTTTTTTTTTTCAAATTAAAATAAACAGTGCTATCATCCACATACAGAATGAGAAGGGATAATGTAAGTTCAACGGTGTGTTTTTAGTATCACTTTAAAGCAGGTTTAGGGGGCTGTGTCAGAGCAATGGGACAAGCCTTAGAGATGGGTAGTCAGACTCTCCTAGTGCTGCCAGCATGTTCTTTTAATTTCTTGCAGCAGCACTTGGCAGATAAAAATAAAAACTGCTATCCATTACTGTATGTGCAGTCTAACAGTAATACATTAAGAGGGTTCTGTTAGACTTCAGTGCAAGGAATATCAGGATCGGTCTTGTCCTTTTCTGACTCCAGTAAAATGAAATGCTATTGGTTGCTGTGAGGTATACCCCATTGGCTCTTGGTGCTTTGCTCCTTGCTCTGTTTACTGAATACAACTGTCGGGGTCCATTCAGGTTTTTGCGTTGTGGTAAAATGCACAGTAAGGCCGGCCATACAATCTCCAAATTTCTTGTACAATTTCCTTTAGATTTACCAAAACCATAGAATATGAGGTAAAACCTAAACCCTTTCAATTTGTATGCAGTCAGGCAGGCCCTTGCACTGCATAGTTGAAGGTAGATCTAAAGGAAATTGAACAAGATAATTGTATAATGTATGGCCAGCTTAATGCATGAAACAGTCTGGTTCCATTCATTCTTGATGGTACCCCAAATCCCTTAGGGATTGCCCTCAGCAATTCAGCATAATGCACAGATGTTTGCACCATGTCTATTAAAATGTGTATTGTGGTGTGTCCACAACCCATTCAGAGTGAAAGCACTGTACCAATATGAGAGACTGCAGCCTGTGAATTCACTGGGACGAAGTAAGACCGGTGGTTATATGATTAGTTCTTCATGGATTTATTGGCTGACTTTTGTATGGGTCTACAGACTGGATGCAATCACTGATCACGGGTGATAGATACACTTATGCTTTGGAGATACTAGAACATAGAAAGACTACTGATTAAAAATAAAATCCTGCAGGCACTTAAAGTGACTCTGTCATAAGAGAAGTACTGGGGCTGCCAATGCAGCCAAAATACTCATCGCCTGGCTGTGTCTGACTTTTGAGTCACAGACCTGGAAAAAGCATTCTTTAAAAGAGTGTCAGAATTTCTTATCACTATACTTGTGTTGGCATTATTTTCAGAGCATTAGACAGCCAGGGACCAAGCATTCTCAAAAGGAGAGGTCAGCAATGGCCACCTCCTTGAATCTTACTCATGAAAGACGACCATTAAGTTACACCATCTCTTCTGATATGATAAGTATAAAGAAAAATGTGTACGTTCTTTATAAATCCTATGCATCTGTTTTGTTAGGATAATTTAAAGAAATGCCCCTTATGTCTTATGATATCACTGGTGTGCCCTCTCTTATATCTAATAAATGGCACATGGTTTTACCCCTCCGCCACATTCCCCATCCCCTCCACACTCCCCATCCCTCTTGTAGGCACCAGGTTCTCTTTAATCTGTCAGTCATATGAAACAGATGAAGACACAATATGCAATCTGTTCTTGTGGCCTGGTTCAGCCAGATAAGATTGTGAGATGTGTGTGCTGACAAGTCCTGCCATGTAATAGATACATTGTTCATTGTGGCAGAGAATGCTGTCACATTCCGTGCTATCAGTCCAAGCATGATCAGATGGAGAGATCTCTGCGAGGTTTTGTTTTTTAACTACAAATACAATCTGCTTATATTTTTCTTTATATTCTGTGAATGTGAATGGTGTATATCTTGTACTGATCTGTGAGTTGCTTTTAGACTGAGGGTTTTGTACTGATGATGTTTGAAGATGAACTCAAGGCAAAAAAAACGTTCAGGTACATGTTTTGTAAAAAAAAAAAAAATATATATATATATATATATATATATATATATATATTACACACGTCTAAGCCATATATATATACACACAGTGGGGCAAAAAAGTATTTAGTCAGCCATCAATTGTGCAATTTCTTCCACTTAAAAAGATGAGAGAGGCCTGTAATTGTCATCATAGGTATACCTCAACTATGAGAGACAAAATGTGGAAACAAATACAGACAGTCACATTGTCTGTTTTTTGAAGGAATTTATTTGCAAATTATGGTGGAAAATAAGTATTTGGTCACCTACAAACAAGCAAGATTTCTGGCTCTCACAGACCTGTATCTTCTTCTTTAAGAGGCTCCTCTGTCCTCCACTCATTAACTGTATTAATGGCACCTGTTTGAACTTGTTATCAGTATAAAAGACACCTGTCTACAACCTCAAACAGTCACACTCCAAACTCCACTATGGTGAAGACCAAAGAGCTGTCGAAGGACACCAGAAAAAAAATTGTAGACCTGCACCAGGTTGGGAAGACTGAATCAGCAATAGGCAAGCAGCTTGGTGTGAAGAAACTGTGGGAGCAATAATTAGAAAATGGAAGACATACAAGACCACTGATAATCCTCGATCTGGGGCTCCATGCAAGATCTCACCCCATGGGGTCAAAAGATCACAAGAACGGTGAGCAAAAATCCCAGAACCACACGGGGGGGACCTAGTGAATGACCTGCAGAGAGCTGGGACCAACGTAACAAAGGCTACCATCAGTAACACACTACGCCACCAGGGACTCAGATCCTGCAGTGCCAGACGTGTCCCCCTGCATGTCCAGGTCCATCTGAGGTTTGCTAAAGAGCATTTGGATGATCCAGAAGAGGACTGGGAGAATGTCATATGGTCAGATGAAACCAAAGTAGAACTGTTTGGTAGAAACACACCTCGTCGTTTGTGGAGGAGAGAGAATACGGAGTTGCAACCAAAGAACATCATACCTACTGTGAAGCATGGGGGTGGCAACATCATGCTTTGGGGCTGTTTCTCTGCAAAGGGAACAGGACGACTGATCCGTGTACATGAAAGAATGAATGGGGCCATGTATCGTGAGATTTTGAGTGCAAACCTCCTCCCATCAGCAAGGGCATTGAAGATGAAACGTGGCTGGGTCTTTCAGCATGACAATGATCCCAAACACACTGCCCGGGCAACGAAGGAGTGGCTTCGTAAGAAGCATTTCAAGGTCCTGGAGTGGCCTAGCCAGTCTCCAGATCTCAACCCCATAGAAAACCTTTGGAGGGAGTTGAAAGTATGTGTTGCCCAGCGACAGCCCCAAAACATCACTGCTCTAGAGGAGATTTGCATGGAGGAATGGGCCAACATACCAACAACAGTGTGTGACAACCTTGTGAAGACTTACAGAAAACGTTTGACCTCTGTCAATGCCAACAGAGGATATATAACAAAGTATTGAGATGAACTTTTGATATTGACTAAATACTTATTTTCCACCATAATTTGCAAATAAATTCTTTACAGGCCTCTCTCATCTTTTTAAGTGGGAGAACTTGCACAATTGGTGGCTGACTAAATACTTTTTTGCCCCACTGTGTGTATATAGATATGTGTGTGTGTGTGTGTATGTATATACGGTATATATATATATATATATATAATAGTCTTCTTGAGATTAGCATCTTGGAATCCCTGTGCAGCAAAGCTCAGACTGGGAGTCATTTAGGTGTGCTGCAATTAAGAAGTAACATGCTGATAGGGGGATAGAGCAGAATGACCGATAGACAAATTTCATTATTGTGCCACTTCTCCTTCAGGGACAAGCTAAGGACAGGAAGTCGAATTAAAGTCTTTTTATGAAACATTACTGGTAGGCTGTTATTGGCAAAGATAACATGTATGTCTCTTCTGCAGTAAAACCTCCTCTTCTGTTTGCCTGCAATTTATTTATTTGACAGTATTGGGATAAAAATGGTTAACATAAATGATGAATGTTATGTCCCTTCGACACGGGGTCTCTCAGAGTGTTGCTAGCAATGCTGCCAGTATCTGATCAGCAAGTTGCACACGGGCTGGATGCACTTCTTAACCAGGGAAGGGTTTATTACTCAGAAAGCGATGTACATCATTCTTACATGGAGGAGTCATATACAACAGGTCTCCCTCTAAGTATCATGCTGCTGCTTCCAGTCCCACACACACTGTGACTGACTTCCTGGTACAGCCCCCGCCCCCCAGCATGTGTCAGGAGAAAGGGGTTAAGGGTCACAGTGATTCTGCACAAACATTACACCTCTTTTTCTCGAAGAAAAAAAATAAAACATAAAAAAAATTATATATATATATATATATATATATATATATATATATATATATATATATATATATATATATATATATATATATATATATATATATAAAACAAGAGAACAAATACTCAACACATAAAGAACAAGGCAAACAGGATCAGTTCAGGAAGTAGTATCTCCAACTCAGTTCTGTGGCTTCAGGAGCCCTTTGTCTCAGTTTCCTGACCTCCGACGTGTCCCGCAAGTTTTCCGATGTGTCCCGTAAGATTTCCGATGTGTCCCGTAAGATTTCAGTGCTTTGCCAAAAAGGAGTTTGATGTCTTTGGCGAGCAGACTTACAAAGTGGAAGAGGATTGGAAGGGATAGAATCGCTCAAGGTTTCTGGAGATTTCAGTGGGTCTCCAACAGACCAATCAGTCTCTGCGACTCCAGGCACATGTGTGGACTCCTCAGGAATATGGTCAACAACCGTTTCAGGGGTTGGTTGTAAACTTGTAAGATCATGCCAGACACCATGCCATATGTCACCAGTAGAGCCCTGAGTAGGCTCTGGTGGTTGGTTAGAAAGAGGGGTTGGGTTTGGCTCTAGTGGTCTGCAAATGCACTTCCTTTATCCATTATCCTTTATTCCATTATCCAGGCGAACAAGGTACATTCTTCTTCCAAGAGGTCCATCAATAATGCCAGGAAGCCAATGAGGACAAACTCTGTAATTCTGAAACCATACAAGATCACTGGCACGGAATCCAGGACGGCCTGGTGGAGTAGGTGTCGGTGACTGTTCCTGTGGACGGACTAAATCAAGTTTGGTGCGGAGATGCCTGCCAAACATAAGAAAAGCAAAGGACAGCCCAGTAGTAGCGCATTTTGTGTTTCAGGACATGGTGAACAACTCCAGCAGCTTTTCCTCTGACAGTCCGACCTGGTCCAGAGTGGACAGTAAGTGCTTCTTAAACGTCTGCACAAACCGTTCTGCCAGCCTATTCGAGGCTGGGTGATGAGGAGCTGTTTTGTAGTGTTGGATGTTCAAGCCACTGAGGAAAGATTGAAACTCATGCGATGTAAATTAAGTTCCATTGTCCGAGACTATGGCTGTTGGCAAGCTATATTGAGCAAAGAGCTTCCTTAAGAATAGAATGGTAGCAGCTGAGGTAATAGAAGGCATTTAAAATACCTCTGGCCATTTTGAATGCATCTACCACGATCAAATACATTTTACCCTGGATTGGGCCAGCAAAATCAAGATGGAGTCTTGACCACGGGTCTGTCGGCCATGGCCAAGGTAGCAGGATTCCTTTCTTTTGGGGTCACTGAGCTTGACAGCACCCAGGACATTGAGCCACATAATTTTCAATTGCTGTATCCATTTGTGGCCACCAAACATAGCTCCGGGCTCGCTGCTTCATGCGCACCACGCCAGGATGGCCCTTATGCAGTATCCTTAGCATGGTTGGTTGCAAATACTGAGGTATAATCAATCTATTGCCCCACTGTATTCAACCAGCATTAGTCACAAGCTCACATTTTCCAGACAAAGTTTGGGCAAAATTCACCTGGGACTTTCTCTGGCCATCCAGCCTGAACATACAAGAATATCTGAGACAGGAAGGTATCTGTGGCTGTATGTCTGGCAATTAGGGAGGTGGACATGCAGGACCGTGGCCTGTGTACTTCCACTATGTGTATGTCTCTAGGTGGGTGGTTTCCAATTGGCAATCTGGAAAATGCATCTGCATTGCCATGGGCCTCATGTTAGCGGTACCTGATAGAATAAGTATAAGCTCCCAAGAATAAAGCGTACCTTTGTAAGCGAGATATGGTTGTTCCTTTCTGAGGATTCAGTTTGGACAACAGAGGTTTGTGGTCAGTGATAAGTATGAACTCCCGATCATAGAAATACGTGTGAAATTTGTTTGTGGCCCATACAATGGCCAAAGCTTCCTTGTCTATCTGGGAGTAGTTTTGTTCTGCGGAGGTTAAAGACCTGGAGGCAAAAGAAATGGGGCGCTCCGTGCCATGTGGCATGACATGGGAAAGCACGGCACCCAGTCCATAAGGCGAGGTGTCACAAGCCAAGGTGACCTGTTTCTTTAAATCGTAGTGGACCAGAAATTGAGAGGACAGAATGAGCTCTTTAGAAAGCCGAAAAGCTTCTTTACATTTGTATGTCCATATCGATTTAGCGCTTGCATCCAGTAAGCGATGTAACGGGTAGAGCTGGTGTGCTAGGTTCTGCAAGAAATGGTGGTAGTAATTTAGGAGGCCAAGGTAGGACCTGAGCTGTGTGACATTCTGAGGAGTAGGGGCATGCGTCCCAGAGTCCCATGACAAACATGTCGCGGAGAACCATCTGCAGGTAGTCTCCAAACTGACAAGTGGCAGCTAGTTTACGTAAAGCAATTATATAAGTCTTTATATCCTCCCCGGCATGCTGCCTCCTACTGTAGAATTTAAACCGCCCTGTGATTTCTAGCGGCTTTGGGTTGTAGTGCTCATGTAGCCTCTGAATTAACTCAGGCAGGGGTTTAGAGGCTGGCTTGTCTGGAGAAATTAGGTCTTTGAGAGTACCATATGCATCTTGACCCAATGCTGTGAGGAAAACTGCAACTTTCTTTTCTACAGCCACACTATTTGCTTCCATATACTGCTCCATTCAACTGAATTCAGGATTCAACAGCAGGATCAAATGGTTGAATAAACCTTATATGTGCTAAAATGCACAATCCTCGTTGCCACGGTTATGTCCCTTCGACACGGGGTCTCTCAGGGTTGTTGCTAGCAATGCTGCCATTATCCGCTCAGTAAGTTACACACAGGCTGGATGCACTTCTTAACCAGTGAAGGGTTTATTACTCGCTCAGAAAGCGATGTACATTCTTACATGGAGGAGTCATATACAACAGGTCTCCCTCTAAGTATCATGCTGCTGCTTCCAGTCCCACACACACTGTGACTGACTTCCTGGTACAGCCCCCCCCAGCATGCATCAGGAGAAAGGGGTTATGGGGCACAGTGATTCTGCACAAACATTACAATGAACAAGGCAGCTGCATGAATATATATTCAGGATTTGATACATCAGATTACCCATTGTTGTAATAAACACTCTGCTGCACTCATGTGGCAAAACAAACGCCAATAAACATAAAGGTACATGCAATCGATGTGCAATAGTAGTAAGAGTCCATGCACCAGTGACTCAAGTCCCACTGTATTTGTTGCACCAGTGAAAGCAGAACCCCCAAATAAAACCCTGTCTGCAATCTTCATATGTGATCCACCCAGTGCTCCAACAAACTCTCCGTGCATATGAGCTTACCAAATCAAATGTGACTCTCAGTTAATGAGTAGTCAATCAGCACTTTGTGTATCTACCAGTCCGCAGCCAATATGAGGGAATGAATGGACTTCATCTCACTCCTGGACAGATGCTCAGTGAGAGAAGAAAAAAGGAGCACCACGCTCACATAGTGTAAAACCTTTCATACTCCGTTTATTAAAAGGTTAAAATCACTTACAAGCATGTAGGAAGCAGTTGACATAAAACAAATTACAATTTACATGAAGCCAATAGTGGCCGTGCATGTGTGGTGATGCCACTTCCAGCTCCTCACTACGCGTTTTATCACATATGACGTCATTCAGAAAAAGGGGGGAGAAATTTGCAACTTTAAATGAGGTTCTCGACATAGTGGGGGTATGTAAAGGAAAAAAATAGTTTATTGTCATAGAGGACATTGGATTTCAGTGGTATGGATTGGATTTCAGTGGTATGGAACAAGTGCAATAATAAGTCAGTTTACAAATACAATTCCACATATGGCATGGACATCAAGGATACATAATGATATCGACTTGGAAACACATGATAATATGGCGACCAAACATAACATGGACATCAACATGCTGACAAGGAGTGAAGGAGACTCCTTGTCAGCATGTCTTACCATGGCTGCATGTAAGGAGTGACTCCGCTGGGGGCACCTGATGTAAGGACGGACTCCGCTGGGGACACCTGATGGTATCTGGTGGCAGGCGACGTGGCTAATGACACGCTCAGGGCTCCCACTGATTCTGCATTATGAAAGCTTAACCCAGAAGGATATCTACACCTGGAGCGGAGGCCCCTAGGGACAACCCCATTGGATTCTAAGGAAACACCGAGGATATCAGATGCTTTTTACCCCTGCAGGGGTGCAGAGAGCTGGTGAGTGGGGACCCTTGAGGGGGAGCACTTAAGTCACTGGATACCAACTGCTGCCATCACTAAAGTCACTTCAGGCTGGAACTTTTGAATGAATTGTCTTCAAGCTAGGACTCTCACAACACTGATTTCTATTATCTACTTTTATATATTTTATATTTTTGTCACAATTGGTATATTTTTGGCACATTTGTGGTTTTTCATTTTTCAATTTGTCATACATATATATATATTTTTTGTCACATGTTACACTTGGTCCCTATTAACATTAACTGGACTCATGGTTAAGAAGGGGGCTGTGATTGTTTCACTAGTATAACACGTTATTTGTGCACAGTGGAGATATAGTGGTAATACTGAACCAATATATGGCACTGGGAGTGGAGGGATTATAGACTCCCCACCAGCTAGTGCAACAGCCGGAAGAACGAATTGTTTTATATGGTTAAACATCAATAGAGGGCTGTGTTAGTGCTACACTTATTATTATTATTTTTATTTAAACGTCACCACCACTGATGATATATATTTTTTACACTTGTGTGTATATACATATATATATTTGTTTGCTATATTTATATAATTTGGTTGCATTTTATGGTACGGGATATTTATCCCATTGAGCACATATAAACTTTAAAATACGGTTCTGTAAAAGCTAATTTCAGCCTAATTTGAGGAGAGTACACGGCTAACACACAACTCCTACGTATCCAACATAGGTAGCGCCATCTGCCCCTATTCACATATACCTTTAGCATGCACACCTCAGTATACTTTCAGAAAATGCCTTGGTGTGTGCTGTTTGGTAGGGCTGTGTAAATTTCCGAAAAGGAATTGACAGAAATACACATCATCTACTATGTATAATTGTTCTCCTATTTGTATGTGTGTGTGTTTAATGGTTTGCTTGGAGTTCACTTAAGTATGCAGAGACTTTACAGCTATACCGGGTCTACTATAGCAATGCCTAACATAAAGCTTTAAATATGGTCACTGCCTTACAAATACAAAACGTACTTATTCCATCTTAAGTGGATGGGGCCATTCAAACCATTCCTTTATTTCCCTATGAGCAATTGTGCATCCCGAACTTCTGGTGCATGCTACATATAAATAGTGTATCCAGTTTGCATGCTACTTTAGGTTTTCTAGAGTTTGTTAGTGTCATTAAGATTGAGGTGACACAGTCCAAAATAAATCCAGCAGTGTATCTAGTGAGTAGCCTTAAAGCAGAGTTCCGCTAAAAATAAATAAATAAATAAATAAAAGTCAGCAGCTACAAATACTGCAGCTGCTGACTTTTAATAATCGGACACTTACCTGTCCCAGGGTCCAGCGATGTGGGGGAACGAAGCCCCGCTCGTCTCCCCCTCCTCTCTGCGGTGCCAGCGGCATTGTAACTGTGGGCGCCCAGCTGTTGCTTCACAGCCGGGCACCCACTGTGCATGCGCAAGCCGCGACTGGCCGGGTAATCATCTGGGACCTGTGACGTGTCCCAGACGATTGCCGAGAGGGAAGGGGGAGAGGTGATCTCCCTTCCTTGGCCGCGGTGCATCGGGAGGAAGTCGGAGCTGGGACCCTTTAAAAAGAGGGTATCCACCCCCCCAAAATAAAAAAAAAATGACATAAATGACATGTCAGGGGGTCACCTTCCCTTAAAGCAGAAGTTCCATTTTTGGGTGGAACTCCGCTTTAAGAATCTGAAGGGGGAAGTGCTCATTAATGGATCTTTTTTGATGAGTAACTTCGTGTGCTTTAGGAGGTGTTCCAATCAAATACTGTAGCAGCTGACTTTAAATAAAGACACCTGTCTAGGGATCCAGTGCTGGCCTCACCTGGGCCGGTTCCGTTAGGTCTTTGGGTATCCAGTGCCCCATTTTGCTTGTGAGAAGCCAGCTGTGTCTAACTGCGGCTTCACAGCTGTCTTCCCACTGCGCATGCACGAGTCGTGCCTAGGCGAGCCAAGCAGAAATGGGAGCGAGAAGAATGGGTAGAACTTCACTTGTTAAGGAAAGTTCTGCTGTGAAGAATTTGCCATTGTCATAGAGAAAAATTAAAATAGCAGCCTTTGATGCACTACTCTGGTGGTACAATCTGTGAACTCGATTTCCCAGGCTTGTTTGCCTGCCTGTCACTATCATCATCATGGAGTCTAGGGTTGCCACTTCATCCCTTTAAAAGCAAACACATATTAATTACACAGGTTCTGTGGCTGATTAAGGTGGTAATTAAACCCACTTAGTGCCTTACCTGCATTAAATTAGCGACTGAACCTGTGTAATGAATGTGTTTGGTTTTAAAGGGATGCGGTGGCAACCCTAACGTGGTCCCTTTATTTATATTAAGCGGTATGTAGCAGAAGTTGTAGGTATATCCAACAGTGTAGAACAACACCCCAAAAGTTCAAGATGGGAAAGAAGATAGCCAGACAGTATTGCATGTCACTGCTGAAGTCCCCGGTTGTCATAACACACTGGTCAGTGAGTGGGGCCCCGCATTCTGCACATTAACTTCTGGGTGACTCTTAAATCTGAGATAACTTGTATGACCTTCGGAAATACACTTGGACACAGATAATTTGATAGAGGCTCATTGAATGGAATGGAAAAGTATCATTCATACTGGTCTGTATTTCATATTGTCACCATGTCTGGAAATAACTAGTGGCATTGATATATTGTACGTCATTCCCGGTAACCTATTGGTTGGATTTCATGACTTTCAGAGGACTGGTGGAAGTGGAAGAACTTTGCGTGCTGCTTATTAGCTCATTAATTGCAGATGTTCTGCAAGAACCACCCCTGCTGTTTTCCAATTCTAACATGATCGAAGCTGAAAGCCGCTTTTAAGCTTCCTTATGTAATTTGGCTTACCAGCAAATGAAGGCACACCCGATCATATTAACTCTTTTCTTCCTGGTGTCTGTATCCATCATGGAAACCCAAACCAGTGTGAAATTGTATCTGTGTTCTGATAACTACGTAGGATAAGTAGAGTCAGGATATATAGGACTGGTCTCAGACTCATATGTGTAAAGAAAACACTGATTGACCTTTTCAATAATTGCTACAGCTTCAGTTGTTCCTGGAAAAATGTCTGCACAACTGCATATAAATAAACTCATTGCTTTATTGATCAACTGCAAATAAATATATATATATATATATATATACAATATACACTATATTGTCAAATGTATTGGGGAGCCTGCCTTTACATGAACTTTAATGGCATCCCAGTCTTAGTCTGTAGGGTTCAATATTGAGTTGGCCCACCCTTTGCAGCTATAACAGCTTCAACTCTTCTGGGAAGGCTGTCCACAAGGTTTAGCAGTGTGTCTATGGGAATGTTTGACCATTCTTCCAGAAGCACATTTGTGGGGTCAGGTGCTGATGTTGGACAAGAAGGCCTGGCTCGCAGTCTCCAATCTAATTCATCCCAAAGGTTTTCTATCGGGTTGAGGTCAGGACTGTGTGCAGGCCAGTCAAGTTCCTCCACCCCAAACTCACTCATCCATGTCTTTAAGTCTTTAATGAGACATGCAGGGTCTAAAAGACCATGCATGTCTGCCCTGTGCTCCACTAAATGTAATGTAATGCACATTGCACTGCATTACATTCTTTCCCTGGTATGCTGGCTGGGGACACCGAGAGGCTGATTTGGAACTGACATCAAACACATAGCTTTTCTGGGTCAACAACAAGGAGGGGAGGAGAGTGGATGCGTGTCTGCTCTGCAGCCTTTCCTCTTCCCGGCTGCACCCACTTTGCCAGTCCCAGGATACATGGCGGGGGCGCATGCATGCCAGGGGAGGGACCTTTTGTTACCAGGGGTGTGTGGAGGCAATCGGGCGGTATCGCAGCCTCGCCGAATGCTTCCACCTGACAGGCAGGAGTCTGCTTGTCAGATTCACGCACAATGTGTTTACAACCCCCCGCTGTCAGGTCCGTATGATGTATAGACCTGGCTGCGAAAGGGTTAAACTTTTTTTGTTTACATTTCTTCAGTTGTTTCCTGGTTTCTGGCCTAGGCCAAAATGTCTTACATCCTATGAGTGTTCATGGGCATGTTTTTTCTTTCATCTGGAGGAGAGGAGGAGGGGTTTTCTTATTTAAGCACCCCCCCCCCCCCCATCTGCATGCCTCAGCTAAGGGCAGATGGACTCCAGGAAGTAAGTGTTATTTGAATCATCTTCCCTTAATCAAGATGGCCATGGCTTGAAATGCTGGGGGGGGGGTGTTTTTCAAAGTAATTCCCCAACAAAATAAAGCATAGAGATGTGGGTGGATGGGTGAGGTTGCTTTGAATATTAAAAATGAATTAAATAGCATTTTCAGATTGTGGTGCTCAAATTCGATTCAGCTTTAAGCTGCTCATAGACTTTAGGCATGCTCGGGTCGCACATGCATTCCTTTAGGTGAAGAAGGGTTCTGACTATATCTCAGGGGGGGAACTATCACAATCAGGCAGTTTCCCATCTCGTCTGATCACTTTGTCCCCCATGTTGTATGTTGGCTTGCTAATGGGCTTTAGATCATTACCCAGTCCAGCGTGATATAGGTCTGACCCTATGAATTCTTCTTCATGTCTATGATGCATTTTTATTGGAAAATTCATATTTATCTTTTCTGTTCCTTAGATTGGAGACATAAAAACTGCTGAGAAGTATTTTCAGGATGCTGAAAATGTAATACAGAATCTAGTTAATAAAGATGAGCCAGAGAAGAAAATTATAGTTTTGATGAACCGGTAAGCGCCTTGACAAATGTATTATTGGCTTATTTTTGTGTGTTGTGTCCTGTTTGCTTTTGAATTAATTGAGGACTTCAATGTCAGCATAAATCAGTGCTGACCTGTGTTCATTTTAGTTATATACAATGCAAAGCAAACACTTTGCTTCATTCTCATGTGTGTTCTGCCATACAGCTTGGTATACTTCCAGCACAGCTAGTGCCAAGGATACCACCTAAGACCCCTTTCACACTGGGGTGGTGTCGGCATCAGCGGTAAAGCGCTGCTAGTTTTAGTGGCGCTTTAATGTTATATCGGCAATTTTCAGCCGCTGGCGGGGCGCTTTTAACCTCCGCTAGCGGCCGAAGAAAGGGTTAATAGCGCCCGTGTTGCGGAGATGCTGAAGCGCTTAGGCAGTGCTGCCCATTCATTTCAATGGGCAGGAGCGGTGCGGGAGCAGTGTATACACCGATCCCGCCCCACAGATGCTGCTTGCAGGACTTTTTTTCCCGTCCTGCAAGCGTACCGCCATAGTGTGAAAGCACTCGAGCTTTCACACTGGGGTGGCTTGAGAGGCACTTTTCAGGTGCTATTTTTAGAGCTAAAACGCCTAAAAAGTGCCCCAGTGTGAAAGGGTATTTTACATTCAATCCCTTTAAAAAAAAAAAAAAAACAAAAAAACAAATCTGTCTCTAAAATTATTCATGTGTGGTCTCTTCTCACTCCAGACATCAGACTGATAAAATTACAACAAAAACTTTTTGTCCTTGAAATGATCTTTAATACATAGCCTGAAAAATGTAATGTAGTGAGGTTTGTAATTTAAAGAATTGATTTATAGGGGAAAATGCAGGTTATTTCCACATAGCCGTTCTGGCAATTTCTGTATCATGGATGATTTGTAAAGGTGCCATTTGTTGTCAGTCCGGAGACACATTATGGAAGGCTTTTCTGTAGAGTGTGTGGGTTACACTATAATATCTTTTAAAGGCATAGTTCACCATTACAAAAAAAAACGGAAGTGCAGCTAAAGGGTGTCTGTAGATAAAAGCAAACTGCAACTTTGTCCAAGGTTGATTATTGCCCTTGCCATTCCATCCTGCCTTGTTGCTATGACCTAAGACACTCCCAATTGTTAATGTTCACCTCCACCATCAGAGGACTGAGCTCATAAATGCTGAACTTGGAGCTACTACATCAGAGAAGAGAAAGTAGGAGGGGGTTAGAATCCAAGAAAGAGCTTGCTCCTGCACTGCGCAGTTTGTATTTAAATACAGACCCCCCTTTACCTACATAGGCATTTTTTTGGTAAAGGTGAACCATGCTTTTAAATCAGTTTCAACTTACTGAAGGATTGACTTCCCTGACTTTGGAACTAGGCCCCTCCTACCTGCCACATCCCTGTCCCCAGAAAGTGACTAGTGAGGCCGGGTTCACATATGTGCGCCCGCGGTTTCCAGTGCATTCCTGTTGACTGGACCCAAAAACACATAGGACCCTTTTGGAATTTGCACGGCGGCCATCCCAGATGTGTGAACCAGCTCCATTGAGAGGCGGTCACACGTGCATGTCATGCGCATTGGAAACCGCATCCAATTGGCATATATGTGAACCCAGCCTAAGCGCCCGATCACACCTAAGCGTATCGTTTTCAGGCAGAAAGTCATGTGATTTTACCACGATTGTGCAGCGATTTTTGCCGCAATTTTCAGGTCAAAAGGTCACCAATGTAAAAAGCAGAAAAACGTCTGTAATCTGCCTAAAAAATAGTTCCCGGACTTGTTTGAGCTTCAGGCGTTTTGGAGCTTCTAGCCTAAGGCGTTTGGAGTGGAGATGTGAACCATCTCCATAGAGAATAATTGATTTTTTCCACTCCAGCATTTTGTAGCTTCAGGCTTCAAGCTACAAAACGCTCAGGTGTGAATGGGGCCTAAGGGTGCTGTCTCTGTATAGAAGGATGGAGTGCAAGGAGGGCCTAGCCTTGAAATTAGGGAAGACAAATCCTTGGTTTCATAGGAGTTTGCAGAGGGAAGGTTTCTAATTACATTTGATTTTGCATGAAAATGCAAGTTTAGCTTAGCTGGAGGCCCTCCACCACCTGATTAAAAACACTAAGTGAGAGCCAAATGAAAGAAAAAAGTAAAAGAATATTTGCCTTACATCCTAGCTTCCGACAGGTGGGAGAGATGTTACTGAGCCACGTCACAAGATTCAGGAAAGCTGAGGATCCCAAATCCCATAAAAATGTACTTCTGCACAGTGCTGGATCATCTTCACACGAGTTTTGGGATTCTTAATTTTTCCTTCAGCGAGGCCCAGTGACTTCATCCATTATTTCAATTTATTTTTATGGCTGTCACTTAGAATTTCTTTTAATTAGGGCCTATATGGTCGTCTTTCAGATAAGTGGACCTTTAATAAAGGTTATAGCAGAAAGGCTATGGCACCTCTTCTAATTTTAGAAGCTTAAAGATGCGTTCACCTTTTAATGAATTGAATCTTTTAATGAATCCCTTGTGCCTCTGAGTGCAGCCCACCTGGGATAATACTTACCTTTCTCTCTACAGTAAGGCCCCTACATACGAACCTTCGCATTGTGAACTTCCAAAGATGTAAACATGTGTTTGCACAGTTTTTTTTCATTCAACCCTGCAGGCTGAGTTGAGTTGAGGGATGAGTAAGCCTTATTCATGCTGGCCCCCATCAGCCCACCCACAGGGATGAATGAGGCTGCAGCACATGTGGAGCTGGAAGAGGAGCCAGCCAGGATCTTGTCTGAGCACAATTTGCTGGATAGGGGATGAAGGGAAGTATAATCCCAGGTGGGATGCACTCAGGGGATTGGGGGGAGGGTTATTAAAAATATTCACTAAGGGCCCATTCACACCGAACGCAGTGGGATGCAGTTGCTTGCATTTTTGACTGCACTCCAACGGCATAGACACTCCACATTCAAGGTAATCCCATGGGCGTAGTTCACATTATTGCAGTGCAGTTCGGTAAAAAAAAAAAAAAGTAGAGCATGCTGCATTTTTTCGCACCACAAACATGCAAAAATGCACGCAAACGCATGCAACTGCACTGCAACGCATCACAGTGCACATAGAAGCCCAAGGAAAAAAAAGGATGTGACCCCACAGGATAAATTAGGATGGAAAAGCGCATGTCTTTTTAAAATATGCTGACATGCTTGCCCAGAATATACATCCACAGAATATGTTTATTTTCATATAACATTTTATCTTTCAGGGCTTTCCAACATCTTGGTCAGAATAACTTTGCAGAAGCACACAAGTTCTTCACAGAGGTACTGAAGGTGGACCCTACAAACACGGTGGTAAGCTTCTGGGCTGTTGTTGCAGAACAGCTGTAAAAGTGCTGACCTATGGATAGAGGACCACCCACTTCCCTGCAGTGAAATTCTGGACTGCTTATTGTACATAAACAGCTGCCAAAATAGGCATCTAGTTCAGTAAATGATGTGTCCATCTATAGGGCCCCTTTCACACGGGCTGTCTGATCAGGTTCGCCTGTCAGTTTTTCAGGTGGACCTGATCAGACCCTCCAGTCCCTTCTATGGCGCCGCGGATGTCAGTGGACAAGTGTCTGCTGACACCCGCCGCCATCCGATCTGATCAGATCCTGTTTGCCAAAAACAGACGTGTGGTGGTTCTATTTCCCATTTGTCTGGCGGATCGGATGACAGTCGGATAGAAATGGACAGGAGGTCCACATAGAGGAGAGGGGGGGATGTGTCTGTATAGCGGAGCAGACACAGATCTGTCATCAGCCTGCTCAGCAGGGAGTCAGCAAAGAAATCCCACGCTGAGCAAGCTGATTCCGCTTAGCAGAGGTGCCGGTGTGAAAGGGGCCTAAGGACAATCAAAGCAGGTGATGCAATGCAGGGCCAGTGCAAAGATTTTTGTCTACACAGGCGAAGGTGCATTTTGCTGCAGAAAGGCACCGTGACCAAAGAGAGAGGAGGGTGGGAGATGCTGTACCTGGTGGAGAAACTGAGGTGGTACTAGCACTTAGGGCCCATTTACACCAGCGAGCACACAATATGGTCCATTTGATGTGTGTTGTAGAGGGGCTGTGCTATATGTTGTTAAAATGCATTGTTTACTTTTTCTTTTTCTTTTTTTTTTTTTTTAGATTTATTCAATATTATTAAAAGACAACTCATTCAACTACAGTGGATATAAAAAGTCTACACACCCCTGTTAAAATGTCAGGTTTCTGTGATGTAAACAAATGAGACAAAGCTAAATCATTTCAGAACTTTTTCCACCTGTTAATGTGACCTATAAACTGTACAATTCAATTGAAAAACAAACTGAAATCTTTTAGGGGGGGTAAAAAAAAAAAAACGAAAATTAACGCAATTGCATAAGTGTGCAAACACTCTTATAACTGGGGTTGTAGCTGTGTTCAGAATTAAGCAATCACATTCAAAGGCATGTTAAATCGGTGTCAGTACACACCTGCCATCCCTTAAAGTGCCTCTGATTAACCCCAAATAAAGTTCAGCTGTTCTAGTAGGTCTTTCCTGACATTTTCTTAGTCGCATCCTACAGTAAAAGCCATGGTCTGCAGAGAGCTTCCAAAGCATCAGATGGATCTCATTGTTAAAAGGTATCAGGCAGGAGAATGCTAAAGAATTTCCAAGGCATTAGATATATCATCAAACACAGTGAGGACAGTCATGAAGTGGAGAAAATATGACACAACAGTGACTTAACCAAGAACTGGACGTCGCCCCAAAATTGATAAAAAGACGAGAAGAAAACTTGTCAGGGGGGCTGCCAAAAAGCCTACAGCAACATTAAAGGAGCTGCAGGAATATCTGGCAAGTACTGGCTGTGTGGTACATGTGACAATAATCTCCCATTTTCTTCATATGTCTGGGCTATGGGGTAGAGTGGCAAGACAAAAGCCTTTTCTTACCAAGAAAACATCCAAGCCCTGCTAGATTTTGCAAAAACTCTGAAGTCTCCCAAAAGCATGTGGGAAAATGTGTTATGTCTGATGAAACCAAGGTTGAACTTTTTGGCCATAATTCCAAAAGATATGTTTGGCACAAAAACAACACCAAAAGAACACCATACCCACCGTGAAGCATGGTGGTGGCAGCATCATGCTTTTGGGCTGTTTTTCTTCAGCTGGGACAGGAGTCTTAGTCAAGGTAGAGGGAATTATAAACAGTTCCAAATACCAGTTATGACCCGAAGCATACATCCAAATCAACAAAGGAATGGCTTCACCAGAAGAAGATTAAAGTTTTTTGGAATGGCCCAGCCAGAGCCCAGACCTGAATCCGATTAGAAAATCTGTGGGGTGATCTGAAGGGGGCTGTGCACAGGAGATGCCATTGCAATCTGACAGATTTGGAGTGTTTTTACAAAGAAGAGTGGGCAAATATTGCCAAGTCAAGATGTGCCATGCTGACAGACTCATACCCAAAAAGACTGAGTGCTGTAGTAAAATTAAAAGGTGCTTCAACAAAGTATTAATTTAGATGTGCACACTTATGCAACCATATTTTATTTTTACTTCCCTCCACCTAAAAGATTTCAGGAGTCTACAGTTTATAGGTCACATTAAAAGTGGAAAAAGTTCTGAAATTATTTATCTTTGTCTCATTTTTTTTTTTTTTACATCACAGAAACCTGACATTTTACCAGGAATGTGTAGACTTTTTATATCCTCTGTATATATGTGCTATATGTGTGTTGGTGTGTGTCATGTAAAAATGCATCATGTCTCCATTTTTATCACAGCCCAACACTCATGTATGGTGTGAATAGAGAACATTTGTTGTTTGTTGATCATAGCAGAGCAACACAGCACAACACATCTGGTATGAATGAGCCCTCAAAGTGAAAAGCAGAAAAGTCACCTAAACATCCCTAATTCTAAGGGCTTGTTCAGACAAACTGCAGTGCAGGAACCCACATGGATGCATGCGTTTCCCCACACTGCACAGAAATGCACTGCCATCTGCAGATACGTGTGTGCCATTAATTCCTAATGGCACCCCATGCATCTAGCAAATGCAGATGCATGTGCAGCCACCAGAAAGCAAAGTCCTCAGTACTGTTGGGTTTGGTGTAGTGCAAATTTAAAATCTGTGCTTGCTGCCCTCTTTTTGTGTTTGCCAGCCAATTGAAAGTAATAGACTGCTGAAAATGCACAAAACACATGTGCACTTGGGTGTACCTATATGGTTTTAATGAGCCCTAACATTAAACAAATTCTGTACTGAGTTTGCTAAAAATAGTAAGGGAGGAATGGATTAAATATTGGTAGATGTTCTAGCTGCCCTCACCTTTACAGCTGTCAGATGTTGGCACAGAACACATTTCCTTTACTTTTCAGTGTGAAAGGAAGAGACCCCAAACAACAATTGTGGCTCACCATCATGTAGCTCATCATCCGTGCTGAACATGTTTTGATTGATCTGTTGATGGCACGTGAGCATAGATGAGACTAGGAGCCCTGCCCCATCTCTTGTTCAGTACAGCTTCACATTTGCTGGCAGTTCTTCTCCATACTGACACAGTCCATACTGCCATGCAAATCAGAGGGTGTGCCCTCCACTCTGAAAGGACAAGCTTGAATGGCCATCAAGTGAGGCTGTCACTGAAGGGGTGGGAGTTGAGAAGATATGTAGGGTCCTGTATAATCAGTGGGAAAGAAAGCTGAGTGTGAGTAGACTGTGCTTTCATTACACTGTGCAGAAAGTACCGGAGCTGGCGCCCCCCTCCTGCAGTGTATCCATGCCTCTCTCAGCCGCACCTTGTCTCAGCCCTGAACACAAGATAAATGGTTTCAAAAAAACGAATCCCCAGCAAGTGGCTGGGCATTGGGATTTTACCGCCCCCCTATCCTGGCACCCTAAGGCAGCTGTCTGAACTGCCTATTACTGGCACTGGCACTGGCCCTGATGGAGTATTGGAAAGAGCCTGCCATAAAGTAAGCCTGTTACTTATCGTAATCCAAGCAATGTACAGGTTTGCTTTAACCTCTTGTCGACTGCCCCATGTACATTACCTGCAGGAGGGTGGCCGCTCTGTGCCAGATCACGTACCTAGTATGGGATCTGACACTTCCAGGTCTGGGGCGTTTGCCACCGGTGACCCGCTCCCAGTGTGAGCGGACACAGCGGGAGCCAATCAGTGGGTCTTGCAGACTCGATGTCCACTGGGCCCCGCCGATTGTTCGGGACACAGGCAGAACGGCAGTCTGCCTATGTAAACAAGGCAGAGTACTGTTCTGTCAGAGTGGGAAGGTGCTGATCCTATGTTTCTGCTAAGCAGGAACACAGATTTTTGCCTTCCCCTAGTCAAAGCACCTCCCCCACAGTTAGCAAGCACTACTTAGGCACACAGTTAACCCTTTGATTGCCCCTGATGTTAACCCCTTCCCTGCCAGTGTCACTAGTACAGTGTCAGTGCATATTTTTAGCACTGATCACTGTATTAGTGTCACTGGTTCCCAAAAAGAGTTAAAGGTGTCTGTTAGTGTCTGCGCCGCATTATCCCAGTCCCACTATAAGTCGCTGATCGCTTTCATTTTTAGAAACAAATTAATAAAAACCGCAGGTCAAATACAACCAAAAGAAGTTTTTGTGGGGAAAAAAGGACATATTTGTGTACAGCGTTGCATGACCACGCAATTGTCAGTTAACCACTTCGGCCCCATTTGGCTGGCTAAAGACCAGAGCACTTTTTGCGATTTGGCACTGCGTCGCTTTAACTGACAATTGCGCGGTCATGCAACATGGCTCCCAAACAAAATTGACGTCCTTTTTTCCCCACAAATAGAGCTTTCTTTTGGTGGTATTTGATCATCTCTGCGGTTTTTATTTTTTGCGCTATAAACAAAAAAAAAGGACAATATTGAAAAAATAGCATGATTTTTTACTTTTTGCTATAATAAATATCCCCCAAAAATATATAAAAAAAACAGTTTTTTTTCCTCAGGTTAGGCCGATACGTATTCTTCTACATATTTTTGGTTAAATAAATCGCAGTAAGCGTTTATTTATTGGTTTGCACAAAAGTTATAGCGTCTACAAAAACGGGGATAGTTTTATGGCATTTTTATTAATTTTTTTTTTTTCTTTTTTTTACTAGTAATGGCACCGATCAGCGATTTTTATCGTGACTGCGACATTATGGTGGACACATCGGACACTTTTGGAGCTATTTTGGGACCATTCACATTTATACAGCGATCAGTGCAATTAAAAATGCATTGATTACTGTGTACATGTGACTGGCAGTGAAGGGGTTAACCAGGAGGGGGCGCTGTAGGGGTTAAGTGTGTCCTAGGGAGTGATTCTAACTGTGGGGGGGGAGGGGCTGATCACAGGGAGCAGAGATCAGGGACACTGTCACTAGGCAGAACGGGGAAATTTTGTTTATCAGCATCTCCCCGTTCTTCCTCTCTGAGACGATTGCGGGTATCCCCGCGGTCGGACTCACGGAGCTTGCGGTGGCTGCGCGCCTGCTAGCCAGACCTCGCGAGAGCACGTACAATAACGTGATTTTGCACAGCCTAGCCAACGGCGGCTGGTCCGCAAGCGGTTAACGTAACACAGTGCTGTATCGCAAAAAATGGCCTGATCAGGAAGGGGGGGGGGTAAACCTTCCGGAGGTGAAGGTGGGTGAAGTGGTGCAAAGATCACTGATGAAGAGCAAAGTATAGTAAGCCACAGCAGCCAATCATATCTCTCAGGGAAAAAGGATTTTCTTTTTATTGTATTTGATGAATCCCTGCTGTTTAGTGAATGAATCTAAAGTCTGTTATATCTAAATTGAAATTCGGCAGGGATCAGCCCAATTTTGCTCCATGTATGGGCAGGGTGATTGTACAGAAGTCCATCTATGGATCAACTTCTGTACAATCGCCCTGTTGGAAAATTTCCGCTTGATCAGAGCCACCAGCTATAGCCGGAAGTGCTGATCAGTGTATTCTGACACCTGGGAAGTCTCCCTACTGTCAGAATACAATAGCTCAGCGGGGAGGATTACCCCGTGCACAACGATATTGTGGATGGGGGAATTGAATCCGTTTTTTGGGGGTTTTTTCATACCTCTGGTTGAACGAAACAGAAATGACTGATGTATGTGCAGATTTAAGTGCCAATAGAAAATTTTGTGTCAGTTATTTTCCTGCAAATTCCCTGGTGGTGGTGGCGTTGGAGTACAACTCCCAGCATGCACCTGTTTTTGGCCTTCGGGTCTACAGTATAATTTCAGGTAACAGAAGCTTCCTTTCATATCCATATGACATGATCATTCAGGGTAACAGAATGTTCTAGACTGGCAGGTCTCTTGCATTAAAACATTGACTTGTAAGAAAAATGTGAATAAAACATAGCGTGGAGAATGGAAAAGCTATTGAAATGCATTTTTCAGTCCTAGTAGAAGTACAGAGAGGAGTGTCTGTGGTGTATAATTTATCAAACTTACATCTGATTAGCATCACGTCGGAGCTCAGTTCTGTTCAACTGTGTTCTGTAAAAGAGCCTTCCACTCAGGGTTATATGTAGATGGAGTGCTTCTACTTTAATTACACTGACATATACAGAAGTAGGACATACTTTTAGGCATAGTGTTATTTCTCTTTTTGTTAATAACGCGTCATTCTTCGATGGAACATTTTTTTGGAAATGTCACCAAATTCCACAGAGAAATTTTGGATCTGTCTGCGCTCCTAATATGCACAAGAAGCAAATGCTGCATTGGGGACTCTATAGAGTTGTATTTACAGCTCTTCTAGCTCCATCTAGTGGTGGATCTTTGTTGTCACAACCAAACCCATTATTTTCTGTCTGTCATGTCCTTTCTATCTGTCCACCTTTTCTTCCTGCCTTGTCTGTTCTTCCTGTTTGCCTTTTTAGCTTTTTTTTTACTATTTATTTTTTAAGCATAGTGTTAAATATTCTTTTATCAAACAATACAAAGTAAATCGAGCATCAAGCAGAAAACGTATAGTAGAACAATGATTGGCAGGTATACTAGGGTTGCCACCTTTTCTTCAAGCCAAACCTGAAAATTTTAGCGGATGACGGAAATTCTTTTTTTTTAAAGGGGGAACACTGTGGTGTAAAGGGGAACTCTGATTTAAGGGGGTTTCTGCTTACCAATCCTCCCACTTACAGTTCCCAGCATTCCCCTTTAAATTAGGATTCCCAAAGTCCCTCTTACATCAGAGTCCACAGGACACACCTTGCATCTGAGTCCCCCTTTTCTTAGTGTACTCACTCGCTTGGAGGCAGGAGAGTGAAGGGAGGGAGGGGGGAGACTTCAGTCACAGACATTGGATGGTGAGCTCATTCACCTGAGGATGGAGGCTCAGGCACCTTTCATCCACAATGTATCTGCCGGTTGCTGAGCTTCAAACTTCCAGCCCACATATTCCTTTCCTGAGGCACAAAATATCGGAGATTGGAGTGTGGGTGGGCAGACAAAGGGCAAGGAGCTTGAGGAGGAGGAGCAGACGAAGCCCTCTCTCCCCTCCTGTCCGTGTATGGGGGTGGGGCCCGTGTGCAGACCTATGCTCTCGGCAGTTGTGGTACTTGGTGAGCCACAGTCCATTCTGAATATTGTGTCTGGGTTTCAGGTGGTTGGAAACCCGAACACAATTCAAAACCCCGGACTGTCCGGGTGAATCTTGGACAGGTGGCAACTCTAAGATATACCTGCTTGGCATGAGAATTGAGAACAATTAAACAGGAGAAGCGAATAATTGCGACTCACTTAATTTGCACGTTGAACTAGTGGAAACAAAAAAGAAGTCTTCGCACTGTAAATTAGTAGCATAGACCTTAATCTCAGAGGAGGGAACTCCTGGGGGAAAAAAATGTCCTGAGACAGGAATGCAAGGCCTCCACAGCTAAACATTGAATTGGCTAACAATAGCCTACTAGGCCAATATACTCTTATTCAGTGTCAGAGTAACAATCCACGGATCCCAGGCTCTATGAAACTGACTCTGTTTCCTGAGCTGGAGTGCCAGACATTGTTCATAGCTCATCGGAAACATTAGAAACCAAGGAACCTCTCCACCTTCAAAGGATCATCAATCTGGCACCAAACAGTATGTGGACTACCACTGATCTATATTCATCAGGGAAGTCATTCACTCCTATGAGAAGTAGAGCAAGTGCAGTGTTAGGCTTTATCATACAACCTGTGACCTCAGAGATAAGTGTGAACATCTTGTTCCAGAAGTCTTTTTAGATGCAGTCCCACAAAGTATGTCGGCCCTGGACATCCTTTCCAGCATAAGTTGTCATCAATAATTGTGAATTTTGCTAGGCGAACAGAGGTTAGATGCCACCTATATATACACTGTGTGTATGTATGTGTGTGTGTGTGTGTGTGTGTGTGTGTGTGTGTGTATATATATTCGTGTGTGTGTGTGTGTGCATTGAGGCACCAATTTAAAAAATGACAGCGCACCACATTTTCCTTTATGTTTATTTGCGTTGCTGTCACATGTGGTACAAACATGTTAAAATAATGCAAAAAAAAAAAAGAATGCAGCCTAAATGTTATTTTCTGTAGTGATCCTATAAATAGAAAGCACATCATTCCTATAGGATACTTGAAACCATGAAAAATATTTTGCCAACTAATCAGAGAAAGTCTATCCCTACTTGGTTGTGTTTAGCAGAGCTGTATTACTGGGAAAAGTCTCAAGCTATATAGTCAATCCTAAGTGACTAATCAAAGCATTTGCTTGTGATACTGATGTACTGCGGGGGGGGGGGGGGGGGGGCTCTGAATATAAGGTGAGTATTGCAGCAAAAGCCGCCTTATTTAGTACATCTATTAATGTACTATAATTTATTATTTTTTTCACTGGAATTCTGCTTTAAGGCAGTCCATTCCAAATGACTGCACAACAACATCTGAAAACCTGGATCAGCACCTATGTTTAATGCAGAACACCACAATGCATGGTATGTGCATTATGGTACACTGCAGTATGGGTGTTTAGCAGGCTTTTTTTTTATCATCATAAATGAATGGCACTGCAAAGCACTACACAGACTGCACGTGTCGGAGGCGTACAGGGTAAACCACATCTTTCAGCAGACATTAACACTGAATGTCTAAATCCAACCCTTAACACTTAACTGCTAACCTGTCACACTCTCTTACTTTTAAGGTGACCATACCAAGCACATTGCACTGGCATGATCCATTGTTCATCCATCAGAAAACAGGCTCTTAGAAATGACACACAGCCATCTCTGGAGTGCATGCATGTAGACAGCAAGTGCCTGAAAATAGGCTGAGGGAGATCAGCAGCGCTGAGATACAACAGAGGATAAAAAGATAAAAACAAATATTTTATTAAAAAGAAAATAGCAGTTGTTTGCTACACAGTGCTTTAGCAGGCTGAATATCAGTTAGGGTTTACATGTGCTGTTATCATGTTTTGAGTACTCCTATTGTTGGTTATCTTTATATTAGGCAACACAGCACAGTCCACATCCTCACTTGGCAGCGCTGAGATAAAATCAGTTACTGGATAGGTTACACTGCGGTTGATTTACTAAAACTGGAGAGTGCAAAATCTGGTGCAACTTTTTCAAAGTTTAATTGAACAAGCTGAAGTTAGAAGCTGATTGGTTTCTGTGCAGAGCTTCACCAGATTTTGCACTCTCCAGTTTTAGTAAATCAACTCCTTACTGTTCTGTTTTCAGTTAGTCTGCACAGACCCATAGCCTTGCATTGAGGAATTGTAAAACAATGTGCTGTAGCAGAAGACACGGTTTGTGTGTGTATGTGTACAGTATATATGTAATATACAGTATTTTGTGTGTAATGAGCAGACATAGCTTCCCAGCTCCCCCTATGCTGGTATAGAGTTATCAGTTCTGAACAGGACTGGTGTTCCTCAAACATTAGCACAGGTTGATCTGATTACGTAGTGTTGCTTGGTTTAGGAATGCAGCAAAGCCGTGTGGCGCTGTGCCGCAGTGAGCACATTGATGAGGTTATCGATCTCTGCTTTATTGTTCCACCTCATTCCCAAAACTGTTTTTTTTTTTTTTTTTCCCAGGCAAATAACAATGCAGCCGTTTGCCTGCTTTATTTGGGCAAATTAAAGGAATCCCTCAGGCATCTGGAAGGATTGGTTCAGCAGGATCCCAAACACTATCTTCACGAAAGCGTTCTCTTCAATTTGACAACTATGTATGAGCTGGAGTCCTCACGCAGTATGCAGAAGAAGCAAGCCCTGCTGGAGGCGGTAGCTGTCAAGGAAGGTGACAGCTTTAACACTCAGTGTCTGAAGCTGCTATAATTCTGCTGCTGCTACATCTCCTCACACTGAGAAAAGACTGCAAGGAAAAAGTCCTTCCTGTGTATATATTACTGCTGGAAAATGTAAATGGGCTTCCCAGGTTAAATAGGATAATAGGATTGAAATTTGTCTATGCTATGTACTTTGTCTAATAAACAATGGATATTCTCTTTTTTTTCAGGGTCTCTTTTTGTATTGCATTGTACTGCTTTATAACATATCATCTATATTTCATCCTATTTAGGGGGTATGTTAAAGAGAACCTGTCAGCTTGTAGCACCTTCTTCTGTTGAACAATTCCTGCATTTTTTTTTTATTTTTTAATATGCATGTTATGTTGGTGCTAGGAGATTAGGTTATAGGAGAAAGAAGTCTCATGCCAACCAAAAATTGTATTACCTGTTGGAGATATTCAACAAGCCTTTCACAGGGCTTCAAGGTGGGACTGCAGACTCTGGTCACAGGATTACAGTCTTGTCAGAGGATTACAGTCTATTAAAAAAAAAAGAGTGCAGTGTTGCAAGTATTAACAGTGGTGGCCTGCATTCTTATGGACTCAGATTCCACCTGTATATGGGCAACCTCAGAGGTTTACTAAATCGGCAGCCAGTTGCAGAGAATCTATACCAGGATGAAAACAGGAGCCACTCAACAGGTAGGGTGTCCTCTGACTCATTGTAAATGTAACATTGTAAGATGGTTAGAGTGTATCTTTAATCTGAGAAGTAGAAATCCTGCCAGTCAGTGGTCATGAAGCCTCTTCAGGTCTGTGGGGTTCCAACAAGTTTTCTAGACACTGTACAGAAATGTAATCATAGGAACCCTACTGTGCTATATAATTAAGTGGTTGCCTCTGTAACCACTTACAACAGAAGGGTTCCCTTAGACACAGATCCACCCTGCAGTGTGCCCACAATCATCTTGCCTTCACAATCCACTGTCAACTACATGCCCGTCCTTCATTTCCCCTGTACCAGCAGGGACAGCAAGCTGTGAAGGGGAGAAGACTGTGGGTTTCCATGTGGGAAGGACATGATGGCGAGTGGAGGATCAGTAAATGTTTCTCATATTTACCAATGCTTTGAATTTCCTGAATGTACATATAATGTGCTGAGCTCTCTGGTGTTCATTCACAGCTGAAGAGATCATAAGCATTAATGGTATGTAAACCATGTCTTCCAAGTGTCAGTGAACAGGTAGTGCTCTGCAAGAAGTATGTGCTGGGCTGTGGAGGAGAAAGAGACTGGGGACTATGTGTCTTCAAACGTTCTCTACCTCAAAAGTAAAATATCAGAGCCACCCACACACACACACACACATTGGGATTTTATGTGATAGACCAACACAAAGTGGCACATATTTTTGAGGTGGAAGAAAAATTATAAACGGTTTTCAACCTTTTTTACAAATATGTTAAAAGTGTGGCGTGCATTTGTATTCAACCCCCCTAAGTCAATACTTTGTAGAACCGCCTTTTGCTGCAATTACAGCTGCAAGTCTTTTTGGAGATGTCTCTACCAGCTTTGCACATCTAGAGAGTGATATTTTTGCCCATTCTTCTCTACAAAATAGCTCAAGCTGTAAGATTGGATGGAGAGCATCTGTGAACAGCAATTTTCAAGTCTTGCCGCAGTTTCTCAATTGGATTTAGGTCTGTACTTTGACTGGGCCATTCTAACACATGAATATGCTTTGATCTAAACCATTCCATTGTAGCTCTGGCTGTACGATTAGGGTCGTTGTCCTGAACCTCTGCCCCAGTCTCAAGTCTTTTGCAGACTCTAACAGGTTTTCTTCTAAGATTGTCCTGTATTTGGCTCCATCCATCTTCCCATCAACTCTGACCAGCTTCTCTGTCCCTGCTGAAGAAAAGCATCCCAACAACATGATGCTGCCACCACCATGTTTCATGGTGGGGATGGTGTGTTCAGGGTGATGTGCAGTGTTAGTTTTCCACCACACATGGTGTTATGGTTTTAGGCCAGAAAGTTAAATTTTGGTCTCATCTGACCAGAGCACCTTCTTCTACATGTTTGCTGTGTCCCCCACATGGCTTCTTGCAAACTGCAATCAGGACCTCTTATGGCTTTATTACAACAATGGCTTTCTTCTTGTCACTCTTCCATAAAGGCCATGTTTGTGGAGTGCACAACTAATAGTTGTCCTGTGGACAGATTCTCCCACCTGAGCTGTGGATCTCTGCAGCTCCTCCAGAGTTACCATGGGCCTCGTGACTGCTTCTCTGATTAATGCTCTCCTTGCCTGGCTTGTCAGTTTAGGTGGACGGTCTTGTCTTGGTAGGTTTGCGGTTGTGCCATACTCTTTCTATTTTCGGATGATGGATTGAACAGTGCTCTGTGAGACATTCAAAGCTTGGGGATATTTTTTTTTATAACCTAACCCTGCTTTAAACTACTGCATAACTTTATCCCTGACCTGTCTGGTGTGTTCCTTGGCCTTCAGGATGCTGTTTGTTCACTAAGGCTCTCTAACAAACCTCTGCGGGCTTCACAGAACAGCTGTATTTATACTGAGATTAAATTACACATGGGTGGGCTCTATTTACTGATTAGGTGACTTCTGAAGGTAATTGGTTCCACTAGATTTCAGTTAGGGGTTTCAGAGTAAAGGGGGTTGAATACAAATGTACGCCATACTTTTCACACATTTATTTGTAAAAAAAAAAAGCATTTATCATTTTCCCTCCACTTCACAATTATGTGCCACTTTGTGTTGGTCTATCACATAAAATCCCAATAAAATACATTTACGTTTTCGGTTGTAACATGAAAGAATGTGGAAAATTTCAAGAGATATGAATACTTTTTCAAAGCACTGTATTGCAATTCTCCACAATTCATTAATAAAAAGTAATGGGCTATCATTTTCCCATTACAAAGAATGAGCTATCCTAAAATGAGGCATATACAAATGCGTGTGTACAAGTTTGTGCATGCTGGTGTAAGCTGTACACATGCGCTGCAGTGTTGCTTGATTTTTGTTTTCTTATATAAAAATGCATTCATCCAACCCTCTGTGCGGTAGCACACTGTGACATTTTGTCATAACATTCTGCATTGTGATAATGCATCATCTTTTCATAACACGCACCATTGCAATGTACACACAGCACTGTGGAATCAGGCCTTACCACAATGCATAGATGTGAAGCCAACCTCCAGATTTTTAGGGTACGTTGCTTATTTACAGTTTTATACAACTTTGCTGTTTCACTGTTTTCCAAAAAGGCACAATTAACATTTTACAAATATTTGTATTTATTTAGTCAATCCAGTTTTAACATTTAGATTTACTGGGAATTTTGTAGATCATGTTGTGTCTGTGTGAGGTAATAATAATGTTATTACCAGGTTTACACAGCCATCACAGGACCTACAAAATCCGTAGCACTATCTTTTATTCTATCAGTCCTGTGCTTTACAATAATGTACGGTTTGGGAGGTCTTTCACAAACTCTAAAAGCTGTAAGTGAAAAAATGGTTTGGCCGCCTGAGATGAAAAGTGGAGAGCAGGCCCTGGCAGTGAAGAGTTAAATGTAGATATTTGTAGTTCAGCCACTAGAGGGAGCGCTTGGTGCATTGTACTGTTCATGTCTCTCTGAACTATTGAGAAAAAGATATCAGCCACACAATTAAGCCTGGTACACAGGGGCCAAATATCGGCCAGATCAACAGAAACCAGCCAACATTCGGCCAGTGTTTACATCAGCCTGTCCGACAGAAGCTGGCCAAACGGGCATGCTAGAAAACGAGCATCTCATCAGCGTTCGCAGCCAATGGTTGTGAGCACAGACCGGTGTGTCCTGGCAGGGGGGGCAGTCCCCCTATCAGAACACAATAACTCAGCCGGGAGATCGCTCTACTAACATCAGATTGTTAGTACAGGGTCTCCTCCCGAGCTGCTCTGTTTTTTTTTTGGGGGGGGGGTTTCACTCAGTCTGCTGGGTTGAATGAAAAAAAAAAAGACTTGCGTTAGAAGAGGAACATAAGATTTGTGGTACATAAGTAGATTGAGAGTCTATGGTTGGATATTTGATCATGGAAATTGCTCTTTCTATAAGAAATATAATAATTTTATGTATGTTGTCTAAAATGAAAAATGTATAAAATAAAGATTATAAAAATTAAAAAAAAACTTAGTGTGTACCAGGCGTTATGTAGCACAACTATTGTGTAACACTAGCAAAAGCAAGAAGTACAGTCTGCATATGTAATAAATATTGCCACCCCCATATACATATATCATTACCAAAAAGTTTTTTTTTAAACATTAACGCGTACTATTGGTTACATATGCCAAGTTGACCTTTTTTACATTTTATTATATTTTATGTTGCATATTTGCACAGCTATTTACCAAACTCATATTTTCAGGAAAAATACACTAAAATACATTTTAGTGCAAACAAAAACAATAATATACCCACTTTTTGCCAAAAATATAAAAGATGGGATTTCCATAGAGTAAATGGATACCAAACGTAAAGACCTAAAATTGTGTGTGCCCGTGAAATCTCAAAAAAACAATAGTATCTGAAATTCTTCATAGCCGACTCTTTAAAAGGTTATAAGTCTGGAGTTAACTGTGAATAATGACCCTAGATGTGTTGCTCTCACACTGATGGACTTGTATATGTGACTCAATATATGTTTACATGCATGTGTGTGTGCTCCACACTTGCATTGGGTGCATAGAGGGTGGTGCTTTTTTTTTTTTTTTTTGTACACTCTCACACTTATTATAATTTTAGATTTTAACACTTTTTTAAATTGACTATCTATCTTTATTGCTATCCCTTTAGCCAGGTGATAGATTGTCTTTATGGGGATATCGGGAATCTTTTAGACTCCCAATGTCTCTCCTTCCCAGTGCTGCAGCTAATGAAGCACAGATTGTGCTTCAGAGCCCCATAAAAGTGATCTAGAGCCTCTCAAATCCCTTTTACCTTAAAGTCTTTTGCTGGCTCTAAAAGTCAATACCAAGCTCAAAGTGGTTATAAAGCCAAGACATTTTTTACCAAGTGTTTTTTTTTTTTTTTTTTAAGGTAGAAGGTATTTTACCTTAATGCACTGAGATAAAAAAATCTTCTAGGTGCAGCCTTCTCTTTTATACCTACCTGAGCTCCATCTCGATACAGCAATGGTCATGGGAGCAGAGGCTCTCCTGGGTCTCTTTCTCTTCATTGGCTCACACAGCTGTCATTTACAGCCAGTGAGCCAATGAAGAGAGGGGGGGGGGGCGGGACCTAGTCATGCTCTGTTTGTGAATGGACAATAGAGGCTTACTATTAATTTGTGGGCACTGGAAAGAGGGAAGGAGCCAGGACCGTTGGCGGGGGACCCAAAAAGAAGAGGTTCGGGGCTGCTCTGCAAAACAACAGAGCAGGTAAGCATAACATGTTTGTTTTTTTTTTATTGTTTTTTTTAATAAATTAAATAAAACCGTTAGAATCACTTTAACGCAGTCCCTGTATTAAAGTAGAACTATAGGCAATTTTTTTTTTTCATTTTGGATAGAGCAAGGGAGGGTTATAACCCCTGTCGGATTTTTTTTTCCCCTCCATCGGTGTCCTATTGCAGAGATTTTCCTTTACTTCCTGTCCCATAGCCAAACAGGAAGTGAGAGGAAATCCATCCAAATTGGGGGAATTTCTTGCCCCCCCAGGTCACCAGAACCAGTGTCCCTATTGGAAGATTTCTCCTCTATTACTGTTCTGGGGATAACCCAAAATTTGGGATTTTCTGTTACTTTCACTTTCAATGATAATAGTAAACAGGACAAATAGAGAGGGTGAATCTCCCTAACGGGGGCACAGACCACAATTAAAACTGATAGGGGTTCTAATCCTTCTCCACTCCATCCAACACTAAAAAAAAAAATGTTTCGCCTTTAGTTATACTTTTACCACTTCAGCCACGGAAGGTTTTACCCTTCCTGACCAGACCATTTTTTGCGATATGGCACTGCTTTGCTTTAATGGACAATTACGCGGTCGTACAACGCTGTACCCAAAGAAAATTGATCTCCTTTTTTTCCCACAAATGGAGCTTTCTTTTGGTGGGATTTGATCACATCTGCGTTTTTTATTTTTTGCGCTATAAACAAAAAAAAAACCTACAATTGAAAAATATATATGTATTTTTTACTTTCTGCTGTAAAACCCTTCCAATAAGAAAAAATATTTTAAAAAATCTAGTTTCTTCATACATTTAGGCCAATATGTATTACTGCTACATGTTTTTGGTAAAATAAAACCCAATAAGCGTATATTGATTGGTTTGTGCAAAAGTTATAGCATCTACAAACTATGGGATAGATTTATGGACTTTTTTTTTATTTACTAGTAATGGCGACGATCAGCGTTTTATTTTGTTTTTTTTGGACTGCAACATTGCGGCCGTCAAATCTGACACTAAGTGACACTTTTTGGGGACCAGTGATGCCAACACAGTGATCAGTGCTAAAAAAAATGCAAGGTCACTGTACTAATGACACTGGCAGGGAAGGGGTTAGCTGTGTTCCCTGGGAGTGCTTTCTTAATGTGTATGGGATGGCTTAACTGAAGAAAGACAGAGATCCGTGTTCCTGCTGAGCAGAAACACAAGATCTCTGTCTTTCTTACTAGCAGAACGGCAATCTGCCTTGTTTACATAGGCAGATCGCCGTTCTGCCCCTCTCTGAACGATCACTGGGTTTCCGGGCAGACATCTGGTCCGCCAGACCACTTGATTGGCTCCTAATGTATCCACTCAGAGCCGAAGAAAGGAATAGATACAGGTACATGATTTTGCGCTTAAGGGCCGCCCTGCCACAGTATATGTACGTGGGGCAGTCCTTAAGCGGTTAAGGTAAAAAATGCTCCACTACTTGTATTGCTCCCTCACCTCCCTATATACTTAGCTGTGTCCTATCTCAATTACGCTGTGCGGAGCTGGTCTGTGTTCCTATCCTCATAGGACACAGCAGCAGCATAGGGAGACATTGGCTTGCGATACTATCAATTAAATCCTGTGAGGAGGGAGCAGAGGACGGGGCCAGGCCAAGCTGTTTTCTATGGGGGCAAACACAGAAGGTAGACAATGGTTAAGCTCAGGGTCAGTGTTTACTCTTCCATGAGCTCAATCTTTGCAATGTTAGATTTACCAGAAAATGCTTGCTGGAATTTGTGGCTAGACCACACCGTTTTGGAAGTGTGTAAGAGGTCATTTGTTTACTGTTCATTTCTATGGAAGCATGTGCATACATACAGTACATTTATTAAAAATGTGTACTATGCACAGCAAATGCACTAGACTGGGCTGTCATAGTATATAGAGAACAGAGGCAGATTAGGATCAGCAATAAAAGTTTATCAAAATGTTTACAAGATATGCAAATGGCTTGCAGGGGAATATTTCCTAAACACAGTGAGAGTTTCACTTTAATTATATGTGGATTTTCATATCTGATCATTAGCTAAGCCTGCTGGGATAATGGTTTTGTTTTCCTTTGGGCTTTTAAGTAGTTGAAATTAGTGAAAGATGTATTTTATGAAGGTTTGTACTTACCTCACATTTGTGTTTATGAACAATGCAAAAAAAAATGCATCAATATTCCTGACCACATGTGTTGAGAGTTAGGTGTTACCCTATAACTAATTCAATTAAATGTGCTTTATTCACACAGGCACTGAAGCCCATATACCTTGAATGCCCTTCTTTTTTTTTTTTTTTTTTTTTTTTTTTCTTTTTGTAAATTTTCCCACTGACAAATGACCAGTCTATAATTTTAATGGTAGGTTTATTTTAACAGTGAGAGACAGAATAACAACAAAAATATCCAGAAAACCGCATTTAGAAAAAGTTGTAAATTGATTTGCATTTTAATGAGTGAAATAAGTATTTGACCCCTTCACAAAACATGACTTAGTACTTGGTGGCAAAACCCTTGTTGGCAATCACAGAAGTCAGACGTTTCTTGTAGTTGGCCACCAGGTTTGCACACATCTCAGGAGGGATTTTGTCCCACTCTTTGCAGATCCTCTCCAAGTCAGTAAGGGCTGACGTTTGGTAACACAAACCTTCAGCTCCCTCCGCATATTTTCTAAGGGATTAAGGTCTGGAGACTGGCTAGGCCACTCCAGGACCTTAAAGCGGACCTTCAGTCAATTTTTCAACATTCCATCTATTAAATCTTTTTTAAGGTTTAATAGATCTATTCAGGTTTGTCTATTATAAGGACTTTTTACATGAACACTTAAAGCGGAACTTCAGTTATTTATTCATCTTTCCATCTATTTAATCTTCTGCCCTTGTTTTAACTTTGAATAGTAAAAGATTTTTTTTCTGACAGTAAATACCTTATACAGCCCATATCCTGTTTCTTGTCTGGTAAAAAGCCTAGGCTTATGACATTATGCACAGCTCTCTCTCTCACTCTCCTGAGAGTTTGCCAGGAAGGGGGACTGGGATGAGTCATAAGAGGGCTAATGAGAGCCTCAGAGCTAGAGGTGTGCCTCTGTAAATCCAGGAAGTGAACAGGCAGCAGCTTCAGCTGCCCACAGTTAAAATGGATGCAGCCAGACTTGGTGGAAGGAGATTTCTGCAGCATAGTTGGAAAGGACCTATATACATTTATAAGAGTAAAGAAACGTCTATATCGATCAACAATGAATACAAAATATGACAAATTAACAAATAAAGTCTTTGATGATCTTCAGGTGTTTTTTAGACTGAAAGAGGCTGATGTTAGTCCAAAAAAGTATATAATTCCTTATTCACCACGTGGGTAACGCATGCAAAGATGTGATGGACCCTCCACATAGAGAAAAAGTGAAGGCTTACCGGAAGGATTGAACTCATAGGAACGTACGTTCAATGAGTCAATCAAGCTTGTAGCCCCAACGGGCAATGAGAAGGAAGGGCCTCACGATTAGATGGCGACAAGACTCCCAAACATATCCAGACTTCACTTTTTCTCTATGGGGAGGGTCCATCACATCTTTGCATGCGTTACCCACGTGGTGAATAAGGAATTATATACTTTTTTGGACTAACATCAGCCTCTTTCAGTCTAAAAAACACCTGAAGATCATCAAAGACTTTATTTGTTAATTTGTCATATTTTGTATTTATTGTTGATCGATATAGACGTTTCTTTACTCTTATAAATGTATATAAGTTTTTTAATTTACAAGCGCTACACTTGTCTATGCACTGAAATTTTGACAATATCCTATTTGTTGTGTGAGCTGCTTTTCTGTTGGGTGAGCGCAGGGTTAAATTTTTCTCTTTTTAGTTGGAAAGGACCGAATCACTGTATGTGTGTGTGTGTATGTATATATATATATATATATATATATATATGTATGTGTATATATATAAAACAATATGCAAAGTGGTTAGAGGGTAGCTTCAGCATGGCAAAGATGTTTTTATTACAAATTATGTGAGCGGACTGCAGTTCCTCTTTAATGTGCTTCTTCTTGAGCCACTCCTTTGTTGCCATGCCTGTGTGTGTTTTAGGTTATGGTCATGATGGAATACCCATCCAAGACCCATTTTCAATGCCCTGGCTGAGGGAAGGAGGTTCTTACCCAAGATTCAACGGTACATGACCCCGTCCATCGTCCCTTTGATGCATGAAGTTGTCCTGTTCCCTTAGCAGAACCCCCCCCCCCCAAAGCATAATGTTTACACCTCAAAGTTTGATGGTGGGGATGGTGTTCATAGGCAGCATTCCTCCTCCTCCAAACATGGTGAGTTGAGTTGATGCCAAAGAGCTTGATTTTGCTCTCATGTGACCACAACACTTTCACCCAGTTCTCCTCTGAATCATTCAGATGTTCATTAGCAAACTTCAGATGGGCCTGTACATGTGCTTTCTTGAGCAGGGGGACCTTGCAGGAGCTGCAGCATTTCAGTCCTTCATGGAGTAGTGTGTTACCAATTGTTTTCTTGGTGACTATGGTCCCAGCTGCCTTGAAATCACTGACAAGATTCTCCTGTGTAGTTCTGGGCTGATTCCTCACTGTTCTCATGATCATTGAAACTATATGAGGTGAGATCTTGCATGGAGCCCCAGACCGAGGGAGATTGACAGTTATTTTGTGTTTCTTCCATTTGCGAATAATAGCGCCAACTGTTGTCACTCTCTCACCAAGCTGCTTGGCGATGGTCTTGTAGGCCTACAATCTCATCCCTGACATCCTTGGACAGCTCTTTAGTCTTTGCCATGGTGGAGAGATTGGAATCTGATTGCTTCTGTGGACAGGTGTCTTTTATACAGGTAAAAAGTTGAGATTGGGAGCACTCCCTTTAAGATAGTGCTCCTAATCTCAGCTTGTTATCTGTATAGAAGACACCTGGGAGACAGAAATCTTGCTGATTGATAGGGAATCAAATAATAGAAAATTGTATCATACTTACCGTAATTTTCCTTTCCTGGTGCCTATCCATGGCAGCATCCATGTGATAGAGCTCCGCCTCTACTCCTCCTTCAGGACTAGTGAATAGCATAAATTAAAGGGCATAGCCCTTCCCCCAACATTCTTCATAATATAGAATACCTAGGGTGGAAGTTTATGCTGCCATGGATAGGCACCAGGAAAGGAAAATTATGTTAAGTATGATACAATTTTCTGTTTTCCTGGAGCCTCCATGGCAGCATACATATGATAAATAACTAGCTCACACTGGTGGGTTTAATGCTTTAACGAAAAAAACTTTAATTAGACACAGACATAGCAGCATAAAGCGTTCTTCTCCCGAACTTTACTGTTGTAATAGCCCCGGGATCAATACGATAATGTTTAAGGAACATGTGCCGAGAAGACCAAGTGGCGGCCCTGCATACTTTTTCAAGGGAAACATTTACCCTCTCTGCCCAAGATGCTGATACTGCTGTTATTGAATGAGCATTCACCTGAGCCGGAGGATCCAAGTTCCTAACCCTGTAAGCTTTTTGTATTAATTTGACAACCCAGGAGGCCAAGGTTCTGGGGGAAGCCTCTCTTCCTCTATTCTTGCCCCATGGGATGATGAGAAGTCTGTCAGAGTTCATAAAATTTGCTGTGGCTTCCAAGTAGGCCCTGAGAACTTTGGAGATATCTAACTCATGACAGGAGCTTGATTCTGGGTCAGAAAACACTGGTAATGCCCATGGTTCCGACAGATGTGCCATTGTGGTGACTTTAGGTGTGAACCCTCGGAGAGGGTGAAGTTCTTCCCTGTCTGGGAAAAAGGAAATGTGTTAATCTCCCACTCCCAGAGAGTGAAGCTCCGAAATCCTCCTGCCGCATGTGATAGCCAGGAGAAAGGTTGTTTTCAAGGTTAGATTCCAAATTGAGATTTTATCTACCGGTGCAAATGGGTGAGCGGATAGGACTTCTATTATTAGAGGAAGCTCCCACTTCGGAAAGTAACGCCTGGTTGGAGGGCGCATCTTCAGTACACCTTTGAGAAATGTGACCACTAGAGAATATCCTGCCCACCTTTTGTTGGTTGCTGCAGCGATTGCCTACACTTGTACTTTAAGGGCTCTTTCACACGGGGAGGATCAGTGATGATCCGCCCCGTGAACACCCGCTTGCTCAGCGGGGATCGCCCCGCCGATCCCCGCTGAGCAGGAAGATGACAGGTCCATCACTGCACACTGTTCAGCGACGGACCTGTCAGAGCGCCGCTCTCCCCTATGGGGGATCGGATGATAACGGACCGTAGTGTCTGTCGTCATCCGATCCAAAAACGGATGGAAAAGTAGGGTTTTCCTCCGTTACACTTTTCGGATTGGAGCGGGTCGGATGTCAGCGGACATGTCACCGCTGACATCCGACGCTCCATAGGGATACATGTATGTCCGTTTTTCATCCGATAACGGAAGGATGAAAAACGGACATATGGATCCCCCATGTGAAAGAGCCCTAAAGAAACTCTGGCTGAGACCCAAATTGAAACCTGTTTGAAGAAAACTCAAAATATCAACAGTAGTAGGAAAGACTGGATCAAAACCCTTTCCTGTGGCGTAAGATAGGAACTTTTCCCAAATCTTAGCATATATTGCATTGGTTGCTGGTTTCCTGGCTTTCAGCAAGGTGAATATGACTTCCTGGGAACATTCTAACAACTCAAACCTCCTCTTTTCAACCCCCATACTCGAAGATCCAGCTTCTGTGGATCTGGATGGATTAGCCTGCCCTGGGTCAACAACTGCAGGAAGGGGGGAATCTTGATAGGAGGATTCACACTGAGGTGCAAGGCTAGGGGGAACCAAGGCCTCTTCGGCCAAAAATTTAATATTGCCAGTATTTGAACTGGTTCCCTTAGGAGTCTGAGGAGAAACTTCAAGATGAGCAGTCGAGGAGGAAAGGCGTAGGCCGTCTTGAAGTTCCAAGGACACGATAACGCGTCTACTCCCTCTGCTTGTGGGTGTGGAAGGCGAGAAAAGAATCCTCCTGAGCTTGGAATTCTCCTGGAAAGCAAAGAGGTCCACCTGTGGGGTCTGCCATAGATGGGAAATCTGGTCGAACACATGGGGGTGGAGTGACCACTCGTTGTCCCCAAATCCCCTTGACAAGACGTCTGCCTCTGTGTTCATTTTGCCTGGGAGATCTATATCGCTCTGAGGTGCACCAGGTTCCTTTCGGCCCAGACCATTATAGGTTTCACTTCCCTCAGAAGCGTCCTGCTGTGGGTGCCCCTTGTTTCTGAAGATATGAAACTGCAGCTTTGTTTTCCAGGCGCAGAAGCGCCCTCTATCCCCTGATTTGTGGTGCAAACGAAGTTAAAGCTAGAAAAGCTGCTCTGATTTCCAATACATTGGATACTATCCCCCTGGTGGGAAAGGACCATCTCCCCCTGGACCCTGACCTCTCTGCAATGGGCACCCCACCCTTGATCACTCACATCTGATGTAATTGTGGTCCAAGAATGAGAACCCAGATGATAACAGAAGAGATTTTCTGGTCTGGTCCACCAGTGCAGGCTCCTGGACATCAGGGTTGACAACAGAATTGTCTGAGATAGACGTTGCTTTTTCCATTGTGCTAAAAAACCTGTCTGGAAGTGTCTCGGATGCCAGTGAGACCACGGGACCAGAGGAATACAAGAATATATCATGCCTATGAGGCTCAGACATTGTGAAGCTGACAAGTGGGACTTCCGTATGGTCTTCAATATCTTTTGAATGATGCCCTCCATCTTCTGTTGAGGTAAAGAGACTGTGGTCAGATCTGTATCGAACATTGCTCCAGGTAAATAATTTGTTGTGTTGGGATCAGCTGGCTCTTTTGGTGGTTCACTAACCAACCTAGTTCTGACAATGATCGCAGAAGTATTTCTCTGTGGGCTATAAGTTGATCCGGATTGTTTGATAACAATAGGATGTCGTCCAGATAGTGGTTAATTCTTAACCCTCTCTCCCTTAGAGGGGCCAGGACAGATATTAACACCTTCGTAGACACCCGAGGGGAGGTGCAAAGCCAGAAGGGTAGAGCCTGGAATTGCAGGTGGACATGACCCACTGCGAACCTTAGATACTTTTGAAAAGATGGTAGGATAGGGACATGAAGGTAGGCGTCCTGCAGGTCTACTGGTATCAACCAATCTCCTGGTTGTATGACTTAAATGATTGTCTGCAGCGACTCCATCTTGAAACTCTCGAGATGAATGTACCTGTTGAGTCTCTTCAGATCTATTACAGGCCTCCAGTCGCCCGTTCTCTTCTGTACCAGGAAGAGGGTGGAATAAAAACCTGTCAATTGTTCTAATGGAGGGACAGGTTCCGCTGCCCCCTGATGCTGTAGCGACTTCATAAACAGACCTAAGGCCAGAGCTTTCTCCAGGGCGGTCGAAATCTGGCTTTCCTTGAAGGATGTGTGTAGAGGCTGATGAAAAAAAGTCCAAAAATGTCTGTACCGAATTGTTGATAGGACCCATGGGTCCTGGCATCTGGCAACCCAGACTGGGAAAAAAACGTTTTAGTCAGGCTCCTACTGGGTGCATCTCCGCCCCTCTGGCATCAAAAAGACTTCGTCCCCTCTTGGGGAGCAGTGAGAGTCTTGTTCTTTCTGGTGCCCAGAAATGACGACTTAGTGCCTTGCCACGATCTCTTGTTGTCTTTAAAGGGGCGAGATTGCCTGATATCTCTGAAGCTTGATTGCCGGAAGCGAGATAAATAATTTCTTGTTCTCCGGACCTTCCTGTCCTGAGGAAGCAAGCCGGATTTCCCCCCTGTTACTCTGGAAATTGCTTTATCCAGCCTCTCCCCGAAGAGGGATTTCCCATCAAACCGAATCTTGCACCAATTCTGTTTTGACACAAGATCAGTAGTCCATGGTTTCAGCCATAGGGCCGTCTTTGGCATGACCGAGTGTAGCACTGAGTTGACCGAACAGCGGACCGTGTCAATGGCTGCTTTACCCTCAAAATCTGCCGCCAACTTTAGCTCCTCCAGAGCCTTGATTATATCATCCTTGGGGAAGTCCTGACGGAGGGCTGCTTCTATGTTTTCTGTCCATGACCTAATGGCGTTAGAAACAGACGTTAGTGCAATGGCAGGTCTGCAAGCTGCTCCTGCAGCTGGATAGCTCCTCTTGAGATCCAAATCAATTTGTTTGTCCAGGGGATCCTTGAATGAAGTTGAATCCTCCATCGACAGTGTCATGTTCTTTGCTAGCCGTAAAACTGCTGCGTCAACCACAGGCATTTAACTTAAAGATTGTGTATCCTTATGAGCTAAAGCAGTGGTCATCAACCCTGTCCTCAGGGCCCACTAACAGGCCAGGTTTTATGTATTACCTTGGGGAGATGCAGACTAGAATAGTGCAATCACTGAGCAGCAAATGATATCACCTGTGATGTATTTCAGTTATCTTGCAAACCTGGCCTGTTAGTGGGCCCTGAGGACAGGGTTGATGACCACTGAGCTAAAGGATACAACTTGGACATACGGGCTAATGAAAATCTTCTTTTTGTCTGTTTTATTCCATTCATTCTCTATGATTTCCTTAATCTCTCCCATTAACGGGAAAAAAACTTGTTTTCTCTTGTGGAAAGGAAAATGAATCTTTGACTTTTGAGGTGGCTCTTCCGGATCCTCCCAACCAATAGCGTTTTTCACTGCCTCAACAAATGGTTGGACCAAGGAAAAACTGAAAGCTGATGGTTCAATTTCCTCCAATGACTCTCCAGAAAGATCCTCAGAGGAAGAATGTCTGGCTGTGCTTCCTGAAGATGGTAGCAGGTTACTGCCCGATGAAAGACCCGGGATGTCGGGGTCTAGGCCTTGTGCCTGAGAAGCCACATGGGTGGGAATTATTGCTGCCAGTTCTGAGAAAGGGTCCTTCATGGTCTGTTTGAGCAGATTGACCACCTGACGACTCCCTAGCGCTCGGTTGGCTGCGTAGTCCCTGAGACAGTCCTTACAGACCAATTTATCAGGGAGTGGTACAGTGCCACATGCCCAGCACTTCTTGTTTAACCCTGGAGATGGGGGTGGAGAGCAATGACGTCTTCTAGACCCAGATCTCCTGGAAGACTTATGATGTGAAGAACGTGACTCTCGCTCAGGGCTGTCGTCGTTGTCATAGTGTCTTGAAGACTTTCTGGACCGCTTAGCAGGAACAGGGCTGCAGCAAACAGGGTTTGTTTGTAAGTGGCGCGCTCTTTTTTTTTTTTTTTTTTTTTATACTCACCTAAAAGATGGTCCCATACCTTTTAGACACAAGAGGATCTTGACTGCGAGACGAATGGCTCATGGCGAAATGGGCAGGAGGATCAGCTGCAGAAATATGAAGTAAGAATAGAACCCAAAGGGGAGGACTAACAAAAAACCATGTCTAAAGTATAAAAGCAAAAAATTAAAAAAACGTGACACATACCTGTTATCTGAAATGATTTTGAGCTGCAGGGCACACACTGGCTATGTGGAGCAGCCCTGAGCCCAAAATGAGCCAAACCTTTAAAGGGAGAGAGGGTGGGCAATGTAGTGATCGGGTATATTAATATATACTGGGTGATATGATGTAGAGTGGGTATGATAATTAATATTTAGGTATTATTATAATGATGATGTAAGTACTCTTCCGCAGCAACCCAATTCTTCCAGAGAGATGCACTTTATTGACTTCCAACACAGAACAAAGTCCAAAGTCCACAGATGACAAAAAAATCCGACAGAGGAAATATAATTCAGAGACCCATATTCCTAGGCCTGTGTGTTCCCAGCCATACACAGACAAGCCTCACTTAAACTATAGACTGAATGCCGTGTTATATTCACTAAATATTGAATGGCTGAGCAATTTGATTGGCCGTTTCAATTTAGGACTTTGATTAGCTTTAGTCTTTCAAACAGACAACAACCCCCAGCCGTGAACCACCCCAATTTGCACTCCCGCATATCAACATCAACAAGTCCCCTTTAGATATGTGTAATTATATTAACAGATACCACCTGAACACCCTTTTGAGCCCTTGGAATACCTACATTCCTGCATATCAACAAGCCCCCCTGATAAATTAGCCCCACAGGAGGGAGCCTCCGCTAGGCCAACCCAAAACACTCCTTGATCCCATTGTTACCCCCTCAAGTCTAATTACCATCAATAAATATTTCTTCTATGGTCCTTTAAACAATGTACCCTTTGAAATGTTCAATTAGGTTAACAGCCCATACCTCACACCCCTAGGTAGACTTGCATGAGACTAACACATCAAAGGGTTTTCAGCTGTCCCCTTGCTATGTTAAAATTCAGTTGGACAATGCAACTGAATTTCTGGTCAGCATGGCACTCCAATACAATATTATACATAAATTGGCCAACATATTACAACATATACCCCCACTTGGGTCGGTTCTAACTACTAGAACTGACCCATAAATCAAACAACAAAAAATATCATTATGATTTAAGGTACTGGATGCTTTACAATGGCTCATATAAAATATGAAGTTGAAACTGGTTACATCTCTCTTCGCCAGCCTCTAAAATATCCCCATGAAACAGTTATTAGATAATATAACTTTTAGACCATGACTAGAAAAGGATTTGGTAAACATCAGTGGCCCATAATAGCTGTTAGGCCTTATTATATCACATCAAGATCTTGAAAATTGCACAAAGACGAGCTGATTTCACAGTCCATTCTTCGGTCTGACTTCATCACATCTCTCACCATCTCACTGAAAGTAAACTTGGTATGCTCTGGGAACTCCAATCCACAAGTCCAGGATTCTCTCATCTCCAGGCTCAAGCTTTTCATTTTTAAAGATGCTTTTACGCAAACACTCTACTTTCATCTTTATAGTAAGAAGAACCATCAATGTACCAGCACTCACTTTCAAGGTCAAAAGGTTAACTGTACTGCAAACTATTTCCTTGCACTTGACATTCATGAGTCCATCTTGCAAGCATTTTACAATTCACATCTGCTTCTTTCCATTTCCTATTTGAACAATGATGACTGGGATGTGTACCTGTCAAGTATCAGAATTTGTTGATTGCCAGCCACAATTTGCTTTTGTAATTTGCTGTAGGCCGACCCCTCATTGCCTTCAATAAAGCAGTTACTTGGATCATTCAGTCCATAATTACACTTGAATGGTATACCAACATATACATATACCCCCACACGATGGTTCAGATAGAATCAGCTTGACATCAGTGTTTATCAGATCTTCTATCCAGACAAAGCGGCAGTGGAAACGATGGTTCAGATAGAATCAGCTTGACATCAGTGTTTATCAGATCTTCTATCCAGACAAAGCGGCAGTGGAAATTTTTGCCAGTATCTTCACCATGAAAGGTAGAAAGGTCTTTTTCATCCATATATGTCATAGCCTTTAGCATATTATAAACAACTGATTCAACAAAGTTTCAAATCATGACTAGAGTGATGAATTTCACTCACCCCTCTTATAAATTTAGGAAAACCACCCAACATACTAAAATTTATGCTATGCCAAGCCATTGTGCAGCATCTCACCTTAGATGTCAAATATATTGATCAATACGCATTATGTAATATGTACAGATGTCATGAAAATTATTTTAGGTTTAAATGCTTCTCTTTGGTTTTAAGATAAAGTTCAAGAAAACAAAACATAAAGAAAATAAAAAATAAAAGCAAAATATATCAGGAAAAGGGAGAAAAATTAAAAATTAGGGCGTTGAAGAAAAAAGAAAAAAAGGTCCATTGCTTGATGAATTTCGAGAGAGTCCATGAATACTTTATAATTCCATGTATAGTGATATATTGTCTATTCAGCATTTCTTCCATAATTCTCCCCCACTAGCCAGCAATTTCAGACTTCTGCTATTCACATGCAAGCATCTTCAGACGTCCCTGAAAGACAAAACTCTCCAACAAAACTAATTAGCAAGGTCCTTAAACGTTGTTTGAAGTTAAAACAAAACACTATTTACACGTTTACAGTTTGGAGCTAATTCACCCCCACTGCTAGAGAAATGTCATCTGCATTCAAAAACAGATCTGGAGAATGTACATCTTCTGCATTTATGACACCCTGTACCCCCTTCAACCGCTCTAATAATTTATCACGTTCCCCTCTCATCTTGTCATACTCAATTTTCAGGTGGTCATATTTCTGTTTCAACTGAGAAAACGGTATCCAGGTTTTGGACCTTTTCTTATTATTATTTTGGTCAGCTCTGTTTTTCATATTAATATCACCTATGTTTGACCCGATGTCTCGTCTCTGGCTATTATCATAGGATATTATCTTCTGTCTTCTGATCTTTATGTTCAGTATTTGTCCTAAACAATGTGGCTAAATCAATTTTGACAGCCTGCTCATTTGACTTTCTCCATAAATGGTCTGCTCTCAACAATATGTCTTTTAAATCATGAGGATTTGGGGTAACTAATAAAATATTTTGTTTGATATCTTCATGCAACGCATCTAGAAACATACTCATATGTATCAAGCCCCCACGCTCAAATGCAAGATTATTACCGACCAATAATTCCATAATAATTGCTATCCTGTGTGACAATTCATAGGGAGATTCATTTTGCATTTGCTGGATCTTCCCATGAATAGTAACATCAGAACGTACACCATACAAAACACATAATAATTCCAGTAATATGTCCCTTGTCCTCAGAGGCTGAATACAGATTTGTTTAATTCTCATCCAAAGACCACTTCCTACAGAATGTTGCAAAACTCTTTCTAAGTCAGATTGGTTGAGATTGTACATATCTCTGACCTGCTGCACGTCACAAAACCATTTTAAAAATCTGTTTAAATCATGGTATGGAACCATTCCTATTTCTTGCGTCTAATAATTTTGGTTTCAAAGGCTTCATTACAAGCTGAACTTCACCTGTATTATTATTATTGTTATAAACTGTGGTAGTCACAGTGGGGGCAACTGGTAATGAATTATCAGATTTAATATGAGGTTCTGTTTGCTGCAGATTGCTGAATCCAAGATTTGATGCATATCTGCATTCCTGAGATCTCTTCTCTAATTCCATAATTCTTAATTTTAATCTCTCATTTTCCTCTAATAATTCAGACACAACGTTTAGATTTCTCAAGTAAAGCTTCTCCAATCGTAACCGCATGCAATTTTAAATTTACTGTCTCAGTGTCTGATTGGTTTTGTAACCTCTCACAAACATTGTTGCTATTATCAACTGCCTTCTGTAACTGGGTAATTTCCTCAACCTTTTTATTCAAAGAACTTTCCATGGTTAAACAGCAAGATAACAAGCCCTGTATAATACAACCTTTTCTTTTACTTTCTGAAATTTTGCTATCAAAAACATTTTTCTCTAAAAATTCCTTCATCATCGTCCACGTCTGCTTACAATTTTCTGGAATTTCATAAGGACCGCCATGGCGCTTAATACATTTTAATACCCATCTGTTAACTTTATCAGAACTGACACTGGCTTCACACTGAGTAAGCATTTTGACTATATTACTAATAATTAAAAAAAGGAAATATTTTACTCACCGCATTAGTTACTCCTTCAGCTTCCACTTCAGGTCTTCTGGTACACGACACAGTCCTTTTTTGTTGTTTCCAGTCTCCAGAGAATAATCATGGGGTTCCCAACTTGTTAAATTTTGTAGATCAGACTCTCTTATGTCACAACCACACATTAGAGTCACAGCACAGCTCTTGGTTCTTCATCAGACTTCTGTCCACCTCACAGGATTGTTGTCACCACCGACTTCTGTTACTAAGTCCGAAAATGCTCTTCTGGTCGCTTGAACGGCACCAATGTAGTGATCGGGTATATTAATATATACTGAGTGATATGATGTAGAGTGGGTATGATAATTAATATTTAGGCATTATTATAATGATGTAAGTACTCTTCCGCAGCAACCCAATTCTTCCAGAGAGATGCACTTTATTGACTTCCAACACAGAACAAAGTCCAAAGTCCACAGATGACAAAAAAAAAAAATCCGACAGAGGAAATATAATTCAGAGACCCATATTCCTAGGCCTGTGTGTTCCCAGCCATACACAGACAAGCCTCACTTAAACTATAGACTGAATGCCGTGTTATATTCACTAAATATTGAATGGCTGAGCAATTTGATTGGCCGTTTCAATTTAGGACTTTGATTAGCTTTAGTCTTTCAAACAGACAACAACCCCCAGCCGTGAACAGCCGTGAACCACCCCAATTTGCACTCCCGCATATCAACATCAACAAGTCCCCTTTAGATATGTGTAATTATATTAACAGATACCACCTGAACACCCTTTTGAGCCCTTGGAATACCTACATTCCTGCATATCAACAAGCCCCCCTGGGGGCGTGGCTTGGACTTCCATGTGAGAGGACGTGTCTCACAGAGGCTCCAGCATCCTGAACAGAAAACATCCTGAAGTGAGCCCGATCCACCACTACCATAGACCGGACACTTCGCTCCCGGTGTGGGGCAACACCTACAGCGACACCCGGTCGCTTTACATCCAAAACGGGGGTGTCTGGGAGGATGGAGGAGAGCCGTTCGGCCGGCCGGCATGGCCAAGATGGGGGATCCCCACTCCCACAGCGTGCAGGGAAGGAATCACAGCTATCAGCAGCTGCACGCCTGGAGAGGTATGCTCACGACACTGGCACTCACAAAACAACACAGCCACATACCTCACATGCAAAGGCAGCAGCCAAGAGTGTCCCACAGCAAACAGCACAGCATGGCATAGAGAAGATGGCCCCTGGAGCAGCAGAACACACAGTGAGGAATCCCCCATCCCCCCCTCCTTCCTCTGAAGCAGCCAAAGCTCCAGACACTGAGCACTCTGAGCCTTCCCTGCATGATATACTGACTGCAGTTCACACTTATGGCTCCTCACTAACTGAACTCTCTATTGAAGTCAAAAGCATGAAAGAAGGCATATTACACATAAGGCAAGATATGCAGAAAATAAGAGAGAGAGCCACTGCTCTGGAGGGAAGAGTGAGCACACTAGAGGATGATATACCCCCTCTTGCTCAGGAGATTCACACAACTTCAGCTAAAGCCACAGAAACCGTGAATAGAGTGGAGGATATGGAGAACAGATTGAGAAGGTCAAATATTCGCATTGTCGGTATACCTGAAAAAGCTGAAGGAAAAAACCCCACTGATTTTATTGAAACCTGGCTGGCTGACACATTTGGGAGAAATAACCTTACACCATTCTTTTCTGTTGAAAGAGCCCATAGAGTTCCACTCCGTCCACCGCCACCAGGGGGCAACGACAGACCATTTTTGCTGAAATTACTACATTACAAGGACAGGGATAGTATACTTCGCTTGGCCAGACAGAAACCCAATATGGAAATTCAGGGTGCCAGAGTGTCAATATACCCTGATTTCTCAGCGGCTGTGCAGAAACAAAGAGCAAAATATACTGAGGTCAAAAAGAGACTGCGTGCTCTCTCGGTGATATATTCTATGCTATACCCTGCCAAGTTGAGAGTGGTTGCTGAGGGCACGGTGCACTTTTTTGAAAATCCTATGATGGCTACCAATTAGCTGGACATACATGAGAGGCATTTGCAGGCAGCCGTGCGTGGAAATGAACCAGGATGACACAACGCATGAACCCCGTACATTGATTCTTTATGCTCACCTTAGATAAAATGGAGCCCGCAGAGAGTCACAACTGACTTTTTTTTTTTTTGGTTTATTTTACCAGTGACCCCTATCGTTTAGGACTTTATGGGCACAAGGTCCCAGCCCTCTTTATTACCCCACCAAACGCCCTGCGGGGCACCAATGGAAGGCTTTCCAATGGAAGTTACTTTATTTCAGTTTGTTTTTCTTTTATCCATTTTTAAGCCCTGGTTGAATGGGCGCTATATATTTTGGTCGCAAAGCAAGTTTGCTTTGTCGATGGTTGCAAATCTGCAGAGTGAGACACATGGTACAAGTCACGCAATACATTTTCTACACTTCAGAACTTATACTGCATCATCTGAGTTCATATGCCACAGACCTCCAATATCGGGGGTTGGATCACAACTAGCAACTGCACCAAATGACTAAGCAAACTGAGTCAATTCTCTCATGGAATGTGAGAGGCTTACATGACCCTAAAAAGAGAACTGCCATTTTCACCTCTATCTCACATCGGAACCCCACTGTAATATGTCTGCAAGAGACGCATCTCACTAGAGACACCACCAACCTGTTACACTTATCGAAATATCCTACTCAATACCATTCCACACATACCCGGTATTCAAGGGGTGTGAGTATACTGTTTTCCAGGACTACCTCATTCACAAAAATTGATGCACAAATTGATGTAGAGGGCAGGTTTATTTTTCTTATGGGAACTTGGGAATCACACACCTGTGTGATCATAAATGTATATATACCTCCACCATTTAATTTAACAATAATGCAATGTCTTTCTAGATTTCTGGCAAAATATCCTCGGGTACCGGTATATGTCATGGGAGATTTTAACAGTACTCTGGACATGTCTTTAGATGTGCACAGGAAGTACTGCCCTCAGGGCCCCAGGACATATACAGCTCTTGCAAAATTTTTGACGGAGATTGGGCTTTTTGATTTATGGCAGTGTAAGTTTCCTTTTAAGGCACAATTTTCATGTCATTCCCTAACGCACTCTACTTTGTCGTGCATTGATTTAGTTTTGGGTAATACATTAACACACTGTTATGATCCAGAGGTTATTTATCTTGCTAGAGGCCTATCCGACCATTCCCCGGTACAACTCAGTTTAAGCTTCCCCACTGTAAAGTTACCAATACACTGGAAGATGAATCCTTTTTGGATTCCTCTGTTTAGAGATACTAAACAAATGCAAATACAAATTCAACACTTCTTACTAGACAATAAACATTCTGCCCCACCAGGTATAGTTTGGGACACTCTGAAGGCTTTTATCAGGGGAATGTGTATTAAGGAAATAGCCGCAATTAAAACAAATAGCAGACAATGGGCAGCTGACGCCAGCATTGCGGTAGACAAAGCTGAGGAGGAATTCCTACAGACACTCACACTTGATAGTGAAAGAAAATGGAAAGACGCACAAAAAATGTATCGCACCATACATATCCAACAAGCAGAAAACAAACGTTTCTTTACCGCACAAACATACTTTGAAGAGGGAGAAAAAACAGGACACATGTTAGCGGTAATAGCCAAATCACAGCAGCCATCACCAATTATTCACCGCTTGGCGGTATCACCAACACAAGTAGCTATGGACACCCCTTCAATTATGAAGGGATTCTGTACTTTTTTCCAGGATGTGTATTCCTCGAAGGTGAGTTACCCTGAAGAAGACTTAACTGAGTTTTTAGATGGAATCTCACTTCCGACAATACAGGGGGAAGACAAAAAACTACTAAATGCACCTATATCTCTAGAAGAATTGCAACTTGCATTAGCAACATTCCCCAATTCTAAGGCCCCGGGGAATGATGGTCTCCCGGTAGAGATGTATAAAAAATTTGGTGGCATACTCTTACCGGAATTGCTACACACAATTAAGGATGCACACACCAATGATTCATTACCAGACTCCATGTACGAGGCAGTGGTAGTGGTCCTGTTGAAACCCGGGAAGGATCCGATCCAACCTGAGTCTTACAGGCCCATATCACTTTTGAATAATGATTTGAAATTGCTCACTAAAGTCCTCGCTATGCGGTTGTCTAAGGTGGTGACAAAAATAGTGCACCCGGATCAATCGGGATTTATACCGAACAGATCCACAGCACACAATCTTCGCAGACTATATTTAAACATGCAAATCCCAACAGATAATACAGGTCAAAGAGCTATCCTGTCCCTAGACGCCGCTAAGGCATTCGATAGCGTAGAATGGAATTATCTTTGGAGGGTGCTAGAGAAGTTCAACTTGGGAGAGACATTCATATCCTGGATCAAACTACTATACAGAAAACCAAAAGCATGTATTAGAATTAACAACACACTCTCCTCCTTCTTTGATTTGCACAGGGGAACAAGACAAGGCTGCCCATTATCCCCATTGCTCTTTGCTTTGGCCATAGAGCCTCTGGCTGCTGCTATCAGAGAGAACCTGACTATATGCGGTTTTAAAAGGGGAAATTTGGAAGATAAAATAGCCTTGTATGCTGACGATGCGCTCATCTTTTTGGGCGACACGTCTGCCTCCTTAACAAGTCTCATGGAGTTAATTAGTAAATTTGGATCCTATTCAGGGTTCAAGATAAACTGGGACAAATCCACATTGTTACCATTGGACCCCCTTGTGTCGCCACTTCCCTCAGCAGCAGACCAGATAAAGGTAGTAGATACTTTCCGATACTTAGGCATAGTCATCCACCCCAATTTAGAACTATATGTTAAACTTAATATAAATCCCTTGATTAAAAAATTCCAGGAAAAAACAGCCAGTTGGATAAAACTGCCCCTTTCGGTAGTTGGCCGATGTAACCTGATAAAAATGGTCTGGGGTCCACAACTTTTGTATGCGCTCCACAACGCCCCTATATGGATCCCTATACACATTTTCAAAAAATGTAACACCATATTTCACTCTTTGATCTGGAGGAAACAGGTGCCGCGTATTAAATTGGAAACACTACAGGAGGCAAAGGACTCGGGCGGGCTGGCAGTCCCAAACCCATATTATTATTTTATAGCGGCCCAATTGCAACACCTGACGGGTTGGCAGGACTCTGAGTTATCTGACCCTGCGAGCAATATTATATGTACATTACTCTCGAATGGGGGCCTTGTGGAGTGCTTGGAAGCAGGAGAGTTCCGTAGGGTACCTGAATACAAAACTTTGGTGCTTATAGATAAGATATGGAACAAGGCCAAGCAACATTTTCATTATGAAGGGTACTCTGAATGGTCTCGTATATGGAACAATAGCAATTTTCCCGAACTGTGTAAATTAAAGGGCTTCTCTGTATGGTCTAGGAGTGGGGTGGTGTATATTAAGCAGTTATATCAAGGAGGACTTTTACGGGACTTTCAATCCCTAAGAGAAGAATATGGCATACCAAATGTTGTGTTCTTTCAATATTTACAACTTAGGCACGCCATCTCAGCACAAACTACACTTTCTAAGTGGGAATTAACTAGACCAACGGTGCTTACACAGCTGGTAAACTCAATGTCTAGGAAAGGGCAGATATCATCTATATATGAATCACTAATAATGCAGATATCCAAGACTGTGTCACTAAAATGCAGGACAAGTTGGGGGGAGGATATAGGTCACATTACAGATGAGGAATGGTCTGCTATAATGGAGACTGTGCCTAAAGTGTCTCTTTCCTCTTCCCAAAAACTCACGCAACTATTCATTATACACCGAACCTACCGTACCCCCTATAAATTATATAAATGGAACAGAAGAGATGAACCATTTTGCCCCCGTTGTAAGATAGATAATGGCACCCTTATACACATGCTCTGGAAGTGCCCAAAATTACAAAGATACTGGTCTGAAATAATCAGCTCTATAAATAAAATATGGAATCTTACATTTGTGGTTGACCCCAAGCTGTGTCTGTTGGGATGGTTGGACGAAGAACTATATACACCACATACGTATATAGCAATCACCAGAATGTTGTTTATTGCTAGAAAACTTATAGCTAAGAAATGGCTTTCGGTGACACCACCGACACATGCAGAATGGGTGAATACCATAAATGAAACTCTATTGAGGGAAAAGCTGACATACCAACACAGGGGTAGCCCAGCAAAATTTGAACGTATATGGGATCCTTGGTTGGAGGTACCTGGTTTAGCCCCCTTCCAATTGGTCCAAAATAAAATACTAGGTGGCAGAACGCAGACGCCTACCCCCCTTGTTTGAGGAGGGAGGCTGTCTACATTGAATGGATACAGGATGCTATGATGTCATAGGGACTCAGAATATAGATCAAACTGTCAATAATTTTGATGAGAAGTTGTCTTACACTGCGGTGACGAGTTATAAGGTTTTAATTATATATTAGTTAAAAGAAGAAAGCAGACACTATCCCCCCCCCCCCCCCATTGTTTAGGGGGGAGAGGTACCTCTACACCGACCGATTGTCCGTTGAAGGACTGGGAGCGGAGTAGGGGTACAAAGTACTAAAAGGACACACTTACTAATTATAGAAAATACGAGGTAAAGCTGAAATTGGTATAGATATGTAAAGATTTGTTTTCATAGATTGATTGTAAGTCTATATATACCATAAAATTGCAGGAAACATAAGCTGATTGACTGTATATTTGGATAATAATATGTCCTTGGCAACGTAATTTGATGTATGTTTTTGTTTTAAGGAAGAGTTTTTTCTCTTCTTATGTTTTAAAAATCAATAAAAAGAATCTGATTTAAAAAAAAAAAACAAGCCCCCCTGATAAATTAGCCCCACAGGAGGGAGCCTCCGCTAGGCCAACCCAAAACACTCCTTGATCCCATTGTTACCCCCTCAAGTCTAATTACCATCAATAAATATTTCTTCTATGGTCCTTTAAACAATGTACCCTTTGAAATGTTCAATTAGGTTAACAGCCCATACCTCACACCCCTAGGTAGACTTGCATGAGACTAACACATCAAAGGGTTTTCAGCTGTCCCCTTGCTATGTTAAAATTCAGTTGGACAATGCAACTGAATTTCTGGTCAGCATGGCACTCCAATACAATATTATACATAAATTGGCCAACATATTACAACAGGCAACAGGAACGAAAGTGGAGTGTTTTTACCCACAAGAAATATGGTGGCCAAGGCTTCCCTGCCCTCTGCGCCTGCGTGCTAGAGGAAGCAGAAGGTTCCATTGAAACTTATGAGACGCTCTGTGTTCCGGGCTGCGCCTGTGCACAGAGCTCCGGGACACGCCGTGCCATGCCAGGAAGAATGCCCATTACGTTGCATTTGCTATTAAAAGGTAGAAAATCTCTCATGTAAAAGGTATAGTGACAGGTCTACAGGCAATCAGGAAAAAGCCTAGCTAATGTAGTAGACATAGTGTCAATTCTACAGGAGACCTTGAGGCTGAGTTCACACTGGTACGAAAAATGCTCCGACATTGGGAGATCATGTCGCATGACGTGTGAAAATCAATGTTTCCCTATGAGAGCCGTCTTAACTAGTCTGATACAAGTCGGTCCAACTTTGAAAATGCTCCCTACACTACTTTGATCCTACTTCAGCCCATTGAATATCATTGAAGTCAGTTCAAAGTAGGATCCTTGTCCTAACCATTCAACTTGTGACATCCGACATAGTGATTACAGCAGCAGTAAAAGAAATTTATGTCACACTGTTATTGTTTTGATTGGTCAAAGGACAAGTCATACTATCACAAAGTCGGATCAAAGTAGTATCCTGTTCATTCAAGTCAGGTGGATGTAGGACCAATGTAGGACTGATGTTGCGGAGCAAAGTAGGATGACTGTCGTGTAGTATCAGTGTGAACCCAGCCTGAGGGAGCCTACCCCAGAAATTTAGATGTTTCAAGGGTATGATGGATCATGCATTCTTAAATGGAAAAGGGGTCCCTGAAAAGATTATGGAAAGTCCTTGTAATTCTTCTTTAAAGGAAAGGAAATTACCACCTCTTCTGACAGAAAAGCTGCAATGTGTAGGGAAACTGCCTCTTATAAAGCAGCAAGTAACAATGGGTGGTAGAAAGGAATGGGGAGAGGACAGCAATACCTTTTGTGTACCTCTCTAAAAGCTGAAGCAAATGTCAGTAGATTTTCCACCAAGGCGAACCCTCAATGTGAATAAGGCTTCTGTGCAGATCTGGTGGGCTTAGTGGTGGAAGATCTGCCATGAAAGGAAGGGCCTGCAGTAGAAAAACAGATTGTACATGTAAGGTAGAGGGGTACAAATCATAAGTGAAGTGTAATTGCGGATAGAGGGGTACGAACCCCCTTCCTCAAAGGATTTTCCAAAGAGAAGCTTACCTTCAAAGGACATCTTTCCTTAACAGGGTCAGCCAACCAAGCTATAAGCCATAACATGTGCATGTGCACAGAAAAGAAGGAAGTTTTAGTGGACCACATTCGCCATGGCGTCTTTGCAGAATAGAAGGGTCGAGGGCAAGAGCTGTTCTCTTGCAGAAACAACAGTATTATTTATTTCAAGATACAGCTCAGTATTGAGCCCTCCAGTCCAGTTTGCCATAATTTGGGCAACAGATAAAGTGGCTATAGCTGGCTTCAGGACTATTAGAGCAAAGGATCGCTTCAAAAGGAGTCACCAAATGTCTATCAAATAATCAAAAGGTGAAATGCCATCAATAGAAACAGTAGATTGATTTAGTGTAAGAATGGCTGGGTTCACAGTGGGAATAGTGCAACTCTTTAGATTCTTCTTTCATAGGGTACAAGGCAGAAAAAATTCCAGGAGAGGTAAATAACCTCTCAGAATTGGGACAATCATACAGAACCCAATCAGCTTGATCAAGAATAGGGAAATTGCTTTTTTTGTCTATAGGAGTATGTGGAGTCCACTGTAGCAAGAAGGTGAAGAAGCTCATTTAAAAAAAAATGTTGATGGTGAAAGATCTTCAGCAGCCTTCTGCAAATGTAAGTGCACGAGGCGATTCAGGATGTATTCCAGGGATATACTCAGGGGTACGAGAGTCCAAAGAGCGTGTGCAGCTGTTGGCACCTGCCATTTCTAAAAGTAGTGATTAGCCTTTGGATTAGATCATAGTGGCAGAAAATTCTGCTTCAGTCAGTCATCCTGCATGTGTCGCATCTGTGAGGGAGCTGGGATGGAGCAGTGTCAGTGGAAGACCTTGTTCCAGAACAAGGAAATTGCTGTCCACCTGAATGGAACTTGAAGTTTATACAGGACCTGCAGCAGAATTCCCACCATTTGTCCCATGTGATTCCGATCCCAAACGCCTGTAATCTACCATTGCTAAGAGAGGAACTTCCCCTGCAGGGTAGTCAAAGAATGGAAGTGGATCGAGGGGATTCAGCATGTCCAGTATGAATGAATTTCAATAACCCAGGTGCTAACTGAGTTCCTGTGGCTATGTCTCTGATGAGACAGCAAGCAAAATCAGCTTGCATCATTGGCAGAAAATGGCAGGCGGATGTGCACACTTAACAGTCTTATATGCACCGCATCACTAGCCAGAGAGGAATTTCCTGTTTGGAGGTTGAAGAAAAGACTACCTAATTTAAATAGGTGTACTCTATAATAACATTACCTATAAGGCAGAATAAGCAAGACAATGAGAGCTAAAGAAAAAAAAACACTCAGTAGATTACCCATAACCTGTGCCTTCAAAGTGGCTTGCGTGTTTAGTTGGTCTCGTAGGATATAATGTAGTGTGTACTACCAAGCAATAATCCAACAAAACATGTATAACCAGGAATCGTTCTGTAAGGGTAGAAGAAAACCCTGTCTTGCCTTATCCACATTGCTGGTCCAGACTTTGCCTGTCACAGTGGGCATACCCCCAAAGATGTCTAGGTGCCATAGAAATGGACCACAGCTCTGGACCTGTATAGCACGCTCCGGCTAATTCACTTTTCCTGACTCCAACATGGCAGAATACATATGATATAGCTCCACCCCTATATCCACCCACAGGACCTGTTTAGCTCTATGAAAGTCTCACTGAGGGCTACCTCCCCCATTCTCCTTTTTGTCCTCAAAGATCAACACCTACAGACCATTACACTCAGGATAAGCTCTTACCTGCCTAATACATTGCAGTTCGTCTGGGTTCAGCCTCTCCCAGAACGCAGTCTCACATCTTAGGCTGCTAAATCCAACAACAATGTGGGGAGACCCTTCTGGTGGTCTTTTGGGGCCGAGGTGTTCTCTAATCAGAGACGATATCCCTCTTGTGGCATGTCCTTTGTCTCTCTCTCTCTCCTTTGCTCCAGTTCATTTTTATTTACTTTCCAGGCCTCTTCAGCTCCCCTGTCCCTCCCGACAGCTCCCAGTGGCATGCGCGCGGCTCTCCTCTCCCCCTTGGACCGGCCACATCAGCCTTGAGCGATCCTGCTCTTTGGTATGCGCGCAGTGGTAAATATTTACAAAAATGTGAGGGGTGTACTCATTTTTGTGAGATACTGTATGTGTATTTGTAGGGCATGTTTTTTATTTTTGTTTTCTCTCATTCTTTCTGTTCTTTTTCTTTTCTTATTTTCCTTTCTGTTGCCGTGCAGTTCCCTTTGCACCTTTCGGTTCTTCCACCAGCATGAGTCTAACACCACATAACCAAGACCACCGCAATATCAGGTAAGGGCCACCTTTGGGTAAGTATGAAGATGCGGGAGAAAAGCGTGCGTTATGCCCTAACGAGCGCGCTTTCTTGTCTATTTCAGCTCTGGCCGCTCACACTCCCGCTCTAGGAGGTCCAGAGTCAGGATTTTTACAGGGCAGAGAGTGACTCTTCCAGTCCTGGCAGACCCCAGTACAAAGGGCGCAAATCCACGCTTAAGAGAGAGCGCACAGCTTCTCTTCTGAGGGCACAGTGCCCTAAGGGCAAATGTTGTTCATGTGGAGATGAACCTATGAACCTATGCCGGCGAAAGCTAGTTTGCAGCAACTGCTTAAGGCAGCTTGCCAAAGACCAGCAGTACGAGAGTCAGCAGGTGTCAATCTTACCCAAGAAAGTAGTCCTCGACTCCCTGGCAGAATTTTCCGGTCGTCTCGGACAACCTGGGACAGGGGCAGATGAACAGGTTAGGTTAGAGAGGTACCAGGCATTTCAGGGGTGAGTTCAGCCCAGCGGATTAGGTGGGCTAATTCCCCAGACCTAGTATTACAGCCAACCTTCCAGGCAGAGGGAGAAGATGCCGCCTCCTCGGCAGAGGATCCTGAAGGTTCAGGCTTTTAATTTACGATGGTGCCACCATTCATTAAAGCAGTTAAAGCTGCACTGGAATGAGAGGATCCGGAACCTCCTCTAAAAGAAGAAGAAAACGTATTATTCCAACCTAAACAAACAGGTTGATACCTTTCCTCTTATGACAGAAATAAGAGGCCTGTTTCAGGAGGAATGGAAGAAAGTAGAGAGAACATCGTTTTCAACCAATAGGTTGTAGAAATTGTATCCACTCATGGAGGAGGATGCAGCGCCTTTATCTAACCCATCAACGGTGGATGCAGCAGTTACTAGACTGGCCAAGAATGTGACACTCCCGATGGAAGATTCTTTTTCCTTTCATAATATCTTAGATAGACTCGAACTTAAAGTCCTACCTCGTGGCAGGTAGTACCTCGTGGCTTTAACATCAGTAGCAAGCGATATGCGAGTGTGGGAGCAGAACTTGAAGTATGCGATCAAAAATCAGTTGCCAAAAGAAAAAAAAATCATCAAGGCTCTTGATGAGATAAAACTCTCTGCAGACTTCGTGGGCGAGGCAACTATAGACATCATTTGATGGTCCTTCAGAGCCATGCTTAGCCACAGCCAAAAGACCGTTGTGGCTAAAGCCCTGAGCGGGCGGCTGACTCATCCTCAAAGCAGATATGCTGTAAACTGCCTTTTCATGGGAAGGCACTGTTTGGCCAAAAACTGGAGACTGCCATCTCCAGGGTTACAGGAGGAAAATCAAGTCTTCTGCCCCAAGATCGAAGGTCCAGACACCAGATGGGGCAACCATCCAGAGGGACGCCAAACAGGTACCGGGACTTCAGAGATTTTCACTCATCCAAGGACTCTAAAAGGGGTTGGAGGGGTACACAGTCAACCTTCATAAGATTGCAGAGAGCTAAGGCCCCTGTGGCTCCCTCAGGTACCCAGAAGCCCTTTTGATGCCAGGCCCACCAGGGGGGAGGCGGTTGGAGCCAGGCTGCCCAAATTTGCCCAGTTCTGGCAAAGACCACTGACAAGATTGGTGGGTTCAGTCCACAGTGGCGAAAGGCCATTATTGGCTGTACAAACGGCAGCCTCCAGAATGACCTCAAGAGGCTGAATCCATTTATCTGGATAGAGAGACTCAAGATGGATTCTCTCCATACCATAATCCAGGTTATTCAACCAGGAGACTGGATGATTTCAGTGGACTTGCAGTATGCCTACCGGCATGTCCCAATCCTTCAGTCATACCAGCAGTTCCTCAGATTTGCGTTGGGGGACAGGCATTACCAGAGCCAGCTGAAGCCTACCCAGAATATGGTCTACCTAGGGGCCCAATTCAATTCTCAGGTGGCCACAGTTTCTTTGCCTCTTCAGAAACTCCACAAAATTAGGGAGAAGTTCCAACAGGCATTGGCTGCGCCAGTGATGTCAGCTTCCCAGTGCATGAGTCTTCTCGGGACGATGGCTTCATGTATCCCGATGACTGGAAACTCAGAATTTTCCAGTATGGCTTCCTTATGCAGTGGAAGAGGGTTCGTCTAGCCCAGCCAATCAGGATCACCAGCCGGATGCACCGGAGTCTCTGGTGGTGGACACCACAGGAAACACTAGTACAGCTTCGTCCATTAGGTCCGCAGCCATAGATCATTGTTACAACAGATGCCAGCGCAGCAGGCTGGGGCACCACCTGTGAACACCACAAGATCCATGGAAGATAGGAATTTCCCACTCAGGGCATTGTTTTCAACATTCTGGAACTTCATGCAGCATTTATGGCATTGGCTATCTTGCTGCCTCACATACAGGGTCACCCAGTCCTGCTCCGTCTGGGCAACACGACAGCAGTGTCCTACATACAGCGAAAAGGCGGTACGCACAGCCAATCCTTTTTGAGAGAGGTGGAACCGATCATGACATTGGCACAACAATATCCCCAGATTTGAGGACCATATATCTTCCAGACCGTCAGAACTTGGAAGTGGATCATCTATCCAGACAATTCAAGGATCCCAAAGAATGGCCCCTTCACCCCAAAGTGTTCAAACAGATCATCCACGAGGGGGGTGTCCGCAACATCAACCAACTGCAAGGTGAGCCGGTTCCTCTCACGCTACCCACATCTATTAGGGGAGGGGACGGTCACCTTGACCCATCCTTGGGTTGCGCAACAATTTCTTTAAACTGGAAATTTCTGAAGAGATTGTTGGCAGAGAATCTGACAGTCATTGCAGTATTACCCTACTGGCCTCGCAGACCATGATTCTCTCTGGCAGTGGATCTCAGCATGTGCCCACCAATCACTCTGCCGGTGACTCCTTATCTCCTGTTGCAAGGAGATATCCTACATCCGCAACCATCACAACTGGCCTTATCAGCCTGGAGATTGAAAGGCAGGGGTTACAAGGGTTAGGATGTTCTCCAGAGGTTTTTAGAACTTTACAGAGTTCCAGAAAGGGGTCAACCAACTCTATCTACTCCAGATTATGGCATAGGCTCATGAGCTTTGCAGCCAGACGTCAGTTTGACCCTAGTGACCCAAAATGTATTTCAAATCCTGTCTTTCCTGCAATCCAGATTGGATTGGGGGCTCAGCCTAAGTTCACTTAAGGTGCAAATTTCAAGCATCTCGGCTTTTACCCAAAAGAAATGGGCAGCAAACCTGCTGGTGTAGTGCTTCATGAAAGCGGTACTTAGATTACTCCCTCCCAAGAGAAATAGGTTCCCTCAATTGGACCTGGCATTAGTCCTCAATTTTCTAGCACACCCTCCTTGTGCTCCTACAGACCGTTCACTATGGGACATCACCTTAAAAATGGCTTTCCTAATAGCCATAACTTCAGGGGGCAGGGTGTCGGAACTCCAAGCATTGGGGGCAGCCAAACCTTATACCATATTCTTCCCAGACCGGGTTGTGCTGAGACCATTGGATCACTTTGTCCTCAAAGTGGCTTCAATATTTTCTCTCTCCAGTGAACGGGTGCTTCCAGCCTTCCCAGCAGAATCAGATGCTGACCTGCATAAGTTGGACATTCCAAAAGTCCTCAAAGCCTATCTCCAGGCTACTTCTGCATTCAGCTGTTTTTACAGACTTTTCATCATACCTACCGGAAAATGTAAAAGGAAAGAGACTTCGGCCAGCACCATCTCGGCCTGGATAGTAAAAACTATTCACCGGGCATATAGAGCAGCCGGGAAGGATCCTCCGGAAGTGGTTAGAGCTCACTCAACCAGGGCGATGTCTTCTTCTTGGGCAGCAGGGGCAGGAGTGTCTCTGGAGACAGTCTGCAAAGTGGCTAGCTGGTCATCACATCATACATTCTTAAAACACTACAGGGTGGATCCAGCAGCTCTTATTGCAGTAGAGTTTGGGAGGAAAACTATCCAAGCTTCTTTGTCTATTGTCAAATAAAGACTAAGTTTACAACATTAAACTCTACCTCTCAAAAGTTCATTATTTATCATATGTATGCTGCCAAGTTGGCGTCAGAAAAATGGAAAACTGTATCAAATACCGTAATTTTCCTTTCCTGACGCCAATACATGGCAGCATACAAACCCTCCCTCTGATCTTTGTGCTTTATATGGGGAATGGGGGAGGTAGCTCTCAGTCAGACTTTAATAGAGCTAAACAGGTCCTGTGGATGGATATAGGGACAGAGCTATATCATATGTATGCTGCCATGTATTGGCATCAGGAAAGGAAAATTATGGTAAGTATTTGATACAATTTTCCATTTTTGCACAACGTACCAAACTGAGGGTTGAATGCAGGATTCAGTGTCCAAAACAAATATAACATTACAGGCCAGCCCCACCGTTCAAGGATCTGGCTATGGTTCCCAATTTGTACAGTGATGGTAACCGATCCAGAAACTACTAATGAGCCATGAAGGCAGTTAGATCTTAACAGAAGAGTACGATGGAAAACTGGTGAAAATAGAAGTGGTCCACCACCTAAAGACACTGACGAAAAGAACCCCCAAAAACTGGGCAGTTATATGTCACTACCTTCAGATAACTGGACACTGGCAAAATCTTTGCCGAGACTGCTTCCGCTATATCCATGCCCAGTTTTTTTTTTTCCCGCCTGTGTCTTTAGGTAATGGATCACTTCTATTTTTTTTTACCAGTTTTCCTTTAGATTGTAAACTCCATGAGCAGGGCCCTCCTATTTCTTCTGTATTGAACTGTACTGTTCCCCCTCTACATTGTAAAGCGCTGCCTAAACTGTTGGCGCTATATAAATCCTGTATAATAATATAGCTCATAGCCTAAGAATCAATTTCTATGTCCTGCACTGTATGATTAAGATAAAAATGTTTTGCCTTTAACCGGTTCAATACAGGGCATTTTCACCCCCTTCCTTCCCAGACCAATTTTTAGTTTTCAGCGCTGTCGCATTTTAAACGACAATTGCACGGTCGTGCGACGCTGTACCCAAACAAAATTGATGTCCTTTTTTTCCCCACAAATAGAGCTTTCTTTTGGTGGTATTTGATCACCTCTGTGGTTTTTATTTTTTGCGCTATAAACAAAAGAAGAGCGACAATTTTGAAAAAAAACACAATATTTTTTACCTTTTGCTATAATAAATATCCCAATTTAAAAAAAAAAAAAAAACACATTTTTTCCTCAGTTTCAGCCGATACGTATTCTTCTACATATTTTTGGTAAAAAAAAAATCTCAATAAGCGTATATTGATTGGTTTGCGCAAAAGTTATAGCGTCTACAAAATACGGGATAGATTTATGGCATTTTTAAAAAAAAAAATATTTATTTATTTTTTTTACTAGTAATAGCGGCGATCACGATTTTTTTTTCGTGACTGCGACATTATGGCGGACACATCGGACACTTTTGACACATTTTTGGGACCATTCACATTTATACAGCGATCAATGCTATAAAATTGCATTGATTACTGTGTAAATGTGACAGGCAGTGAAGGGGTTAACCACTAGGGGGACACAAGGGGTTAAATGTGGACGTACAAGGGGAGGAGAACTATCAGTGTTCCGCTGTACTGGGAAAATAGATCGCGCTCCTCTCACCTGATAGGACGTGGATCTGTGTGTTTACACACACAGATCCACGGTCCGGCCTGGTTAACGGGCAATCGCGGGTGCCCGGCGGACATCGCGGCCGCTGGGCACACCCACCGTGACCCGAGCAACGCAGTGGGCGCGCGCCCCCTAGACGGCTGGGAACCCGAGGCCGTCATATGACGTCCACCCAGGATGGGAGATCCCATCTGTGGACGTCATATGTACATACGCAGGTAGGGAAGAAACTTTAAACTTTCAGCCTCCAGCTATTAACTGATTAACAATTATTGTGGACATACCTCGTCTGTCCATGCTTCCTTTCCGTGAATTCAAGAGCCTATAACTTAGGGTCTATGAATACTTTGCCAGTGTCCTGTACTGTACTCCAAAATATAGAATTTACAGGTAAGTCCGAATTCCTCTTTTTGATGATCATCTTAGCGGATGGTCTAAGGTTTTCTTCTGAAGATAAAGGATTGGTTTCCCTCCACTTTGCTAGTTGATGCCCATTGCTCCTTCAGGTTCTCGTTTTCCCCTCTGGAAATGTCTGTCCTGGACTTGATCCTCCGTCTCATTCCCTTGTGGCTGGCCATCTCCATATTTGGTTGACTCTTACCCATTAAGCCTTTGTTTAGACGTTTATTCCTTCTCCTCCTTACTACTGTCCTGTGTCCCTCAATGGACAATAAAGAAATTAAGAAAATAAGATTTTTGTACTTACTGTAAAATCTTTTTCTTGAAGTTCATTGAGGAACAAAGGTTCTTCCCTTCTGTGCTATTAGGCCATATGTACTGTTTGCTCACAAAACTAAGGCATAACAGTTTGAGGTAGTATTATATGGGGGCTTTTTTTTGCCAGTGTTCAACCCTCCTATAGGCAGCAGTGTAACCTTTATCCCCAAGAATTACTGTCTTGTGTCCTTTAAAGGGTTCTCTAAAAAAATATTTTTTTAAATCTCTGTAAAATGTATTTTCTTTCACTTGCTGTCTGACCTGCACTGTTGAATAGTACGGATAATGACTGTCTGTGATAAGAGCTGATGGACAAATTAGCCTGTCTGCCATTCGGAAGACACATTCTAAACTGAATATGACAAAAATTAGCAATATTTAAAAATAAAAATCTTTATTGAAATAGTTTCTTTAGATTTTCATAGATGTAACATTGGTAGCATTTTATTTTACCTATGTGGTAGCAGCAATACTGACACAAACTTATTTAGGTCTACAAGAAGGTGTGGGAGTGTCAGAGGTTATGAAAGAACAGTTTTTATTTCTGTCTGCCAGAATTCCTTTTTTCCTTTTTCCCAAAGTGGACAGGAAGTGAGAAGTGATCTTTTCCCAATGGCATCACAAAGAACAGTAAAAAGTTCACAAAATCCTTCTCCTCCCAGCTTTAACTGTTTTTGAATATCATGCTGTAGACTAGCAACACTAAAGCAAACATTGGACTGGGACTAATGGGTCCAATGTAATGTAGCATATTCACCACCACGTGATCTTTACCCCCTGCAGTTTAACGAGCCATTGATTTGTTATTGCGCCATGTTAATCATGCTTATTAGCAGAGCAAAGAGCAGTAATAATGTCGACATGCAGAAACCAATCATCTTTTAGTTTACTTGAACCTGATCTATCCCTTGTTAGATTGAGATGCATACAGTTTTTGCTTTTTTTTTAGGATTTCTTGTGTCATTGGATGACATTTCTCTCCATAACGAATAATTAGCAAATGCAGCAATTAAATTAATTCCATAGGTGTCCAGACACAATTAAGGCACTATGGTAAAATTGGGGTTTATTTACTAAAGGCAAATCCACTTTGCACTAAAAGTGCACTTAGAAGTGCAGTCGCTGTAGATCTGAGAGGGACATGCAAGGAAAATAAAAAATAGCATTTTTGCTTGCACATGATTGGGTGACAGAATCAGCAGAGATTCCCCTAATTTCAGATCTTCCCCTCAGATTTAAAGCGACTGCACTTCCAAGTGCACAATGGATTTGCCTTTGGTAAATCAACCCCAATGTGTTGTAGAATGAGATCTCCCTGTGTTGCTATAGAGAAGGGGTCCAAGGTAAAAATCTTTTTGGATTAAAAATAAAGGCAAATCTAGCTAGGCAGTGTTAATGCACTGCTTCTTAGGCCAGCCATACATGGATTGAAATTCAACCGGTTAAACAGGGACATGTATGGGCAGGGAGGTTGTACAGAAGTCAATCTACTGATTGACTTCTGTTCCAACTGCCCTTTGGATTTTCAGTGCTTTAGGCTATGGCCTGCAACGCTGATCAGTGTATTCTGATGGTGGGGAAGCCTCCCCATTGTCAGAATACAATAGCTCAGTGGGGAGGATTCCCATATCCACATTAAATGTGTGGATGGGGGAATCGAGTCAAGTGTTTTTCGTTCAATAGTTGAATGAAAACAAACGGACTAATCTATGGGCTGCCTAAGACTAAATCCCAGTGGGCCAAATTTCAGGAGACAAGGGCCGGTTCAAAAACCGGCCGACATTTGGCCCATATGTAAGTCAGTCTGTCCAACAGAAGGACTTGGTTGTCTCTTGGCTGAGTTTTTTTTTGGCCAGTCTCTCACTCTGGGGACTCCTACCTTGGCATAAATATCCTTGTGGGCTCTTGGGCTGGGCTCCCTTCCCCAATACACTGCCCGCCCCTTTAGATAGGCAAATTAGTGTTGTGTGGGCCCCTGGGCATCCATCCTCCGGTGTGGGCCTCTCCCTTACTGGCATGCTGACGTCTTTTATGCATGTATTGGTACACTAGAATTTTTCCTGATGAAGCACTATTTGCAAAGCACGTTGAGAATTCACATCCGGATAAGAATTGTTAAAGATTCATCTTAAACTCTCCATTTCTGGAAGGCTTTAATCTGTTTAATCCTAAATGAGAAGGGTGCAGATCAGCTGGGAGTAAGAATGGCCAAAAAGTTAGAGGGGTTTTTAAACTAGGGGATGGGGGGCCAGAGGTAGAGATAGTCAGCATGGAACATATTCCAGAGGGTAGTATTGGGAGCATTAGTGGTAGGTTGACTAAAGCACATGAACCCAAGATAAGTATAGTAACAAGTCCGAGTTGCAATCTCGGAACACCCAATAGGAGGATAATATGCAACCGGTCTAAACTACGTGGCCTGTTCACCAATGCCAGGAGCCTGGCGGACAAAATGGGTGAACTAGAGATACTGTTGTACGAGGAGGATTTGGATTTTGTGGGAATTTCAGAGACCTGGTTCAACAGCTCTCGTGATCGGCTGGCAACCATTCAAGGGTATACACTTTATTGCAGGGATAGAGAAGGTAAAAAAGCTAAGGAGAAAATAATACTGGGAGTATGCTATAGGCCCCCTAACCTGAGGGAGGAGGGGGATACGGATCTCCTATCACAATTTGGATTAGCAGCAAGGATGGGAAGTGTTATCATAATGGGGAATTTTAATTATCCAGACATAGACTGGGCGGAGGGAACCATGCATTCATCTAAGGATCGCCAGTTCCTAAATGTCTTGCAGGACAATTTCATGGTTCAGATGGTAGATGCACCAACTAGAAATAAAGCGTTACTGGATCTACTAATTACCAACAATACAGACCTAATCACGGATGTGGAAATACGGGGCAATTTAGGAAACAGCGATCACAGGTCAATTGGCTTCAGTATAAATCACACAAATAGGAAACATAAAGGGAATACAAAGACACTGAATTTCAAAAGAGCCAACTTCCCTAAACTACGAACCTTGCTAGAAGGCATGAATGGGGATAAAATCTTAGGAACAAAGAACGCGGAGGAAAGATGGGTTTGCTTTAAGAGCATATTAAATAATTGCATTAGCCAATGCATCCCATTGGGTATTACATTTAAAAGAGTGAACAAAAGTCCTGGATGGCTTAACTCCAATGTAAAAATGCATATAAAAGCAAAGGAGAAGGCCTTCAAAAAATAAAAGGTTGAGGGATCATCATCAGCATTCAGACTTTATAAAGAATGCAACAAGAAATGTAAGGGTGCAATTAGGGTGGCTAAGATAGAACACGAAAGGCACATAGCGGAGGCGAGCAAAAAAAGTACTAGTTACTTACCGGTAACTGTCTTTCTGGGAAATCTTCCAGGACGGCACACCTGAGAGATGAGAGGCTCCTCCCGACAGGAAACACAATCAATCAACAGCTGTTTTAAGTCCACACCCTTCCCCTTGATCCTCAGTTTGTAGAGAAGTCACTCCTGAACCTGTTTCACAAGGGAAATCATTCCTCATAGGTACTCACCTTCTAGTGTTCTAAAATTTTCCCTCCTCCAACGGGTGGGAAGTAGGCCTGCCGTCCTGGAAGATTTCCCAGAAAGACAGTTACCGGTAAGTAACTAGTACTTTTCTCAAGTCATCTTCCAGGACGGCACACCTGAGAGGATAATCAAGTAGCTCAGGCCTACCTTTAGGGTGGGACCACTGCAAGACCCTCTTGGCGAACCTCGGTTCTGCAGTGAGCTTTACCTTCACTCCATATGCTTGATGAAGGTATCTTAGCTGGATCATGCGGCTGATCTGCCGGTCTACTCCACTGGTGTCCCTGCCTTCTCTGCTTCGGATGCAGGATCTAGGTGGAGTGGGCTCTTAAAGATGGAATCAGAAAACATGTTAAACTTGTAGGTTATCAATGTTGCCTGTCACACATCTAACAACAATGGCCTATTCTGCCTATAGGTGCTGCTTAGAACCACTAAAAAGATTAATCGGAGAGCTGTGTTGTAAGACAAGGACACTACATTGATCAATAAGGGAGCCTGTCTTAACACAACTCTGTCCAGGGAAATAAAAGTGCCAAAAGGGGGGCCCCTGACAGACAACCTTTTTTGTTCATTTTTATCTTTACGTCAGCAAAGACTGAAAGGAAACCTACTTAAGGGAAATAGATTAACAAAAACTTAACCCCCGGGTTTAAGGCATGCCCAATCTATAGTTTTACTTATGCCTGAGAGCCTACTCAGGAGATTAACATCTATAGCAGGAGGAGAACACTCATACTGCTACATCTAGTTTTGCTAGAAGGGCAAAATGAAGGCCATGCACCGAGCTGTAACCTATCACCATTAATAATTTGTTCAGTGGTATACCTGGCCAGTAAGAAACTCTTTGTTCTACCAGGTCACCCCCTTTGCTATATTCACCCCTACTAATGTACCACAACCTGGTATGTAGGGAGAGGCTGGCAACCTACTATTGTGATAACCACAGTGTCTCTGCTATAAGAGGGAGCTGTGGCTGGTGGTTTTTAGCAGTAGCTTCTGGGCTGTTTTGTTATGCAGACCCCAGGCCCTGCACTGCACTGCACCACTCACTAAATATAGGTGGAAGGGGAAAAAAATGCCTTACCTACCTCTTTCCCATCTGAGGTGGTTTAGGCACATTCGCTCCTCTGCACCACTTGTCCACCATACAGCATCATTGATGTAAGAGGGAGCTGTGGCTGGTGTTCTTAGCAAAAGCTTCTGGGCTATTTGAATCCAGACCCCAGGGCAGATGATCTCAAATGCCCAGAAACCATCTGGCTGGGATTGGGGATTTTTGACTCACCGTTGTCGTCTTCCCCCTTTTGCCACAGCCACCGGGCTTGCTTTTCCATCCTTATGGTCCACACGCAAGGAGGATAGCCACCAAAGTGCCCCCCCCCTCCAACTGCTGTCCCTTTAGGGAGCTGCAAGGTTAGGCTGTGTCCTGCACTGTACCAGTCAGTATATACACATGGGGGGGGGGGCAATGCCATACGTTCCTCATTCCCATCTGAGGTGGTTTAGGCAGACAATTACCATAGTGAATTGGTGCCTCCTCGAAAGGAGGATGTGGGCGCCTGCTCCTGCTAACTCTCAGCCTTCCCTTCTGGGTAAGAACGCGGGTCGTTCAGGCGGTGCCCTCCCCAGCAGCCCACGCGAGCTACCAGGGGCCCAGAAGTCAGGGGATACGATCCCCCTGGAAAGAACCGACGGCCAGCACCCCCGTCTGAACGGACGCCCGGACAGGTAAGGGGGGAGACAGGATAAGGGCCCCTGAAGTTCTGGGTACACCACTGTACCCAGGGGCCTTCAGCTATCAGGGGGGCTTTCCCAGTTTTTGCTGCCCCCCCTGAAGAAAGGATAGGGGAACCCCCCGGGAAGGATAAATATATCCTGCCAGACCCAGAGGCTTCCCAGGCATTTGGTCCGGCTCCCAGGGGGAGACCACCAGCCCCAGGCTTTGGTCATTTGGAAAAAAACAAACAGTTTCGCTGTGTAGGGAGAAACACAATCAAAAACTGAGGATCAAGGGGAAGGGTGTGGACTTAAAACAGCTGTTGATTGATTGTGTTTCCTGTCGGGAGGAGCCTCTCATCTCTCAGGTGTGCCGTCCTGGAAGATGACTTGAGAAAAGTATGTATGTAAACAGTAAAAAAGAGAGGACAGACCATATTGGCCCCATAAAGAATGAGGAAGGACATCTGGTTAGAAAGGATGGGAAGATGGCGAAGGTATTGAATTTATTCTTCTCCTCAGTCTTCACGAGGGAATCGGGGGGCTTCAGTAACCAAAACTGCAGTGTTTATCCTCATATCACATCACAGGAAGCACCTCCATGGTTAACAGAGGACAGAATTAAAATTAGACTTGGGAAACTTAACATTAATAAATCACCAGGACCAGATGGCTTACATCTGAGGGTACTGAGGGAACTCAGTCAAATAATTGCCAGACAATTGTTCCTAATTTCTACTGAGAGTCTACTCCATCCTCTGCCCGAAGCCTCTCTGTGCCAGGCTCTGTCCCCTGCGAGCGTCGCGATGCACGGGGGCGGAGCCTGGCGGCAAATTAAAAAAAAATTTTAAAAACATAACACATACAGTACTGTAATCTTACAGAATACAGTACTGTATGAAAATCATTTCACTTCCCTTTTGTCCCCAATGCTTTGGCCCATGCCCTGCATGCAGTTTTATATGATATATACTGTTCTTTCTGCCTGGAAACTTGAGATTGTCCATAGCAACCAAAAAGTGTCCCTTTACGTCAAAAGTGGCTTTAGACCAGCTAGAAAACAGCGATAGTAAATTAGAACACTTGCAGAATTGAGCGATAGTGAATCGTGGGGAAATGTATTTTATTATATTATTGAATTATTTATATTTATTATAATTTATGATTTTGTGTTTCAAACTTCATCTTACCCGGAATATCTACTAGACTCTTGGTGGACAGATTTAAGTATGTTATTGCTAAGAATTACAGACCTACAATATAAAATGCCAAATTTCTATGCAAAATAATTGTACCGCATTGAGACGCAAAAATCTGAAATAATCGTACCGCCAGGGAGGTTAACCTTCTATGAGGAGGTGAGTTGCCATCTAGATAAAGGAAGGCCCGTAGACGTGGTGTATCCGGATTTTGCAAAAGCATTTGACATAGTTCCCCATAAACGTTTACTGTAAAAAATAAGGTCCGGGGGCCTGGACCATAGGGTGGTGAGTACATGAATTGAAAACTGGCTACAAGGGCGAGTTCAGAGGGTAGTGATAAATGGGGAGTACTCAGAATGGTCAGGGGTGGGTAGTGGGGTCCCCCAGGGTTCTGTGCTGGGACCAATCCTATTTAATTTGTTCATAAACAACCTGAAGGATGGGGTAAACAGTTCAATCTCTGTATTTGCGGATGACACTAAGCTAAGCAGGGCAATAACTTCTCCGCAGGATGTGGAAAACTTAAAAAAAGATCTGAACTAATTAATGGGGTGGGCAAATGAGGTTTAATGTAGAAAAATGTAAAAATGCATTTGGGTGGCAAAAATATGAATGCAATCTATACACTGTGGGGAGAACCTCTGGGGGAATCAAGGATGGAAAAGGACCTGGGGGTCCCAGTAGATAATAGGCTCAGCAATGACATTAGATGCCAAGCTGCTGCTAACATAGCAAACAGAATATTGGCATGCATTAAAAAGGGGATCAACTGCAGAGATAAAACAATAATTCTCCCACTCTACAAGACTCTGGTCCGGCCACACCTAGAGCATGCTGTCTAGTTCTGGCATCCAGTTGTCAGGAAGGATGTACTGGAAATAGAGCAAGTACAAAGAAGGGCAACAAAGCTAATAAAGGGTCTGGAGGATATTAGTTATGAGGAAAGGTTGCGAGCACTGAACTTATTCTCTCTTGGGAAGAGACGCTTGAGAGGGGATATGATTTCAATCTCTAAATACCGTACTGGTGACCCCACAATAGGGATAAAACTTTTTCACGGAAGGGGGGTTAACAAGACCTGTGGTCACTCATTAAAATTATAAGAAAAGAGGTTTAATCTTAAACTTACAGAGAGGGTTCTTTACTGTAAGAGCAGCAAGGATGTGGAATTCACTTCCACAGGCGGTGGTCGCAGCGGGGAGCATCGATAGTTTAAAAAAACTATTAGATAAGCACCTGAACGACCACAACATACAGGGATATACTATGTAATACTGACATATAATCACAAACATAGGTTGGACTTGTGTCTTTTTTCAACCTCACCTACTATGTAACTATGTTACATACTTATGAGAGTGTATTAGATGTGTATGACACAGTAGTTATCTTTTAATCTTTATACATAATAAAATGTTGTGATTTTATATTTTGAGTGTTGTCCATTCCTGAAATCATTCTTGCACCTAAAAAGTCCCATAACTTTATGATGGCATTTTACTAATGTGATAGGAGCTGTAAGCTGTAATACCATGTCCCACCAGAAGAGAGCCTTCAGCTAAACCTGATCTTACAATCCTAAAACCTGATCTTACAATCCTAAAACCTGATCTTACAATCCTAAAACCAGCCACTGTGGAAGGTGGTGTGAGGGAGATGCTGGTAGGGAGAGAGAACCCTTCAGGTGTAGAATTTTGAATAAAGGCTGACCTCCTTTTCAGAAAACATAAAAAAGGAATAATGTACAAGATTAAATTAATTACATACAGAAAGCAAAATTTCTTGTAATAAATGATCAAAGTATTACAAAGTAAAACATAATAAGGCCATATTTCTCTATGCTTTTAGTTCCAGCAACTGAAGATATTTTGTTCGAGCCTCCAAATCATCAGCAGGACGGTTAAACGGGGTCCAGACAGGGTCTCCAACAAACAGTCTCATAGCTTTGACGTAGTTCTATATTGGGGGGAAAAAAATAAATAAAAATAAGGCACTAGAATTCGCAAACAAATGTTACATAACATTCAGATAAGAGCTCTGCTTCCCCTACTAAAAACATAGGAAGACCAGTACTAAATGTATATCCGTCATGGTGCAATGCATTACACTCTCAGCCACATTTTATAAGACAGGGTGCAGGCATGTCTGGGGAGCTTCACAGATCTGTCGTATTGGGACATTTTAGGAGGGTAGCACCGTTCAGAAAATGCCCAGAGACAAAGACATTGCAACAGCTAGGTGATGTCCAATGAAGTCCACACCAGGAAGCTGAATCAAGGCGGGAACCATCTTTTTCTGGGGAGCAAGACTGAAGCCCTGGCTGTGGGAACACCCTAGCATCAGGGACCACCTGGTCCACATAGACAATCCGGACGTGTTGCTTAGAGTCCCGCCCCTTAGCAATAGAGCAGGAAGCTGAAAACTGATAGAAGGGGAGATCATCCTGAGAGTGGTTCTCCCAAACTGCTGACAAAAGGATACCTCAGCACACAGGGAGTAGACATTTTTGGCAAGGGTTTAAAAGGGGTTGTAAAGGTAAAAATTTTTTCACCTTAATGCATTCTATGCATTAAGGTGAAAAAACTTTTGACAATACCGCCACCCCCAACCCCCCCGTTTTACTTACCTGACGCCTCGAATCTTCGCTGCTCGTTCTCGTCATCTTCATTGCAGCTCAGCCTGGTCGCTGATTGGCTGCAGTGGATGGATTGAAAGCAGCGCAGCCATTGGCTCGCGCTGCTGTCAATCACATCTGATGACGCGGCGCGCCGGGCCGAGTGATACAGCGAGCGGCTTTAGCCGCCGGCTGTATCACGGGAGCGCGCCCGCAAGCACTCACCACCATGCGAGGGAGCTCGCATTAAGGTGGTTAATGCTTGCGGGGAGGAGCTGAAACAGCCGCCGAGGGACCCCAGAAGACCAGGTTCGGGGCCACTCTATGCAGAACGAGCTGCACAGTGAAGGTAAGTATAACATGTTTGTTATTTTAAAAAAAAAAAAAATCTTACCTTTACAACCCCTTTAAGCTGTACAGCCTTGTCTGCTGGTGACAGGAACTAATGATAGACCCAAGGTCCTATATGGAGTAAGCTTGCAGATGTTGGGTTCTTTGAGGGGTCCTGAGTAAATGGTCCAACCTACTAGGACGGTAGCAAAAAAAACTGAGGCATACCGGGTAGAGGAGAAGTTATACAGGGCCTGGCTTACAATTATTGTTTGCCAGTGTCCAAACCATCTGTAGGTGGCAGAATAACCACACTGTAGCTGAATTCCTCAATAGACAAGAAAAAAAAAAAAAAAAAAAATATGTTTGCCCACATATTACACTAGCAGATATACATATCTGAAGGTTGGGATGAGCCCTCTGCAGTGGAGATATGGGTCTTTTTTAATCGGTATAACAATACATTTTTTAGTAATAGCATTCCAGCCAGTGGGGGTTAAATACCAATCAATTAAAAAAAAAAAATAATAATAATAGTCTTTTGTAGGTCTATTTTTATTCTGTCATTCTAGACGGAAGAGAGGGGTTTTTCTAGTTCCTTTTTGCTTATGATGGTTGCTTGCTGACAACAACTATGTGATGTGTAAATCCTAGGTCATATTCCTTGCAATAGTGATTGTATGATGTGCTCATATTCATGAATGACCACATATTGGATGTGCTTGATTTTGTGTTGTACATACACTGTGTGGAAAGTGTCATTTGGCAGAAACCCTGAAAGCCCCAAGATCTTTCATTTGTGTAGTGAAGAAGCTGCAGAAATTCCCAGAGCTGGACCACCACAAAAGTGATGAAATGCCAGCACCAATAAGAACATTCCCAAAGTAGCAAGTGTTTTGTATTTAGGACATGCAAATGTCAAGCTTACTTCTGCATAAAAAAACAGGTATTATGAGATATGCAAGTGGCTTAGGAATCTGTCACATTGTTCAGCCAAAACTATGGGGCATTACCACTAAACAGTTTCAAAAATAGCCAACGATACTTAGTAAAAGTGATCTCTTCAATATATTCCTAAACACCAGGAAAAAAAAAAAAAAAAAATCTGCTGGGTAAATGGTTAAGTTACTAAACCCTTGACCCTGCATTCACTATACCTGGTCTCCCACAATACACACAACATGGAAATGCAATAGTTTTTGTAAATATAAACTGCTAAATACCTTTTCTCATGAGCAGCCTTGCGACTTCTATCAGTGTCTGGTTAAAGCTTGTAGGAGGAGTTTTCATTCTCCTCTGACTGCAGGACTGTCTGGACAGTGCAGATTGGCCCTCTGATGATCACATGCACTCTCTCAAGAAAAAAAACTCTATTTTTTGTTTGTTTTTTGTTCCTGTTGCAGATTACCCTTAATTCCTCTCCAGTGACAGGAGGACAGGAAATAAGATGAATCTCTTTAATGGAACCCATGATAGCAGTAAAACGCCAACAAGGGTTCCAATTGTTCCCCACTCCCCAATTCTGATCCATCAAAAATGAGAGAAAAACGTTTTTTGCTTGACATTCACTTTAAAAAGGTGATCTTCTCCATTAACTGCTTCAGGTCCACCCTATAGCATTTTTACTGCAACACACAGTGGCAGACGATCGGTGGGTACCTAATGTCCTCCAGCACCCGCCAATCGTCAGGCAGACATACAGAACAAGGCAGATCGCCGTTCTGACAGGAGGGAAGGGATATAGTTTGTGTCCCTGCAAAGCAGGGGATAAAATCCATCTCTTCCCTAGTAAAAGCATCTCACACAGTATAGTAAAACACAGGCTTCTTTGATTACCCCTGATGTTAACCCCTTCCCAGCCAGTGCCATTAATACAGTGGCAGTGCATACCTTTAGCACTGATCACTGTATTAGTGTCAAGAGTGTCAGTATGGCTGCCGCAAAATCAGTCTGGCTATAAGTCGCTGCCATTACTAGTAAAAAATAAAAATAAATAAATATATCCCATAGTTTGTAGACACTATAACTTTTGCACAAACCAACCAGTATATGCTTATTGGGATTTTTTACCAGAAATACGTAGCAGAATACGGATTGGCCTAAATTGATGAAGAAATTATTTTTTTTACATTTTTTTTTATTGGACATGTTTTATAGCAGAAAGTAAAAAATATATTTTTTTATTCAAAATTGTCGGTCTTTTTTGGTTCGTAGCGTAAAATGCAAAAAAAAAAAAAAAAAAAAAAAAAAAAAAATGCAGAGGTGGTGATCAAATACCACCAAAAGAAAGCTCTATTTGTGGGAAAAAAGGACATCAATATTATTTGGGTACAGTGTCACACGACCACACAATCGTCAAAAGTTAAAATAACACATTGCCAAATCACAAAAGATGGCCTGGTCATTAAGGGGGTAAATCTTCCTGAAGTCAAGTGGTAAAGTATAACTGAAGGTGGTTCCCTTCTTGCATGTAATTAGAAGACTAGATTCCCTTATGATAATGGAAAAGATATTCCACACCAGTGGCCTCACTAGAGGGTGGCTATTGAGGCTAGAGGCCCGAATATGGGGCCCATAGCCCCGAGTCCAGGGCTGGCCTTACCATGAGAGTGTCTCGGGCTGCCTGACACTGCGCTTCCTGCACAGCCGTGGCACTCTCACTGAGTTTACACTCTGTCCGTGCTTCAGTGACGGCCAGAGAAGGGAGATGAGTATAAGAGCGAGTCTCCTCCTTGCTCTGCCCATATCATAGAGTCGGGAGGAAGTTTCTCACACAGAGCTCCTGAGCAGGTAAGTGCAGACCATGGGGGAGGGGGGAAACTCTGTACTACCCTAGACTATCTTCTGTATACCCAGCCTCTCTGTATGTAGCAATCCGCATATGGTGGTAGGTGACAATCTGCATCTTGTGGCAGGTAATGTGACAAGCTCTCTGGTGACCCCGATGTAATGGGGAGTCTCTCTGGGGACCCTGATGTAATGAGGGGGGCTTTGGGGACCTTGTAATAATAATACAAAATATATATATGTACACATACATACACACACATACATACATACATACACACGTGTATGCGCGCTCAAGCGTATGACTTTCTTTACGTCGCTGTGGGCTCTAGCCCCAGATCTTTTGGAGACCTAGCAACTCCCCTGGGGTCAACAAGAACTTCTCTCGCTTCCTGTTTTGGCTATGGGACAGGAAGTGAAGGAAAAATCTCCCCGATGGGACACAGATGGCAAATAAATCCGATGGGTAATAACCCTCCCTTATTTTATGTAAAACGGGAAAAAAGTTTTGCCTTCAGTTCTACTATAACTATTACATAAAAGTGATAACTCTACCCACATTTTCATCCAGTGTAAAGCGGTGGTAGATACCGGCCGGAAGGGTGATCAGGTCCCCTTTCCCCATGGCGATTCTGATCCATCGATCCTGCTTGTCTCTCACATCAAAGTAACCGCTTCCCTCCAGGATGTAGCGGATCTCATCATCCAAGTGCAAGTGTTCTTCGTAGAATATCTTTAGCTAGAAAAAGAGATTGTTTCAGACGATGTAAAAATTTAATTAGTTCAGGATTTGCATTACCTGGAAATTTGAAACCTCAGAGATAAAAGTAAATACAGTATTGTGGTCCACAATGGATTCAGTGGATTTGGTATAATTGCCACTGGCCTGACACAGACTGAATAGATCTGAAAGCTGCCACAGACGTCCAATCTGGGTGAACTGGTCACTTTGAATGAGAATTTCCCTTCACTTATTTTACTGAATAGGATATTCTAGTTCTAACATTCAGTTAAAAGGAAACTCATCTGGCACAATTTTTGATTCACCCAGTTTCTGGTAAATTATACATGGCACTAAATTCTAGAGACAAATGCAATTGACCCCGTTTCTGTTGCTGTCTGGGCCAGCTTGGCCAAAGCAAACTATTTAAAAAGGCCATTAAATGTGGAGTTAAGCTTTAAACCAATTGGGGTGGCCTAGGGCAGGTCCAATAGGTGGAGATTTCAATGTGCATGGTTTTCCTTAATAAAGACTTTTGAAGGGAGGGACGTCACCCCCCTATCTATTTTACAGTGGCTGCACAGAGCTGGAACAGAATCCAGCAACTAGCACTCAACATGCCCACAGTGGAAGACACTGTCCCAAAGCTTGGGAGTGGTGACGTTCTTCACGATTTTCCAACACCTAACCAATGTTCTTTTACAGTAAGAGGCAATAACATAGCATAAGGGAATGACCTGAAGACACCATTGCATTTATTTATATTACTGGTCTCAATATCACTGAACATTAGATTTGTATTTTTAAATGAATACCAGTGAATCCCAAACTTGAAATGGTTAGGGGCCACTGTCAAGCCTTTGGCCTATGTGCCAGCTACAATCCTGCCATTAGCAGCAATCATTTTTGCCACATGTATCAACTACCCATACTATAGCAGCTTTATCTTATGGGGTCTTGCCACATGAATGTCTTTACAGCCCCTTTTACATTCTCTCTGGGTCTGTAAAGCAACTTTTTTCTAACCAAACTGACCGTCCAAGAAAGTCACCATTCAATTCAGACTCTACGTTGTACAAAGTTGCTACCGGTTGGACACTACCATTCTGTTCAACGTCTGGGAACAAGAAAAAGAAAGCCATGTTCAGCTCCTGAGTCAGTGCTTACAAATAACTGGGCTATCTCCCTAAAGCATTGTGACAGAGCTGGACCAATCACCTGCATCGTCACATGAGAGGAACGGGAGCGAGTTACACACAACTTCATACCCAGAGGTACCATTTTCTTTGCTTCAATGGGCAAAATGGAGCAGTGGTGAGCAAAGGAAAGGTAAGTAGTGTTTGCTGGGGAGAGGGCATTAATTAAAGCAAAACCATTGCTTTGTCTACATGGCCAAAAGTACAGGTTTGCTTTTAACTAGGAAACAGAGTATAAGAACTCCATCCATTCTGTCATTTATATTACAAGCACTGCCACGTACCACCCAGAGGGAAGTCTACCAGCATCATTATATATCTCACTCCTTGGGAAGCACAAAGTATAAAATACTGTCAAATGCATCATATACATAAATCCCAGATCCAGCTGCTCACCTTCTGCTCATAATTGGGCAGTGTGTCTTTATGTATGGTGATTATATCCATGAATGTGTAATTATTGTCTTTGCGGATCTTGGCCAGCTCTGCATCACTCTCATAATTATCGGCATCCAACTGGTGGGGGGAAAAAAATACAGAGACATATGTATTGATCTCAGAGGAACAGAGCAGGAGATTTGGATACATTCATATTGGCAAAGATTATTGGAAAAATATCTAATGCAGATTTCAAATGTTGCCATATCCTACGGTCAGGTTCATTGTTTCCATACACATTACACACAGAAAACGAATCCGATTACATTTTTATTTATTTTTATTTTTTTTTTAAGCTGAACTCCAGATATCGTTAAAGTTTCATCTTGCAGTCCTCCTCTGCCACACTGCTTGTTTTGTCTACAGCAGTCTTCCTCAACCAGGATTCTGTGGAACCCCAGGGTTACTCCAGAGGTTTCTAGAAGCACTGAGCAAGTTTTGACTCTCAGGTAAGTTACCATGGACACCAATGATCTTTTCAGCTATCTTTAAGGGGGAATTTTTTCCCCTTGGCCACCAATTAAGGGGCATTCTTCTCAGTGACCATCACAATAATGCGTCCTGAGCTGTGGTTGAAGTAATTATTGGCATTGGTTTCCTGAGACCTGTACATTATATCAGGAGTTCCTTCAAATTTAAAAAGATTGAGAAAAGCTGGTCTAGAGAGTAAGGTCACTTACTTTATTCAGCACTCACGCAGGCTTCCTCCTCTTCATTTGAACAGTCCTTCAAAGTCACTCCTTTTTACTTATTTAATCACCAAGTTCATGAAGACAAGAAGCTAACTACACACTTAAAATGCCTATATGTGTACTGTCTTATCTAACAAATGTTCCTTGAAGGGTGCCTTGAAACAGCCTTATATTTTTTTAAGAATACAAGGCATTCTCCGATTGTCCAAGGGGGAGAGAGAGGCTGGAAGATGAGCTCTCAAACTCCACCTCGTAAATTTCACAGAAAGCCTTTTATTCATTAAAAAAAATATATATAATAATAATAATAATAATAATAATAATAATAATAATATTCCTAAATGGCTGAGGCACTATGCAAGTTTTCAGCAACAGAGGGGAAATTGCCAGTTTCCCCCAAAAAGGAAAACAACAGCATTTACTACTTGTAGCAAATGCTACTACAGTGTCCTAGTACAGCAGCCCCAGCGGCCATAGTGTTCTGGTATAGTATAAATTGGTTTAACCGAAGCAGGCACAAAGTATTTAAAGTGACAGGAAACCTGGAGTTTGTTCACCCAAAAGGGAAAATTCCACTTGTTTGCACCCCCCCCCCTCCACTGCCACATTTGGCACTTTTTTTGGGGGGGTGGGGGGGGTGGGATATTGACAGGTACCAGCTCCCACTTCGTCAGATCGCTACAGCGAACTGTGCAAAAGTTAAGCCCCCTCCTCCTTTCCCCCATAGCCTTCTGGGACACAACACAGGTCCCAGAAGACAGCGTGAACATTCACAGAGTGCAGTACGGCTTGCGCATGTGTAGTAGGAAACTGTCTGTGAAGCCAAAAGGCTTTACTGCGGGTTTTCCTAACCCAAGATGCCAGCGCCTGCACACATGAGGACATTGATGGATCCCTGGACAGGTGAATGTCCTTAGATTAACCACTTCAAGACCACCCACAGTACATTTAAGTCATTACTTTGACGTTAAATACGGTTATGGCAGCAGCTAGAATGGGCATGGCTAAATGGGTGTGGTTTAATAGTCTGAGATGACTTGCATAGTGCAGAATGCAGTAATGTTAAATAGGGAATGTACAGTGCGGAGTGTATAGCTGTGGATAGTATGTGCAGGAGAGGAGTGCGGCGTGTATGGAGGTGGGTAGTATGTTCAGGAAGAAGGGTATGGAGATGGGTAGTATGTGCAGGTGAGGAGTGCAGAGTGTATGGTGGTGGGTAGAATGTGCAGGTGAGGAGTGCGGAGTTTACAGTGGTGGGTATTATGTTCAGGATTGTGTCAGTAGGGCAGTGGACGTTGTCAGTAGTTTATTTTTATTTTTTTTAATATTGTTTTACAATTTAATTTTTTTGTATTTTTTTTTTTTTCTCATTTTTTCAAAATGCTTTTTTGGCGGCCAGTGAGTGGTGTCACTAGAGCAATGGACAGTCAGAATGTTTTACAATTTTATTTTTTAACCACTTCCGGACCGCCCACCATCGTTATACTTCGGTATTTTGAAGAAGAATATAGTTGTTATGGCAGCAGCTAGCTGCCATAACCCCGGTATCCTCTTCTTCAGTGAGCGGTCTGGTTTCAGATAAAAGTGGTCTCTGTGGCGGATTCGCAGCAAGATCACTTTTAATCGGCAGCGGGAGAAGGCCCCCCCCCCTCGCCCCGGAGCCCTCTGCCGCTTACCGGAGCTGTCAGCAGCGACGGAGGCCATCGGATGTTTTCCCTAGCCTGACATGGAGACGAGTGAGGGGAAGATGGCCCCCACCCGGCGGAAGCAACATCAAAACGTCACTTCCGCAGGAGAGGGACCAGGTGCACAAAACATCATCCCCAAGAAAAAAGAACGAAAGGCAGAAATCCAAGTAGTGGTGTGAGTGGGCTTCATGTCTGTTTAGGATATAAAAGTAGGTGCCATGAAACCGGACCGCTCACTGAAGAAGAGGATACCGGGGTTATGGCAGCTAGCTGCTGCCATAACAACTATATTCTTCTTCAAAATACCGAAGTGTAACGATGGTGGGCGGTCCGGAAGTGGTTAAAAAATAAAATTGTAAAAAATTCCTCCTTCCACAGCTCCCGGCACAGACAATTTGGACAGCCTCTGATTCCTCGTCCCCCATTTTCCAGACTTATCATGATAGTTACATGCATCTGCCCCTGAAGAGTGATATTATCCACGAAACGTGCGTCGGGCTTATAGGATGCATTCTTTTGCCTATTGATAGGAATCTACTTAGACTCATTATCTACAACCAAACGATCATGTGTTTTTTACCATTGTTTACATTTCAAAGTGACATTTAGATGAGGTGTATACATATGAATCTGCAATAATTAATTTTACCCTATTAAATCTCTTTTCAATTTTATATGCCGTCCCTTTGACATGTATATGTAATGTATTCATGAGGTCAATACCATGTATGTATGTATGTATGTATGTATGTATGTATGTATGTATGTATGTATGCATATTAAACCTTTTCTACTATGTGCATCATTGTTATGTACTGTCAGACTTCATATGCCAATTAAATATACTTTCTAATTATCTCACCCCCACAAATCAATAGCCTCATTCAAAGTTCCACCTTCCTTTTTCTTATACCTGAACCAGGGATGAAGGCACAGACCGTGTGCTTCATTTAAAGTCCCAAATCCCCCCTATTATTCTAATTTTCTAGCGAAAAATACCAATTTAAAAACTTGTAAACAAAGTTACAGAAAAGGCCTGGTAACGTGGTTAAAAGTAAGCAGCTACCGTATTTTACTTTTTTTGGGTGACTCGTATGCAAAAATACATTTATTTTTTACAGGAATATAAAACTGCATTAAAAGGTGTATTTACCTATCTGGAATTCAACACAATAATACAGAGTGGGAAGAGAATATTTAAATTGTTTTGGAGAAGTTTTAAAAAACTGATACTTATATTTCCCAAAGGAATGGAACGTACTACGATTTCAAACCAGCAATGTCATACTGTAGATGAGCAATAGTACGAGAGATCAAGATCTCATTTATGGAGTTGTTCTACTTTGCTGCTTATACTGTACTTCTAGCATGAAAAACATGCTTCAGACTCTGTAGATAAATGAATAATATGCTTAAAAAAAAAAAAAAAAAAAAAAAGGGAAGGTGTTACTGACCAAATTCCATCTTGAACAGAAAATGACATAATCAAAAACACGGAGGAGACATGAACGGTAAATGATGAAGTTGCCACGGCATCAGGTAACGTGGAGCCTCAGCTAATGAGCCATCAAAGGAAAATTCATTTATTAAATTTAGCTGTTCACAGTCAATTACTTTGCATCCCGAAGCTAAAAATTAGAAGGTCGCAGTAAATCACAGACTTTCCAAACAACATGCATACTTCTCTCCTGGAGACAGATGTCTTATATTTGATAAAATTATGTTTTTCAGTATGGTACTTATTCTTCTGCATGGATGATATCCATTTTTATTTTTAAGTGAACCTGTCAGGCTTTTTCAAATTGTAAAATGATTTGTCTTAAAGCAGACACACAATATTCCTACTAGGGATGCACAGGTACCCGTTTTTCTAACGGCGAATACTGATACTCTTGCTCAAGTGCTCGCCGATACCAAGTACTGATACTTTTCAGTGCGATTTGCATCCATACAAAATGAATTTGCGCAAATCGCACTGAAAAGAATTGCATGCGATTTGAACAGGAATGCAGTGCAATTCCTGTCCGAATTGCATGCGATTTCCCCACTGCTCTTTTTATCCAACAACGTAATAGTAGGAATTAGGGATGTCCCAATACCAGTATCAGTGTCGATATTGAGTATTTTTGTCAAGAGTACTCGTGAAAACGCTCCCAATACCGAAACCAATACTTTCCGGTGTGATTTGCTTCCATACAAAATGAATGTGCACAAATCGCACTGCACAGAATTGCATGCAATTTGAACAGGAATGCAGTGTGATTCCTGTCTGAATCACATGTGATTTCCCCCCACAGCTCCTGTGTGTGTGTGTGTGTGAACCCAGTAAAGAAAGCGATCACTTCTGCCTTATACCAACAGGAGTCCCGGAACTTCTCCTCCAGCCCTGTGAGCATCTCCAGTGGCCGTGGTTTGCTATAATCAGCGGGACGGGGACACTGCAGATATGGATTTGACTAGATATTTACTTTGTGAGTTGTTATAACATTTTAATAAACTGTCTATTGCTGCACTACACGGCCCTTCACTTTCTTTACTGGGTTCACACACACACACACACACACACGAGTGGTGGGAGGAATCACACAGCATTCCTGTTCATATTGCACGAGATTCCGTGCAGTGTGGTTTTGCGCCCATTCATTTTGTATGGATGTAAATCACACTGGAAAATATTGGTTTCGGGAGCATTTTCATGAGTACAAGTACTTCTGAAAATACTCAATATTGGCACTGATACCAGTATCAGTACATCCTGAATTCCTACTATTACCTTATTGGAGAAGAAAAAAAAACCAAATACTTTCAAAAAGATCCTGTACTATCTTCAATACAAAGGAATGAGACAACTGCTGAAAGGAAAATCCTAGACAAAGTCAGCATTTGCGCTGGGCTGGTGACAGGTCACTCGGGCACTCTGGGAAGTGGAGGAAGGGTGGATGTACACCCCATACCTATTTTCAAGGGGGATCCAGTGGAAGATCAGTGGACGTTGCATCAAATGGAGACAGTAGAGGTTCACTTTGACATGGCTATAGTCAGAAATCAGGGTCTTTGGGTTAAGATATGATTTTCAAGAGAAGATGAATTAAATGTAAACATTTAAATACCTGATGAACACTCCATACCTGGAGGTGAGCGCACACATTACCTCACATTCTCAGGCCTCAGCAACCTCAGATCCCATAGAGGGATTCCCCACCTCAGGACAACCTATTTCAGATACTGTACTTAAAGAGATGCTAATGTCCCTAAGGTCATCTCTACATCAAGATATGCTGATGACAGTACAAAAATGCCAGGCTGAAGTACATGCATTAGGAGGAAGGGTGGATCAAATTGAGAATACCCTAGTCTCACATGCATCCTCTTTGAACAAAATGGTGGATGCTCATACCATTCACTCAGATGACATTTCCTGGATCAAAGATAAATTATCTTGAAGACAGATCCAGAAGGAATAACCTCAAAATAAGAGGCATTCCTGAATCTGTCTCTGCACTGCAATTACCGCAATATGTCCAAGAATTATTCACGGTGCTGCTCCCTGCAATGTCTGCATTGGAGCTCACGGTGGATAGGGTGCACAGAATACCGAAACCGTCCTTTTTGCCCGATGATGTACCCAGAGATGTTCTGCTGAGGCTCCACTTTTATAAAACGAAAGAAACCATTTTGGCTTCATTCCGCAACCCCGATCAGCGCCCACCTCAATATGCATCTCTTCAGCTACTCCCCGATTTGTCTAGGCATACCCTCCAGAAACGCCGTAATTTAGCCACCATTACTAAAGCGTTACGTAACCATCGCATACTTCACAGGTGGAAGTATCCGGCTGCGCTCTCAATCACACATAACAGCACGACCACCACGTTCTCCACCATGGAAGAAGGTCTGCACATCCTCAGGCAATGGGGAATATTGCTGGAAGCATCTCCATCTCCTATACAAGTTGACTTTCCTCAATACATGCAGGCAGAATGGCAGGTGGTGAAAAGAAAAAAAAGCGACAAAAAACCTGCTTAAATGTCCGATTGCTCCTAATAATTTTACTAGATCCTTATGTCTACACTCCCCCGGTGCAGGCACACTTGGAAATTTTTCCAATACCCCTCAACCTTATTGAACAGTGTTTATTGATCAAGAATCCCCCTGTGGATTCTCCTATCACCCTGTAACCTTTCCTTTTATTCCCACTAACTTGTTTTGTTCTTTTTTTACTGTTTTTATGGATCAACAACCATCTACAGAGCCATACGCACCTACGCTATTATGGAAAGTAACCTACAACCTTTGTACTCCAAATGTCCGCTTCAAGGGATATTCTAGAGGCAAAGCCAACCTGGTACAGCAGTCATTTATTGAACGTGAGTACTATCAACCCTTGACGTATAGCATACCCTCCAACATGCCTCATGCCAGTTAAAATTTTATCCATCAACGCCCACGGTTTAAACCACCCAGCCAAGAGAGCATCTCTTTGGAAAGAAGTTGACTCTTCCCAATGCGATATTCTATGCGCTCAAGAGACACACTTCCATCACGCAGCCTCACCAAAATGCATAGAAATTTCCAACACTACTTCTTCTCCAGTATGAAAGCGAAAAAGAGAGGAGTTATGGTGGCTATTAAAGACTCTATATCGTTTCAACTTCACTCCGAAATATCTGACGAAGCGGGCCGGTACCTCATACTTGTATGCGACATCAATTCCACCCGTTATACTCTGGAGAATGTGTATGTTCCTAATACCAAACAAATTCACTTCCTCAACAGTTTGATGAAAAAGCTAAAGAGAATCCAACAAGGATCCCTTATAATTAGTGGGGACTTCAATATTACTCCTGACCCACACATGGACTCGACCTATTCCAAAAAATCTCCTTCTCTAACTGCTTTCCTACACGTATGCTAGTGAACGAGATTTCACATTTTATTCCCATAGACATTGTATTTATTCGAGGATCGATCTGGTCTTGATGGACAAGTGGTAGCTACAAAAGGTATCTCAAATTAAAATAAATAACATCACATGGTCGGACCACGCCTCTATCCTCCTGACACTTGGGGATAAATACCCTACTAATGGGGCATTTCTCTGGCGCGCAAACCCTCAAGTAATACAAACAGCAGCCACTAAAAAACTGTTAGAAAACCACTTGTCTGATTACTTCCAGATCAATTCCTCTTCCACAAATGATCCGTTTGTTTTATGGAATGCTCACAAGGCATACATTAGAGGAATATTTATTCAATTGGCCTCAAAACTTAAGAGACAGAGACAGCAGCGGCTTTATACCCTTCTTGCAGATATAAAATTTCTAGGAGGACCTAGATAAAAAAAACCCTACACGCCTGATTAGTAAACAACTGACAATTCTGCGACATGATCTCAGATGAGAACTACTCCACTCCTTTGAGCAAAAGGAACGACTACTCAAAATGTCATTCTATTCGACCAGCAACAAAGCTGGGAAAGAATTGGCTCGCAAACTACAAGGTCAACGCTTCAAAACTAAAATACCTTACATCATAAGCCCTTCCTCCAAACAAAAAGTGTTTGACCCTCAAAGCATTGCCAATGCATTTAGCAAATACTACTGTTCTCTCTACAACTTAAATCAAGACAATCTTATCAACCAACCGTCACAAAACGCCATAAATGATTTCCTAAAAGATATTAATCTACCTAGTCTCTCCACTTCTCAAATCCAAGCCTTGAATTCCCCTTTCACACTGAGTTACTGAATGTTATTGACACTCTACCCACCAATAAGTCACCAGGACCGGATGGTCTGACAGAGGAATATTATAGGAATTTTAAACAATATTTAGGACCATACCTCCTTAAGGTGTTTGAAGCCGCTGCTGTCTCATCTTCTTTTCCTTCTGAGATGTTAGAGGCTTTGATAGTTACGCTGCCTAAACCAGGGAAGACACCGGATGTTCCTCAAAACTTTAGACCGATTTCATTACTGAATACTGACCTAAAGCTTTATGCTAAAATGATAGCGTTAAGGCTCATTGACATTCTCCCTACTATAATCGACCCAGACCAATGTGGATTCACTAAGGGCAGACAAACATCTGACGCTACTAGGAGATTAATAGATGTGATTCATATAGTTGGTACTCGGGACGCCTTCTCTGCTTCTTGCTCTGGATGCAGAGAAGGCATTCAACAGAGTACATTGGACATATCTTGCAAGCACCTTGGAAAAATTTGGTTTTAAAGGCCACATACTGTCTGCCATACTATCTCTATATTCTTCACCATCATCCAGGGTATACACTTCATGTATGCTATCTAAACCTCTTAAGATCACAAATGGCACCCGCCAGGGATGTCCCCTTTCCCCACTCATTTTCAACCTCTTAATGGAACCACTAGCGTCCAGCATAAGGCAAAACCCTACTATACAAGGCTTTTCCATTAATAACCGCAAACATGTCATAAGTCTCTTCGCAGACGATGTGATCCTCATGTTAACAAATCCGGTGTCTTCCCTGCAACACGTGTCTCATTTACTGCACGAATATGGCTCAATATCATACTACAAAGTAAACGAAACCAAATCTTATATATTGGATCTTGGTGTAGCGGCAAACGATAGAATAATTTTGCAAAACAGATACCCGTATATATGGGACTCCCATGAAATAACCTATTTAGGTATTAAACCAATGTCCCGTCCTGCGTAACTATTTCATGCTAATTACCTTCCGTTGATACGTTCTTTAAATACGGGTCTACAATCCATAAGCAGGCGCACATTGTCTTGGTCCGGTAGACTGGCCGCCTTTAAAATGCAAATCTTGCCACAAATACTCTATATATTTCGTACAGTTCCCATTCCAGTCCCTCAACAGCACTTTAAAACTTTACAATCCACACTTTCTAGATACTTATGGGAAGGCAAAAAAGCTAGAAGTCCCCTAATCATCCTCCGTAAAACAAAAACAGCAGGAGGGGTTGGCTTACCGATATTAGCTGACTACCATCTAGCTGCAATCCTGGCACAACTAAGAGGGTGGTTTCCCCACCACCAACCACCGCTTTGGTGCATTACTGAACAATCTACAATACTAGGTGGCAACCTCTGATTATTTGTTAGCTTTTATGCATCTTAAATCTAAACCTTCTGACCTCTCTCTCCCGATTCTAGCAACACTAAACTCATGGAAGACCTTGATAAATACCAAATCTAGATCATCCCCTACCAAATCTCTGTCAATCCCTCTATCAACATTGGCTCTATTGATCCCAGATATACCCGTGACTAAATGGGTAGCGAAAGGAATACAATGGGTTTCAGATGTGTACTCTGTAGATCGTCAAACGATCTAGCATAAATGCCAAACATTCTATGACCTACCTATTTCAGACAGATTTCAGCATTTCAGAATTGCCTCTTATCTCAAAACACATGACATCCATTACAAGTTATTTTGGCAGATTCATGTATACTTAAATGCCAGACTACCTCGTAAAAGGAGGTATATCATTATTCTATACTTATCTTCATGATAAAAGTATATTTACCAAAACAAACTCCATGCTAGCGTGGGAAAGAGATCTCAACGACTCCTTTTCCCCACAACAATGGCACAAGGCTTTGCAACATATCCATTCAGCCACCAAGAGCACCAACCTCTGGGAACTCTCACATAAGATCACACAACGATGGTATTTAACACCCTATAGATTAGCTAAATTTGACCGCTCCACACCTTCCACTTGTTGGAGGAATTGTGGGCATCCGGGCACTATCTATCACTTCCTACGGGAATGTAAACACCTGACCTCATATTGGTACCACATCTTCAAAATCCTACATCAAACAACAAATCTCAACATAAATAACTCCTCTTCATTAGCCATCCTAAACATAGGCATAGAAAATATCCCGCCATTGTATAGAAAATTTACTACTCACTTATTCCTAGCTGCTAAACTAGTGATTCTAAGAAAATGGAGATCGTTAGATCCACCTGATATAGAAGAGACTGTAACTACATTGTCTTTGCATTACACTTATGAGAGGATGTTAGCATCCATTAGTGGAAAGTACAACATATTTCTCCCACGTTGGCAACACTGGATTAATTGGTACAACACCCATCGTAAACCAATATGATCCCACTTACTACCACTAGGGTGAATTATTTCAAACTTTTCTGCTCTCCAAGAACCTTATCCTTCCCTTTCCATATGGCTTCTGAATTGATCCTGTATAATTCACACAATAGTTACTTTTTTTCTAGTTATGAGCTATATGCTCTTGTTATATAAATGCGAACAGAAATAAAATGATTAATACTGATGTGGACATGTAGGCATGTGTAGGCTGTACCTCCGCTGTGCCACAGTTAGTTCCCAAGGGGGTGACTGGCGGAGGTATATAGTCTCTCCTGCCTTGCTCTATTCTTCAAAATTAAAAGTATTGTACTGAACCTACAAAGTTATATGTATCTGTTAGCCTCTATTGTTTGTTTGTTTTTTTCTTATTTTTCTTTTACTCCAGTTTACGATATCGTCTGCACCATGTAAATGTGATGTATATCTTTGTAAACTGACAAAATTCTGAATAAAAATTATTTAAAAAAAAAAAATTTTTTTAAATTGCTGCGCAAATACCGCGAGATAAAAAGTTGCAACAACCACCATTGTATTCTCTAGGGTCTTTGCTAAAAAAACCATATATAATGTTTTGGGGTTCTATGTAATTTTCTAGCAATTGTTTACCGAATTTTCAGTCTTTTTTCTTTTAGCCCAGGTTCACACCTATGCGAATTAGATGCGGCTTACACAGCATCTAATTCGCAGGACATTTTAAAATACATTCATATGAATGCATCTGGTTCACATATGTGCGTTGCATTCGCACTGCGCATTGCACAAAAAACGTGTGCGTTTTCGGGGCATTGCGGTGCAAATTAAGAAGCCCCTTATCTTCTATGGGAACGCATCTGCTTCGCAGATGCATTGCGTTCTGAACATGGATTTTCTACTTCTCCTCACTACACCTCCCCCTCTCCCTGCTCACTGATCCTGAGCTATAAACGCAGTGATTCCTTTGAACAGGAGATTTTTATCACATTTATCACCGCACATGTGTGAAACCGGGCTCATAGCGCAAAAAATAAAAAACCCAAAACGGTGATTAAATACCACCAAAAGAAAGTTCTATTTGTGTGAAAAAAAGGACACAAATTTCATATGGGTACAGTGTTGTATGACTGAGTAATTGTCATTCAAAATGTGAGAGCACCGAAAGCTGAAAATTGGTCTGGTTAGGAAGGGGGTTTAAGTGCCCAGTGGTCAAGTGGTTAAATTGACAAGGCTAATCTGTGTAACACATGAGCACATACTGTAGCCAGTCTGTGGGAGCCAGAATTATTGTTGGTTGGTAGGGGATCAAATACTAACCCCTTTCACACTGAGACAGTTTTCAGGCGTTTTAGCTCTAAAAATAGCACCTGTAAAGCTCCTGAAAACTGCCTCATGCTTTCACACTGGGACGGTGCGTTTGCAGGACGGGAAAAAAGTCCCGCAAGCAGCATCTTTGTGGCGGTGTAGCAGTGCTGTATACAGTGCTTCTACACCGCCCCTGCCCATTGGAATGAATAGGCAGTGCTTTGGAAGCACCCCAACACGAGCGGTTTTAACGCTTTCTTCTGTCGCTAGCGGAAAAATTTGTTTTTCTGGATTTTTGGTTGATATTCTGTCTCTATCATTTAAAATACACCTATGATAACAATTATAGACTCTTCATTTCTTTGTAAGTGGGCAAACTTACAAAATCTGCAGGAGATCAAATAAATTATCTTCCCCAGTGTATGTTGGAGGGTGGGGGGGACAGATTTAAATATTTTGGGCTAACCCGGAATTCAGCTTTAAGAATATTTTCAGTTCACTGTTTCATTCCAAACTGATTATGTGGAGAGGATTTGAAATGCATTGCTTCGGTACAGCTCTATATATCTCCATTTCTAGATATATTGCAACCCTTCTTCCCTTGCCAGTGAAGCCACACATCCCATTTGATGGCTAAACATAACATGTAGAGGTCAGGAAGCTGTGGTCACCATTTGCATTTTTGGGGATCCAAATCTGAGGTTGCTAGGACAATCTGGAGATATTCATACAGTAGGCCACTATAGTAAGTGAGAACCCTCTATTGGGTCCCTTTAAATACTGTATCCAGTCATGATTATGGAACATAAAGTATGAGGTCTTATCTGCTTATAAACAACAAAGGAGCTGCATTGTCTTGGCACTTGTTAAAGAATATTCCCTCTGTATGTGATTAACATATGACCAGACCAAACTCGTAAATAGATGAAGAATAGATAATTCTTCATCTATTTGCAGGAGCGACAGCCCTTAACTATTCCCTCTCTAATCTCAAACTGCTGTGTTGGTTTTATTGTAAAATACAAAAACGCAGACTTTTTGAATGGAAACAAAAGTTCTGCAACCGTTTACCCAGCTAATTGGTTCTGAACATAGCAATAAAAGAAATAGATGTACAGCTAAAATCCCTAGTACTCTTATGAAACGTTTGTGTATGCATTTAAACGGATAGCACATCCATGGTGCATCTGCAAGAACACATTGCTATCCAAATCATGGAGCTCTCTTTATGCTATATGGATCTCATGTATTATATTATTATTATACAGGATTTATATAGCGCCGACAGTTTACGCAGCGCTTTACAACATTAGGGCAGACAGTACAAGTACAATACAATTCAATACAGGAGGAATCAGAGGGCCCTGCTCGTTAGAGCTTACTATATGGTATCAACAAGGACTCACAGAGAGTAAGAACCACACAAATTGGAAGCTAAAGTACCATTAAAGAAGTGGCATCACCAGAAGTTTAAAATCCTTCTTGAATCCCCCAGGGGGCCCAGTACACATAGCACTTCATTCTTTTCGGATCCATGCTGTGGTTTGGTAATAAAATAACATTTATTTTCTGCTCACTGTAGCTCCACCCCAGGCTGAAGCCTAATTTATGGGTGCTTCTTTGGGCCAAAAAATCAAAAAATTAAATATTACTGCGCAGATGTTTCTATGGGGGGAGTAGCCAGTGCTGAAGCCATTGTTCCTGTGCCTCTTTTGCTGCAACCCTTTGTCATCTTTATTGTACTAAAGACCTTATTGTACTAAAAGGAAACTTGGGCCCAGACCCACCCACCAGCCAGCCATTAGAGCACTGGGGAAACTGGAAATCACTGTAGTAGTCAGCACTATTAGTGATAGTTGCAATCTTTCAAGTCCTGTGCCGAGTGGCTACACCTCTGCACACTGACCACAGGGGGGTCGCTTATTTGGCACTGCCACCATTCAAAGTACACCTTGTAATTGTTTAATGAATACAAGACATTCTCTGATTAGCCAAGGTGGAGATTATGACATCACTGCCCCTCCTCTCTATCTCATCCAATTAGAGAATGCCTTGTATTCATTGAAAAAAAATACAAGGCCCGCTGTGAATGACAGGGGTGCTGAGTGGCCCCCTGTGGTCAATGTGCAGTAGGGCAGAGGATGTGGATGCTCATAGTTATCACTGTAGTAGCACCGACTTCTAGTGATTTTCAACCTTCCCATCTTCCCTTTAGATATTAGATATGCATAGCTACATTGTGCTAATAACCTGGACCAATCCAAGTATGAAATACAGATCATACTTCCTAACCCTCCTGTATTGAATTAGATTGTAACTGTACTTTCTTCCTTTATTGTAAAGTCCTGGCCAAACTGTTGGTGTGAAATACAGTGAGGGAAAAGGGTATTTTATCCCCTGCTGATTTTGTACGTTTGCCCACTGAAAAAAATTATCAGTCTATAATTTTAAATGGTAGGTTTATTTTAACAGTGAGACAAAAAAAAATCCAGAAAAACGCATTTAAAACAGGAGTTATTCATGGATTTGCATTTTAATGAGTGAAATAAGTATTTGACCCCTTCGCAAAACATGACTTAGTACTTGGTGGCAAAACCCTTGTTGGCAATCACAGAAGTCAGACGTTTCTTGTAGTTGGCCACCAGGTTTGCACACATCTCAGGAGGGATTTTGTCCGACTCCTCTTTGCAGATCCTATCCAAGTCATTAAGGTTTTGAGGCGGACATTTAGTAACGTGAACCTTTAGCTCCCTTCACATATTTTCTAAGGGATTAAAGTTCTGGAGACTGGCTAGGCCACTCCAGGAACTTAATGTGCTTCTTTTTGAGCCACTTTGTTGCCTTAACCACGTGTTTTGGGTCATTGTCATGCTGGAATACCCATCCACAACCCATTTTTAATGCCCTGGGAAGGAGGTTCACACCCAAAATTTGATGGTGCGTGGCTACATCCATCATCCCTTTGATGCAGTGAAGTTGCCCTGTCCCCTTAGCTGAAAAACACCCCCAAAGCATAATGGTTTCACCTCCATGTTTGACGGTGGGGATGGTTTTCTTGAGTCCATAGGCAGCATTCCTCCTCCTCCAAACACGGCGAGTTGAGCCGACGTCAAAGACCTCGATTTTGGTCTCATCTGACCACAACACTTTCACCCAGTTCTCCTCTGAATCATTCAGATGATCATTAGAAAATTTCAGATGGGCCTGTACATGTGCTTTCTTGAGCAGGGGGGCCTTTTCGGGCACTGCAGGATTTCAGTCCTTCTCAGCATAGTGTGTTACCAATCGTGTATATCTGGGCTGATTCCTCACTTTTCTCATGATCATTGAAACTCCACAAGGTGAGATCCTGCATGGAGCCCCAGAACGAAGGAGATTGAAAGTTATTTTGTGTTTCTTCCATTTGTGAATAATTGCACCAACTAATGTCACCCTCTCACCAAGCTGCTTGGGGATGGTCTTGTAGCCCATTCCAGCCTTGTGTAGGTCTACAATCTTGTCCGCGACATTCTTGGACACCTCTTTGATCTTGGCCATGGTGGAGAGATTGGAATCCGATTGCTTCTGTGGAAAGGTGTCTTTTATACAGGTAAATGGCTGAGATTAGGAGCACCCTTTTTAACCGCTTGGCATCCGCGCTATAGCCGAATGACGGCTACAGCGCGGACCTGAATTCCCGGGAGGCCGTCATATGACGGCCTCCCCTGTGCACGTGCCCTGCAGGGCGCGCGTGGAGCGCGCTGTGATCACCGAGTCACTGAGACTCGGGTGATCACCGATCTGTGTAAGGGGCCGGTCCCGGCCCCTTACCATGTGATCAGCTGTCAGCCAATGACAGCTGATCACATGATCAAAACAAAAGCTCTGTGATCGTTTTTTTTTCCTCCTCGGGCTGACAGGGGCTGACAGTGCGAGGAGAAAAAAAAAAGCCGATCACCGGCTCAGCAGCAAGGGACATCGGTCCCGAAGAGGAGGAGGCAATAATGCCTCAATTGTGCCAACAGTACCCACTGACAGTGCAACCTGACATTGCCACATCACAGTGCCCACCAGTGCCACGTATCAATGCCCACCATTGCCACCTATCAATGCCCACCATTGCCACCTATCAATGCCTACAAGTGCCACCTATCAATGCCCACCAGTGGTGCCAATCAGTGCCACCTAGCAGTGTACAAGATCAGTGCCCATTATTGCCACCCATCAGTGCCCATCACTGCCACCCATCAGTGCCCATCACTGCCACCCATCAGTGCCCATTGGTGCTGCCTCATCAGCGTACATCAATGAAGGAGAAAAATTACCCTTTTAAAAAATTTTATAACAAAATATAAAAAAAAATAATTTTTTTTTTTAAAAATTCGGTCTTTTTAAATTTTTTTAACAAAAAATAAAAACCGCAGAGGTGATCAAATGCCACCAAAAGAAAGCTCTATTTGTGGGGAAAAAATGATAAAAATTTCGTTTGGGTACAGTGTTACATGACCGCGCAATTGTCATTCAAAGTGCGTCAGCGCTGAAAGCTGAAAATTAGTCTGGATAGGAGGGGGGTTTAAGTGCCCGGTAAGCAAGTGGTTAAGGGAGTGCTCCTAATCTCAGCTCGTTATCTGTATAAAAGACATCTGGGAGCCAAAAATCTTGCTGATTTTGGTAGGGGATTAAATACTTTTTTCACTCATTAAAATGCAAATCAATTTATAACTTTTTTGAAATGCGTTTTTCTGGATATTTTTGTTGTTATTCTGTGTCTCACTGTTAAAATGAATCTACCATTAAAATTATAGACTTCTTCTAATAGGGTTGCACCTATGCTGATACTAATCATTTGCACGAGTACTTGTACTCGTGCAAATGCTCCGATATCTAAAACCAATACCTTTGGGCTCAAAATTTCAAGTCCTGAGCTACTAGCCACGCCTCAAGGGTTGTCCCACCGAACCATGCCCCACCCCTAAACACACCCTCATAAATTATCTCATGAAATGACACTTAATATTTATAACTTAATTTTGCATAAAACATTTAACAACTCTTCCTGTGTCCACCATGCAGCCTACCTGTGCAGGGGAGGAGAGGAACAAGAGAGCCGCCCAGATGATCATAGCGCAGGGAAAGCAGCTTTTATTTCAATTGCTGTGTTCCCGACGTTCAATGTCACATACAGTCCTGCCCCCTGGCCGGGGAACTTTGATTGACAGATCGCCCGCCCCGGATAGAACAGGTGAGGGGCTATATGTGACAGCGGGGAACACAGCAATGTGAAATGAAAGCCGTTATCGATGTGTTCCTTACGCTCTGATCATCCGGGCGGCTGACCTCTCTTTCCCTCCTTGATCACTGGGAGGACTCCCATTCAACCCAGGCTGCCGTCAGTGCATGCACCAAGCCCCCCCCCCACACACACACACAAAATGTGAGCAGGTGAGTGGAATTTTTGAGGGCTGCCTTTGCGATGTGATTTGAGCCCATACAAAAATGAATGGGCTCAAATCGCACTGCACTGCAAATGCATGTGATTTGAATAGGAATGCGGTGTGTTTCCCTGTCCAAAAATCGCATGCGTTTTCCACCCAGCTCCTGTATGAACCCAGGCTTGTCATAGTGACTTCAGCCTGGGTTCACACAGGGTATCGGTGAGTACAAATATTGGTACTTGCACTCGTTCCTAAAAAATAAAAAAAGTTTCTAACAAACTTTGTTACAGACTTAAAACTTTTGCTACCTGCTTCCACTCTGAGAAAAAAGGTTGGCTGTTCCACTTTCTGTCTTTGGATACTATATCTGAATAGGAGTGATTTTTTTTTCATAATTGATCAGCTTATGCACTTGCAGTGTTCCAACGAGGAAAGCTGCACAGTCTACATCCCACTAGAAGTGATTAACCCTTTAGAGCAGGGATAAGCAATTTGCGGACCTCCAGCTGTTACAGAACTATGAGGCCCATGAGGCATAGCAAGACTGACAGCCACAAGAATGACACCCAGAGGCATGATGGGACTTGTAGTTATGCAAAAGCTGGAGGTCCACTAATTGCATATCCTTGCTTTAGAGCATCCCAGCAAAAATAAAATTTGTATTACAGAGGATGCCTAAAATCTGACTTGTATCTTTGTGCAGACTTCTGAGAAAATCAGTTAGCCAATCACAAAAGCAGGGAATGACATTTCTGAAAGTGTTCTGTATAGGGTTGTACCAATACCATTTTTTTTTTTTTTTTTTACTGATGAGTCCCGATACTTTCGGTCAAGTAGTTGCCGATACTGAGTACCGACCGACCATACAAAATAATGGGCTCAAATAACACTGCAAAGAATCGCATGCGATTTGAACAGGAATGCGTTGCGATACCTCCCTTAATCACATGTGGTTTTGCGCACTGCTCCTGTGTGAACGCAGGCTGAAATCTCTATGACAAACCTGGGATCATACAGAAGCCGCTTGTGATTCGGACACAAATCACAATGCATTCCTGTTCAAATCACATGCAGTTTTTTGCAGTGCGATTTGAACCCATTTTATATGGGCTCAAATCGCACCACAAAAAGGTATCAGTTTTAGTTATCGGAGCATTTGCACGAGTACTTGTGCAAATGCTTGGACTTGGCACCGATACTGGTGCAACCCTAGTTTTATATACCATCTGTGTACAGAACACCTCTAGGTTGCCGTATTGCATTGAATTTTAGAGAAAACTTATAGCACTACAGACTTAAAATGAAAGATACATTTTTAATAACATTACATGATTATAATGGTCTGTATAGCAATTATATGTGCAATATTATCTTTTTTAATTAGCTATATTTTTCCCACAAAAAGTGGAGTTACCCTTTAAATAAAATCAGCACTATTTGTCGTACACACTCCAATCTAGCAAAATTACTGAATGATGACTGTCTGTCACCACTGTCATCTTTGTATTAGACAATCATACTGGTGGGTCCCCCTCGCTTAGTTGATTTTACAATGTGGTTGACATGGAGAGAACATTGCTGTGTGTATGGCTACCAGAATAAACCTGAATCTACCAAACAGATCAGCTGCCTTGTCTGGACACTTGTAAGTAATCAGGTAGTTCATGTATAAGATGTGAGTCCTCACCATGCCCTGTGACAGATCCTTGACTCCCAGCACACATTGCAGGCAGATCCTGCTCTCACCTTGTGGTAGAAGACCCCCAGTGCTCGCAGCTCCTCCACTGACACAGGCTGGTCTGGCTTCAGCCGATGCTCTCTCCTCTGATCCTCATCAGAATCATCCATGTACCAAGCCTGCACCATGCTGACTGCCCACCAGCAAGGACAGGGAAGTGATGTCAGCCATGAGGTGGGTGGAGACTGGAAGGCGTAAACACAGAGCCTGGGAAAATTAAAGGGCCAGCACCCTTTTGCTTCTCTCTTTCAGCTCAGCACATGACTGCTCCTGGATAAGACACAGTACTATCCCAGCCTAACAGGAAAAGAATATGAATATATATATATATATATATATATATATATATATATATATACACACATACACACATGTACATATACATACATACACACACACACTAGAATTTAACCACTTCCGCTCTAGCAGGTTGTACCCCCCCCCCCCCCCCTTCATGACCAGGCCATTATTTGCAGTTCGGCACCGTGCTGTTTTAACTAGCGATTGCCTGGTCATGCAACACTTTACGCAAACAAAAGTTATATAAATAGAGCTTTCTTTTGGTAGTAATAATGGCCTCTGGGTTTTTTATGATATAAACTAAAAAAGGACAGAAAAAAAAAAAACATTTACTTTCTTCTACAAAACATATCTAATAAAAAAATAAATGAAATTTCCTTATACATTTTGGCAAATGTATTTTGCTACAGGTCTTTGGTAAAAAAAAACAAAAAAAACCCAATAAATGTATATTGATTGGTTTGCGTGAAAGTTATAGCGTCTACAAACTATAGTATATATACTGGAGCAGGCTCACTGCCTGCTCTGAAAAGACATTAGGTACTGTGCATGGCCCTGAAATTCTTTACTACTGCATACTCTTTGCTCTGCACTTTCCTCTTGTTACATACCACCCAACTCCATAGCTCTGCACTGCATACTGTTCATCACACTTACTATGTGTACTACTCAGCAACAAAACTCAACACATTGCATACGCTAGCACTGACAGTTACACAGAGCAGGGGGGGATTTGGCCTGCCAAGTAGACTGTACAGGGTCCCATGATTTCTAATGGCAGTCCAGGGGGTTATATCAGGCTGATCACATTTTTTTTTGCCAGTTATTTATAACCTTCAAAAGGCGACAGAATAACACAGTTGTCTCTGTATCCTGTGGCGCCCCCCCCCAATGAATGAGAAGGAAAATAAGTCAGAAACAGAATCTGCTAGAGAAGCTGTGGGAGTGTGTTTGTCTGCTGATTAATTTGAGTTTAAAGTCCTGCATGATTGTGGTAACGACCTTAGCTGGAAGGGCAGAATACCCAACCACACCCAACAGAACGAAGGCCGGACCATACACGGTTCTCAAATCTCCGCATGATCAGCAGGAACTGGCCGAAACTTGAACCATTAATGGGCAGGCTGAATGAACCAAGTTGATTAAATCGATCAACTTGGGTACAACCAGCCTACCTGATTCTCTTACAATTATCGTAATCACTGTCTTCTCACAGCGGGGATGGCAGGAGCAGACATGAGCTTCGCAGGAGGACTAGCACTGTCAGTGTTGGTGGGGGAATTATGCAAATTTCCTTTCTTGCAACCCGTGGTTGATGTTTGAGGAAACTGAATCACCCTTTAAATATGTTGAAAGACAGAACTGTGGCTGAGAAGTATTTCAGCAGCAGGTCGTCTAGGTAATCCATGATATGAATCCCCTGAGATCTCAGCAGTGCCAAGAGGGGAATAAGCACCTTTTGAAGACTCTTGGTGCAGAAAAAAGTCCAAAAAGAAGGAAAAACTGAGTGTTGGTCTCCCACAGCAAAGTATAGAAAGCTGGTGTATGGGGAAAATTGGGAATAAGAAGTTGGGCATCTTGGATATCCACTGATGCCAGAAATTCTCCTGATCTGAGAGAATCAATGACAGATTTTGTGGACTCTATGTGAAATTTGAGGGCATGCAGATATTTGTTCAAGGATGTCAAGTCCAAAATAGGGTGAATACCTCCATTCGGATTTGGGACCATAAATAGGTTTGAGCAAAAAAAAATAATTCCCTAAACAAAACAAAATAGGACTTTAATGGTACCACACCATAATTATATTAAAAGTCATCTTTAACCACTTCAATACTGGGCCAGTCATATGATGTCTGCAGATGGGATCTCCCATCCTAGGCGGGGAGTCATATGACGTCCTCAGCTTCTCGCCGCTCCTGCGGGCCCCTGCAGTGCGGCAATCGGGGATGATGCATGTCCCTCGGACACAGCCCATCCCAGATCCGTGTAAAGAGCCAATAAAGGATGGCTCTTTACCACGTGACCGGCTGTGTCCAATCACAGTCGGTCACATGTACTGTCCATGTGCACGCCCCTAGGGCGCCCGCAGAGCGGCGTCTGGGACAAGGCTTGTCACGCTGACACAGCCCAGCCCTGATCGCAGTAAAGTGCCAATTAAATTGGCTCTTTACCACGTGACCGGCTGTGTCCAATCACAGCCGGTCACAGAATGTCAACAAACCGCGGTAACAAGATGTTACCGGGTTCTCCTCCTCACACACCAAACGTGTGTGAGAAGATTGCGGTAACATCTCGTTACTGCTTACAGTGTACACCAACCACACTGATTGCCCCCACCTAAGAGGACCTGTCACCACCCATCAAAGTACATGTCACAGTTCATCTGAGTACCTGTCACAGTTCATCTGAGTACCTGTCACAGTTCATCTGAGTACCTGTCACAACCCATCTGAGTACCAGAGTACCTGTCACAGTTCATCCGAATACCTGTCACAGTTCATCTGAGTACCCGATTACCTGTCACAGTTCATCTGAGTACCCGAGTACCTGTCACAGTCCATCTGAGTATCTGTTACAGTTTATCTGAGTACACGAGTACCTGTCACAGTTCATCTGAGTACACGAGTACCTGTCACAGTTCATCTGAGTACACGAGTACCTGTCACAGCCCATCTGAGTATCTGTCACAGTTCATGAGTACCTGTCGCAGCCCATCTGAGTACCTGTCGCAGCCCATCTGAGTACATGTCACCGCCCATCTGAGTACATGTCACCGCCCATCTGAGTACATGTCACCGCCCATCTGAGTAACCGAGTACCTGTCACCACCCAGAGTACCTGAGTACCAGTCGCTAGCCCATCAGAGTACCCAAGTACCTATCTGTAGCCCATCAGAGTACCCGAGTACCTGTCACCAGACCATCAGAGTACCCAAGTACCTGTCACCAGGCCATCAGAGTACCCAAGTACCTGTCACCAGCCCAGAGTAATCGAGTACCTGTCACCAGCCCATCAGTGTAACCGAGTACCTGTCTCCAGCCCATCAGAGTACCTGTCTCCAGCCCATCAGAGTAACAGAGTACCTATCTGCAGTCCATGCCTCAAAGAATATACGTTGGGGTGTTTGCTATCCAAAATGGGGTCATTTTGTGGGTAATTCCACTGTCCTGGTGCTCAAGGACCTTCAAAAGCGTGATAGGTAGGAATGAAATGAGATGTGTAATTTATGCTCCTAGAACGCCTGCAGGTACTACTTCAATGTTGGGCCTCTGTATGTGGCCAGGTTGTGTAAAAGTCTCACACGTGGTAACGCCATACTCAGGAGGAGTAGCAGAATGTGTTTTGGGGTGTAATTTTTGTTATATACATGCTATGTGTTAGAAACATCTTATAAATTGACAACTGTGTAGAAAAAAAAAAAAGATTTTCATTTTATTTCGACGTTTTCAGAAGTGTAAAAAAAAATGAACCATTCAAAAGACTCATAATGCTTCATAGAATATACATTGGGGTGTTTGTTTTTCAAAAGGGGGTCATTTTGTGAGTAATTCCATTGTCCTGGTGCTCCAGGGCCTTCAAAAGTGTAATAGGTTGTTAGGAAATTAGAGGTGTAATGTATGCTCCTAGAATGCCTGACGGTGCTCCCTCCATGTTGGGCCTCTGTATGTGGCCAGGCTGTGCAAAAGTCTCACACATGTGGTATCGCCATATTCAGGAGTAGCAGAATGTTTTTTGGGGTGTCATTTTTGCTATATACATGCTTTGAGTTAGAAATATCTTATAACCTGACCACTTTTTGTATTAAAAAAAAAAAAAAAGTTTTCATTTTCTTTCCACATTTTCCGAAGACTTGTGGAAAAAAATGAACCGTTCAAAAGTCCTACTTTGTGTAGGACTCGTACTGAGCCTGCTCATTTGTGAGGCTTTTGGAACTCAGTCCAAGTGGAACTGGTCTAAGTGATGAGTTAAAACCAGAGGGATTAAAGAAAGTGAGAGTGTGAAGTCGCAGTTGCTGCTACTGACGACTCCTGTCTTGACCCCCCTAATAAATAGAAAAAGTGGGACTATTCCGGTACTCAAATATTGGTGTATCGTAATTAATGTAAGGATAAGTTAAAAAACCTTATAAAAATATAAATTTGAATCAAAACAACAGAATAAAATAACAGTTACAGTTGCAATTGCAATTATAGACAACATCACTCCATATCATCATAAAAGGGAAATACCACACAAGCAAAACAGGTGGATTCTGCAAGATTTAGATGAGAAGTGTATGTGGAGCTTTAAATCTCGACCGGTTTCGCGGTTAAACACCGCTTCCTCAGGAGAAGCAATCTAGAACATGATGTAACATAGTTTTAGCATATACAAGCAAATACAAAAAATACAAAAAATCATTGCAGCAACATTGTTTACCAAAAATAATCAAATACATCATACACGTATAGTAAAAATAAGGACAAGCTCACCCAGTCAGGCGGTTTCCGTAAGTATGCAGAACCCAATAAAAATCCCCCCGCTGCGGACACAGGGGATGACAGACAGCCTCTGATGGATAAGAGTATAAGTAACCAAACTGTAAGCATCTCAGTGCCAGTGGGATCCTAAAGGGGTGTGCCATAGCCGTAAGATTATAAAGAGCCTTCAGTGTCGGTATAGAGGATAATTCTAAGATCCAAGGAAATAAGGGGGGGGGTAAGGGGGGCAAGGGGGAGAGGGGTAAGAGGAGGAGGAAGAGGAGGGAAGGGGGGGGGAGAAAAGGGCGGGGGAGGGGGGGGGGGGGAGGGGGAAAGGGGAAGGGGAAAGGGGAAGGACAAGAGATAGACTAACCAGACCACCACCAAAAGAAGGAGGGGATTCTAATAGTTCAAAACAGGGCTACACAGTGGTAACAGGCGCTAGCACTCACCAACTATGCATTGATTACTGTAAGACACATGAGCTAGATAGGTTGCAGAAGTTCCACTTATAGAAATTGTAGGTAGAGGTGATCATATAAAGCCATCAAAAGTACTGCTTCCGACACCCAAATTAGCAGGCTAGTGGGCGCATCACATTAAAGCCAATCCAACTAGGAATAAAATTGTAAACGTCCAAATGGACTACTAGTATACATATATATATATATAAGGATATATAAGGAAAGGCTAATAATTGGAATGTAGGGCAAAGAGTGTTGCACACATAGATCCCATAGCTAGCACGCCTGCTAGGATATATGTAAGGAGTGAAAAGTACAATGACAGGCAGTAAAGATGATAATAGTACAGCCCAGCTAAAGCTGCAGGGGCAGAGACACAGGGCAATATCAGTTTAGTCTGACATTGAAACTAAACCAGTGTACTGGGTAAGCATGATAGTAACATGAAAGAAGCAAGATTTGGGTGTATGGAGAAAGACAGTACACAATGAACAAAAAGTATAGCAGTCAAATAGAAGGAGTGGTAAACTGACCTGTTAGGGAACGAAGCCAAACACAGCTCTGCGTCAGGAGGCTATCAGGCTCGAATAGCGGCCGGAATGGCCGCCATTTGAGCTCCCCAACCCGGAAGTCAGGGCACGCCAACGTGAGCGGCCTCTGATGTCACTGGGTCAGTTTGCCCGCACAGCACAGGTGCACCTCGTCGTGCTACTGCGCATGCGCGCGCTCCGGTCAAAGGGAATCGCGTTCCCAGACCAGGAGACACAAGCAGCCAAAAGGGCTGCCAGGGCAAACATGTGTCCGCCGCAGGGGAAAGGGCATGAATCCAGCAACCACTGAACAACACCTGAGGAAGGGGGGAAGGGAGGGAGGGAGGGGATGGGGAAGGGTGAGGGGGGCGAGGAGGTTTTTTAACTTATCCTTACATTAATTACGATACACCAATATTTGAGTACCGGAATAGTCCCACTTTTTCTATTTATTAGGGGGGTCAAGACAGGAGTCGTCAGTAGCAGCAACTGCGACTGCGTCTTCACACTCTCACTTTCTTTAATCATGACGTTTTGGGATGATGGTACCTTTATCTACTATTAACTATTTTGCAACTTAGGCCGCAATATATTTTTCTAGTATACATAGGGTGGATAATACACCCATTTTTTGTTTTTGTTTAAGTATCCCATTCAATACTTCGTCTTTGCTTGTGCCTTTATTTTTCCTTTATGATTCAGTTATTTACTTATTAGTTTCTGTATCCCTTGTCACCCCAACATAATCTAAGGGCTTTAGGTTACAGCCAAATACAACATGGACATCCTAGGCACGGATTGGGTAGGCTTTATGTCAAACCTTAAGACTGCTTGCTTGAATGAACACAAAATTGATGATGACATCCAGGCTTTCTTTGCCCGAATGTCGAAACTTCTTAAACGTAAGTCACACTTACATTGGCACATTGAATACTTTAAACTTTATGTTAGTGAGAATATCTGCCCCCTCGGGTTAAGGGGCCAGATATTCCCTACCTTAAAAGACCCTTCAGCTGACTTTAAGAAAGCAGGGGAAGATGTATTAACAAGGAGCAGTCTTGATTTGATAGGACTTCTTGTCACTCAGTATGTTCGTGATATGACCGTTCTTGATAGTGACGTTGAGCGACTCAATGTTGAGTACTCTCATCTAAACGACAATGTGGTATTCAAGGACAAATGGAAAGAACTCAAAGAACGATTGGAAAGCATAAATAGAGATATTATAGTCAAGAAACAAATAAAATTTGGGAAAGATAAATTAGCCTTTGCTGAGGGCCTGGCCTACCGCTGGCCCGGTAGGAACCAGGGTAGACGGGGCCCACCTCGCACCAACAGTAGCAGGAATTCCACTACAGACATTGAATCAGACTCTTCCTTATCTTCCACCCTGTCCTCCCTAAGCACTATTCAACCCAATGCCTCATCTGCACTTAATTCTTCACGCAAGAGACTTCGCTTTGGAGGCAACACTCCCCCAACGAACCCTAAAAAAGACAAGAAAGGCCCCAAAGGCCCTAGATTTACACTGGCACCCTCAACACAAACCCCTAATGATACCACTACCCCTTTAGAGGGGGCAGTTGGTCACTCTACACTACACGGCACGATCCCTAAAATTCTAAATTCAACCACTATGACCAACAAATACACCAAAATCAATGAGGATGCGATTTTTTTTAGACCTGAAGAAACAACAGAGCAACCTAGACACCTATATTTTGAAACCTCCACAACCCCAACAGAATCCCCTTCCTCACATCACACCAATCTCAACGTAATTAACCTTACTCCATATACACTTAATGACAAAGAAATTTTATTGTTACAATTAGGACTTGGCTTTTGTCCTCTGGATGCGCTTAAAGTTACGGAGACAATCAAGGATCTATACTTGTTTGCACGTAACTTAACTTTTAGATTCATGTATGATAAAGATCGTGTTAACCTCGGTCTGGAGCGTGAGCTCACGGAGCGCACCAGAGGCTTCTCCATGGAGGAGTTTTGGGCGCTCCGTGACCTCATGCTCCTGTTTGACGAAGGTGACACCGGGGACCCTGTCCCGTCTCAAAATGACGGGTCCCCCGATGATATCTCCCCAAGTGAATCTCAGAGGGGGGCGCTCCCCCCGTCTGCTATTTCTCAAACTAATGCTTCTAGCCTGACTACCCGTAAGCAAATGCTACCTACTAAATCTTTTCGTTTACGTTCTCGAAGGTTCCCTGACCTAAATACGTGTCCCGAGATCTGGTCCTTTCTTCGAGCAACTATTAGCGATCTCAAAAAACAAAAATGGTCTGACTTTCATTCTAACCTCAATCCTAATCAAATCCGAGCTCTCCAGTCCCTACAGAGACGCCCAGACGTGGTTATTAAACAATCGGACAAGGGCGGGAATATTGTCCTTATGACACACTACCAATATCAATCAATGTGCCTTGCCATCCTTAATAATAGAAATTGGTACACATCCATCACCCAATCCCATGTATCATCCTTTGCACAGGAACTCCAGGCTCTTTGCACTGAGGCCTATTTTTCGGGCCTCATTGACAAAGACACCTTGGAGTTCCTGGTCCCCAAATTTCCCCGTACCCCGACCTTTTATTCCCTACCCAAGACACAAAAATTTGCAAACCCCTCCGGGAAGACCTATTGTTTCAGGGATAGGCTCCTTAACTGATAATGCCAGTAAATTTGTTGATGCATTCTTGATGCCCCAAGTCCATAGTCTTCCGTCCTATATCAAAGACACTACCGATTTACTACAACGCCTCGAGGGAATCCAGATCCCTCCGGACGCCCTGCTCGTGGCTGTTGATATCGAGGCTCTCTACTCGAGTATTCCCCACGAGCAGGGCGTACGGAAAGCTGGTTCCTTTTTGTTCGAACAAGACACAACTACATGGCCCCTGAATCACTTCATACTTGCATTATTGCATTTCATACTAACAAAAAACTATTTTACTTTCAACAACCAATTATTTTTGCAAATACAGGGAGTTGCAATGGGGACGTCATGCGCCCCAGCCTACGCAAACTTATATCTGGGTGGCTGGGAGAAATATATCCATGCTAACGATAAATACTCTGAATTTCTAGACGATATCCTTTTGTGGTATCGTTTCATTGATGACCTACTATTGGTCTGGACAGGCTCAAGGGACAAACTATTACAATTTCTCCGTGAACTAGACATCAATGATTTAAATCTAAAGTTTACCTTTAAGATTGACCCAGAGCAGATCTCCTTTCTAGATCTAAATATTATGAAACAACCGGACGGGACTTTGGGCACTGACCTCTACAGAAAGCCGACTGCTGGCAATACGCTCCTGTTTGCTACCAGTGCGCACCCAAGCGCTTTGGTACGGAGCATACCATATGCCCAGTACCTGCGCTTACGCAGAAATTGTACACGAGACACCGACTTCAGGCTAGGGCACTGCGCGAACGTTTATTGTTACGCGATTATTCCCCCACCAATCTTCGGAAAGCTTATAACAAAGCAGTGTCACGTTCTCGGACTTCCCTTCTCTTCAAACATAAGGAACCTTCCCCTCCCAAGGACACTGTGAGGTTTATTACGACTTATTCCGCACATCATAACCTGCTTCGTAACATTTTAACCAAAAATTGGCACCTTTTGGCTGAGCATTATACGCTGGCCAAATATGTACGATCCACCCCAGAAGTGGTTTTTCAGAGGGCTCGATCCTTGCGGGATAAACTGACCTCCAGTCATTATATTTCCAAAAAACCTCAGAGAACTGGACCAAACGGCACCTTCCAATGCGGGGATTGCCCCCGGTGCCCTTGGGTCCATGAGAGCAGACACTTTGTCCTACCCAACGGGGAGCTTTCTGGTCCCCCGCACATTTGCTAATTGTGCCACTAAAGGGGTGATCTACTTAATGATCTATAGATGCAAAGCATTTTATGTAGGAAAAACAATCCGAAATTTAGACAAAGAATCGGCGACCATCTTTATGACTCTGAAAATGGGAAATTAACTACCACTGGCCGCCACATCGGTTTGTACCACAGATTTGACAATACGGTCGTCAAATTTTTGGTCCTTGAGGTGGTCCAGCCCAGCCCCAGGGGTGGTGATTGGGATCGCTCGGTTCTTCAGAAGGAGTCCCTGTGGATCGAGCGACTCAACGCCACCCTTCCGCCCGGCCTCAATGAGGCAGTATCATATAAGGCATTTTTGTGAATTTGGGTTCCCCCCCCCCCCAATTTCTATTTGGGGTGGCTCTATGTTGTATATATCCTAATATTCAATATTGATCTGAGACCTCCCCTGGTGCTGTTGGGACATTACTAGCCCTGGGTGACATTGTAATTGTTATCATTATATGTAAAATATAACCCATGTTGCTTTATTTTTGTAAATGTTTGTTTTTGCATATGTTTAATCAATTGCTGTACAAGGACAACCTCTCCTTTCCCTTCCCTTTCCCCTCTTTCCTCCCTCCTCGCCCCCCTCACCCTTCCCCATCCCCTCCCTTCCCCCCTTCCTCAGGTGTTGTTCAGTGGTTGCTGGATTCATGCCCTTTCCCCTGCGGCGGACACATGTTTGCCCTGGCAGCCCTTTTGGCTGCTTGTGTCTCCTGGTCTGGGAACGCGATTCCCTTTGACCGGAGCACGCGCATGCGCAGTAGCAGAACGAGGTGCACCTGCGCTGTGCGGGCAAACTGACCCAGTGACGTCAGAGGCCGCTCACCTTGGCGTGCCCTGACTTCCGGGTTGGGGAGCTCAAATGGCAGCCATTCTGGACGCTATTTGAGCCTGACAGCCTCCTGACGCAGAGCTGTGTTTGGCTTCGTTCCCTAACTGGTCAGTTTACCACTCCTTCTATTTGACTGCTATACTTTTGTTTATTGTGTACGGTCTTTCTCCATACACAAAAATCTTGCTTCTTTCATGTTACTATCATGCTTACCCAGTACACTGGTTTAGTTTCAATGTCAGACTAAACTGATATTGCCCTGTGTCTCTGCCCCTGCAGCTTTAGCTGGGCTGTACTATTATCATCTTTACTGCCTGTCATTGTACTTTTCACTCCTTACATATATCCTAGCAGGCGTGCTAGCTATGGGATCTATGTGTGCAACACTCTTTGCCCTACATTCCAATTATTAGCCTTTCCTTATATATCCTTATATATATATATATATATATGTATACTAGTAGTTCACTTAGACGTTTACAATTTTATTCCTAGTTGGATTGGCTTTAATATGATGCACCCACTAGCCTGCTAATTTGGGTGTCGGAAGCAGTACTTTTGATGGCTTTATATGATCACCTCTACCTACAATTTCTATAAGTGGAACTTCTGCAACCTATCTAGCTCATGCGTCTTACAGTAATCAATGCATAGTTGGTGAGTGCTAGCGCCTGTTACCAGTGTGTAGCCCTGTTTTGAACTATCATTTTGAGCCCTTAGTATCCCCTCCTTCTTTTGGTGGTGGTCTGGTTAGTCTATCTCTTGTCCTCCCCCCCCCCCTTTTTTCCCCCCTGTAATTTTATTCTGTTGTTTTGATTAAAATTTATATTTTTATAAGGTTTTTTAACTTATCATTACATTAATTACGATACACCAATATTTGAGTACCGGAATAGTCCCACTTTTTCTATTTATTAGGGGGGTCAAGACAGGAGTCGTCAGTAGCAGCAACTGCGACTGCGTCTTCACACTCCCACTTTCTTTAATCATGACGTTTTGGGATGATGGTACCTTTATCTACTACTATCTGCAACTTAGGCCGCGATATATTTTTCTTAAAACCAGAGGGGAGGGGGACCTTGAGTGGAGAGTGAACAAGTCTTGCTTTTTGATTGCTGGATTGCATTTTTGGGGCTTTTCCATCACCTTTTTCTGTCACTTTTTAAATAGCTTTTTTTTTTCTTGGTTCCTTCAGACTACCAATTAAGGAGAGTGGTTAATTGTTCACAGGTGCTTAAGGCCTATATAACATTGTGTAGGACTCATACTGAGCCTGCTCATTTGTGAGGCTGTTGGAACTCAGTCCAAGTGGAACTGGTCTAAGTGGTGAGTTAAAACCAGAGTTAGTGGAACTGGTCTAAGTGGTGAGTTAAAACCAGAGTTAGTGGAACTGGTCTAAGTGGTGAGTTAAAACCAGAGTTTAAAACAGGAGGTTATAACAGGGGTCATAGTACCTGTGTAGTGTGAGTACCTGAGTGTTGTCTGAGTAGTGTGTGTGGATCGTTAGTACTTGTGTACTGTATACTTGTGTATTGCGAGTGCACGTAGGTCTGAGTACTTGTGTATTGTCTTGTGTACCTGTGTATTGTCTTGAGTATTAGTGCCAGGAAGTTAGGTGTTAGGTAATTTGGACAGGGTATAATCCCTAATCCTCACTAAATTTAATAGGTACGATGCCCGGCGGGTGTGGAGAGGCGACTCTTTGTACATGTATGTACATGCATGTATGCATTCCTTGATCATCCGATCGAGGGCGAATACTGTCTGTAATTCCCAGGGATGTTTTTTGGGCCCTTTTTAAATATTGGTGCTACATTGGCTTTTCTCCAATCAGCTGGTACCATTCCAGTCAATAGACTGTCTGTAAAAATTAGGAACAACGGTCTGGCAATCACCTGACTGAGTTCCCTAAGTACCCTCGGATGCAAGCCATCTGGTCCCGGTGATTTATTAATGTTAAGTTTCTCAAGTCTAATTTTAATTCCGTCCTCTGTTAACCATGTAGGTGATTCCTGTGTTGTGTCCTGAGGATAAACACTGCAGTTTTGGTTACTGAAGCCCCCCGATTCACTCGTGAATACTGAGAAGAATAAATTCAATACCTTTGCCATCTCCCCATCCTTTGTAACCAGATGTCCTTCATCATTCTTTATGGGACCAATATGGTCTGTCCTCCCTTTTTTACTGTTTACATACTTAAAGAATTTCTTGGGATTGTTTTTGCTCTCCTCCGCTATGTGTCTTTCATGTTCTATCTTAGCCGTCCTAATTGCACTCTTACATTTCTTATTGCATTCTTTATAAAGTCTGAATGCTGAGGACGATCCCTCAACCTTGTATTTTTTGAAGGCCTTCTCCTTTGCTTTTATATGCATTTTTACATTGGAGTTAAGCCATCCAGGATTTTTGTTCGCTCTTTTAATTTATTACCCAATGGGATACATTGGCTAATGCCCTTATTTAATATGCTCTTAAAGCAAACCCATCTCTCCTCCGTATTCTTTGTTCCTAATATTTTATCCCAATTTATGCCTTTTAGCAAGGTTTGTAGTTTAGGGAAGTTGGCTCTTTTGAAATTCAGTGTCTTTGTGTTCCCTTCATGTTTCCTATTTGTGTGACTTATACTGAAACTAATTGACCTGTGATCGCTGTTACCTAAATTGCCCCGTATTTCCACATCTGTGATCAGGTCTGTATTGTTGGTAATCAGTAGATCCAGTAATGTTTTATTTCTAGTTGGTGCGTCTACCATCTGACCCATAAAATTGTCCTGCAAGACATTAAGGAACTGGCGAGCCTTAAATGAATGCGCGGTTCTCTCCGCCCAGTCTATGTCTGGATAATTAAAATCCCCCATTATTATAACACTTCCCATCCTTGCTGCTAATCCAATTTGTGATAGGAGATCCGTCTCCACTTCCTCCCTCAGGTTAGGGGGCCTATAGCATACTCCCAGTATTATTTTCCCCTTAGCTTCATCCCTTTGGAGCTCTACCCATAAGGATTCCACCTCCTCACTAGCTCCCTCAGTGATGTCATCTCTCACATTCACTTGTACATTATTCTTGATATATAGGCATACCCCTCCCCCTTTTTTACCCTCTCTATCCTTGTAGTAAAGGGTATACCCTTGAATGTTTGCCAGCCAATCATGAGAGCTGTTGAACCATGTCTCTGAAATTCCCACAAAATCCAAATCCTTCTCGTACAACAGTATCTCTAGTTCACCCATCTTGTCCGCCATGCTCCTGGCATTGGTGAACATGCCACATAGTTTAGACTGGTCGCATATTGTCCTTGTATTGGGTGTTTCGAGATTGCAACTAGGACTTGCTACTATACTTACCTTGTGTTTTTGTGCTTTGGTTAACTTACCACTAATGCCCCCAATACTACCCTCTGGAATATCCAACCCCTCTAACTTTTTGGCCATCTTCATTCCCAGCAGATCTGCACCCTCCTCATTTAGGTGCAGAGGGGATGATAAGGGACTATATACAAGATTTTAGTAATAACAACGGTATCATTAGCAGTAATCAGCATGGATTCATGAAGAATCGTTCTTGCCAAACCAATCTACTAACCTTCTATGATGAGGTGAGTTGCCATCTAGATCAGTTTCTCAACTCCAGTCCTCAAGGCGCCCCAACAGGTCGTTTTCAGGCTTACCATTATTTTGCACAGGTGATTTGATCAGTTTCACTGCCTTAGTAATTACCACAGCTCTTTCATCTGAGGGAAATCCTGAAAACATGACCTGTTGGGGCGCCTTGAGGACTGGAGTTGAGAAACACTGATCTAGATAAAGGAAGGCCCGTAGACGTGGTGTATCTGGATTTTGCAAAAGCATTTGACAGTTCCCCATTTACTGTACAAAATAAGGTCCGTTGGCATGGACCATAGGGTGAGTACATGGATTGAAAACTGGCTACAAGGGCGAGTTCAGTGGTGATAAATAGGGAGTACTCAGAATGGTCAGGGGTGGGTAGTGGGGTTCCCCAGGGTTCTGTGCTGGGACCAATCCTATTTAATTTGTTCATAAACGACCTGGAGGATGGGATAAACGGTTCAATCTCTGTATTTGCAGACGATACTAAACTAAGCAGGGCAATAACTTCTCCGCAGGACGTGGAAACCTTGCAAAAAGATCTGAACAAATTAATGGGGTGGGCAACTACATGGCAAATAAGGTTCAATGTAGAAAAATGAAAAATAATGCATTTGGGTGGCAAAAATATGAATGCAATCTATACACTGGGGGAGGGGAGAACATCTGGGGGAATCTAGGATGGAAAAGGACCTGGGGGTCCTAGTAGATGATAGGCTCAGCAATGGCATGCAATGCCAAGCTGCTGCTAACAAAGCAAACAGAATATTGGCATGCATTAAAAAGGGGATCAACTCCAGAGATAAAACGACAATTCTTCCACTCTACAAGACTCTGGTCCGGCCGCACCTAGAGTATGCTGTCCAGTTTTGGGCACCAGTCCTCAGGAAGGATATACTGGAAATGGAGCGAGTACAAAGAAGGGCAACAAAGCTAATAAAGGGTCTGGAGGATCTTAGTTATGAGGAAAGGTTGTGAGCACTAAACTTATTCTCTCTGGAGAAGAGATGCTTGAGAGGGGATATGATTTCGATATACAAATACTGTACTGGTAACCCTACAATAGAAATAAAACTTTTTCACAGAAGAGAGTTTAACAAGACTCGCGGACACTCATTAAAATTAGAAGAAAAGAGGTTTAACCTTAAACTACGTAGAGGGTTCTTTACTGTAAGAGCGGCAAGGATGTGGAATTCCCTTCCACAGGTGGTGGTCTCAGCGGGGAGCATCGATAGCTTCAAGAAACTATTAGATAAGCACCTGAATGACCGCAACATACAGGGATATATAATGTAATACTGACACATAATCACATACATAGGTTGGACTTGATGGACTTGTGTCTTTTTTCAACCTCACCCACTATGTATGTAACTATGTAAAAGACTCATTATGCCTCACAGAATAATGTTGGGGTGTTTGCTTTCCAAAATGGGGTCATTTTGTGGGCAATTCCATTGTCCTGGCGCTCCAGGGCCTTCACAAATTTAATAGGTCGTTAGGAAATTGGAGGTGCAATTTATGCTCCTAAAACCTCTGATGGTGCTCCCTGCATGTTGGACCTCTGTGTGGCTAGGCTGTGTAAAAGCCACACACGTGGTATCGCCATACTCGAGAGTAGTAGAATGTATTTTGGGGTGTAATTGGAAGTATGCATATGCTGTGTGTGAGAAATAACTTGTTTTTATGACGAAAAAAAAATTCATTTTCCCAAGAATTGTGGGAAAAAATTACAACTTCAAAAAACTCACCATGCCTCTTACATACCTTTGACTGTCTACTTTTCAAAAAGGGGTCATTTGTGGGGTATTTGTACTTTCCTGACATTTCAGGACCTCAAGAAATGAAATAGGTCGTCAGTTCATCAGATGTGATCAATTTTCAATGATTTGCACCATAGCTTGTGGACTCTATAACTTTCACAGAGACCAAATAATATCCACTAATTTGTGTTATTTTTACCAAAGAGATGTAGCGGTATAAATTTTGGCCCAAATTTTGGAACAAAAATTACTTATGTGTAAAATTTTATCCTAGAAACTAAAAAAAGTTTTTTTTTCAAAATCTTTGCTCTTTTTTCACTTATGTCACAAAAAAAGAAAAAAAACCCAGTGGTGATTAAATACCACCAAAAGAAAGTTCTATTTGTATGAAAAAATGATACAAATTTTGTTTGGGTACAGTGTTGCGTGACTGAGTAATTGTCATTCAAAGTGTGAGAGCGCTGAAAGCTAAAAATTGGTCTGGTCAGGAAGGGTGCATAAATGCCCTGTATTGAAATGGTTAATAATACAATCTTAAAAAGGTGATAAATTCCATATGCAACAACCTGAAGCAATTTGCATAGTCGGTACCACACTGGACAAATATGATGTATTGTAACCCCAAAAATAAACGGGGAGTCAAGGTGGTTTCTTCGACGCAAGACCTACTTCTTCAAGAAGGACAAAGCTTTTTACTATACATATGAAGACACAGATCACCTACCATATTAACTTAATTCAGACATACAGGTGGCGTATATGTGAATTAACTATTTAACCACTTGCCGACCACCTAACTGTAAATGCACATCATGTTTTTGATGTTAAATACTGGGGTTATGGCTGCAGTTGGATGCCATAACCCAGGTATCTTTTTTTTTTTTGTTAGACAACTGGCTTTCCGATAAAAGTAATCCCAGCCGTGAGATTGCATTTAGAGGCGGCAAGAAAAGTGCCCCCAACCCGATCGCTTGTGCTTACCAGAGCCGTCCGTTAAGCCCGGAAATAATCCAATGCAGCCGTTTGCTGGGCAGGAAGTCGAGTGAGGGCAAGATGGCCTCCATTTGGCTCTATTTAAGTGTATCTGAAACCGCTGCGCTTATAACAGAATGTAAGGTATGCAGCCCCCCTAAAGAAGCTTCCTTAAGGAGACTCCGCAAAGTGTTTAAATTGTATAATGGGGTATGGCGCTCCCTTTAGGGTATAGGGTAGTAGAGTAGTAGGGGGGGTTTTTGTTGTGCGATTCCTTGTGACTAGTTATTTACTCCAACTGTACCCCTAATGGTGGTACAGAATACCATCAACCCTATAAAGTGCAAAAAACCTAATGTGCAGCAGTGCAATCTTCAATGAAGCAATTCATAACTCATACATGTGACCACATTAGAAAAAGTAAATAAGTAAAGAAACTAAACATTTCCAATATTCATGAATCATACATGTGACCACCCTGAAAGCAGGGGGGGGGGGGGTTATATGCTGAACCCCTAATTATATGATAGATCTTCACCAACAAGCCAGCATAAATATTAGTGACTTATTCACAAAAACCATACATACACCTTAAACCAAATTAAATTAATAAATAATATAACCAGTGGTAATAGTCCTAAGTGTACTAGATCATTGATTTTCCCTTATATCACATGAACTTCCAAGTGCATTTTTACTCAGATTAGTGCAAGTGTGTGCAAAGCAATTAGTAATAATAATAAATATTAAATAATTATAGTCCATATGGTAATCAAAATCTTCATCCAATGTTCAAAATAATTTCCAAAGGAACTGTGACTGAGGTGCTTTCAGATGATAATGGTGACTTATTGTGCTCCCCCTCACGGGTCCCCACTCACCGAATCCCGCAACCCCAAAAGGGGCAAACAGCATAGGATATCACGGCCACAAACTCCTCTCCACCGCGATCATCTGAAGTATCCAAATTGGTCTCCGCTCACCGTGTATTTAAGGTATATTCTCCATGGCTCCTGAGTATAGGTCAGGAGCTTTTTATACTCAGAAGCCATGGAGAATGATCGCGGTGGAGAGGAGTTTGTGGCGGGGTCAGCAAGTGGTTAATGCATATTAGCCACTATAAAAGGTTGACAGAGCATGTCATATCATAAAAACCAATGAGGAACAGCAAAGCAATTGACTGAACGGACCCCAAAATCCCAGGCCTTCCAACTAAATAAGAAAAGTGCATCAGGAGGAGACAGACGTAAAGGGACAGATATACAGTGAGAAAAATAATTATTTGATCCCCTGCAGATTTTGTAAGCTTGCCCACTTACAAAGAAATGAAGGGTCTATTATTTTTATCCTAAGTGTATTTTAAATGATAGAAATTAGCAACCAAAAATCGAGAAAAAAAAAAAAAAGTATTTGATCCCCAAGCAACACATTACTTAACTGCTTACTGCCCGCCCTCATATGACGGCCAGGCGGCGCGGCTCTTGTTCTGGGTGGGCGTCCTAGGACGTTCGTCCAGTTAAACCATACCGCCCCACTTTGCACGGAGCATGTGCGCAATCGCGCTGCGCGTGCACATAGGTGGCAGCGTGTTCCCGGGAACACTGCTCGTCACCGACGCTGGTAAACAGCCATTGGCCGATTGCTGTTTACCACGTGATTGGCTGTGATCCGTTCCGCTGTTTACCATGTGATCGGCTGTGATCCTTTCACAGCCGTTCACTAAATGTAAACAGAGGAGATTGCGGTAACATCCCGCTACCTCTTACAGTGTACACCAACACACACTGATTGCCCCCCCCCCCCCCCAATAAAGAGGACCTGTCACCACCCATCAAAGTACCTGTCACTGTCCATCCGAATACCCGAGTACCTTTTACAGTCCATCTGAGTACCCGTCGCAGTTCATATGAGTACAGAGTACCCGAATACCAGTCACCAGGCCATCAGAGTACCCGAGTACCTGTCACTAGGCCATCAGAGTTCCTTGAATACCTGTCACCAGCCCATCAGAGTAATCGAGTACCTGTCACCAGCCCATCAGAGTACCGGAGTACCTGTCTGCAGCTCATCAAGTTACCCAAGTACGTGTCTCCAGCCCATCAGAGTACCTCTCTGCAGCCCATCAGAGTACCCGAGTACCTATCTGAAGCCCATGCCTCATAGAATATAAGTTGGGGTGTTTGCTATCCAAAATGGGGTTATTTTGTGGGTAATTCCACTGTCTTAGTGCTCAAGGACCTTCTAAAGTGTGATAGGTAGAAATGAAATGAGAGGTGCAATTTATGCTCCTAGAACGCCTGAAGGTGCTACTTCAATGTTGTGGCCAGGCTGTGTAAAAGTCTCACACATGTGGTATCTCCATACTCGGGAAGAGTAGCATAATGTATTTTGGGGTTTAATTTGTTGTATGCATATGCTGTGTGTGTGAGAAATAACTTGATAATATGACAATTTTGTAAAAATAAATAATCTTCATTTTGCAAAGAATTGTGGGAAAAAATGACAACATAAAAAAAACTCACCATGCTACTTAATACCTTGGAATGTCTACTTTCTAAAAAGGGGTCATTTGGGGGAGGGGGGGTTATAAGCTGGCCATACACTATACAATTTTCCTGTTCAACTTTCCTTTAGATTTACCAAAACCATATATTATGAGGTCAAACCTAAACCCTTTCAATTTGTATGCAATCAGACAGGCCCTTGCACTACATAGTTGAAGGTAAATCTAAAGGAAATTGAATCAGAAAATTGTATAGTGTATGGCCAGCCTTACTTTCCTGACTTGTTAGTGTCTCAAGAAATGAGATTCACCTGATATACTGAAGGCCTAATCAGGTGTGATCAATTGTCAGTGATTGGCACCATAGTTTGTAGACTCTTAAGGTGGCCATACACTATACAATTTTCCTGTTCAACTTTCCTTTAGATTTACCAAAACCATATAATATGAGGTCAAACCTAAACCCTTTCAATTTGTATGCAATCAGACAGGCCCTTGCACTACATAGTTGAAGGTAAATCTAAAGGAAATTGAATCAGAAAATTGTATAGTGTATGGCCAGCCTAACTTTCACAAAGACCAAATAATATACACTAATTTGGACAAAATTTATGAAGAAAAATTACCAATTAGCAAAATTTTATGACAGAAACAAAGAAAGGGGCTTTTTTTTCACAAAATTTCCGGTATTTTTTTATTTATAGCGCAAAAAATAAAAAACCCACTAGTGATTAAATACCACCAAAAGAAAGCTCTATTTGTGTGTAAAAAAAAAAGGACACAAATTTCATATGGGTACAGTGTTGCATGACTGAGTACTTGTCATTCAAAGTGTGAGCGCTGAAAGCTGAAAATTGGTCTGGGCAGGAAGGGGGTGCATGTGCACTGTATTGGGGTGGATAATTACAACTTTTTAAAATATTTGTTTGGTCTCACTGGTCAGTTTTTGTGTTTTTTTACATATTGTACTCGAGCAGATACAAAATTTAGATTTTTTGCCCACCTTATGTAAATATTTTGTATAGGGAGTTTTGCACTAATACCTTATGTTCACTTTATTGGTTTAGGAGTAGCGCCGTAATGCCTTTATTTTGGTTAAAACTGTAAAGATGGTTGTGTGTGAAAATCCCAGTAGATCAGCAGTTTTTGAAATACTCAGATCAGCCCGTCTGGCTCCAACAATCATGCCACGTTCAAAATCACTTAAATCCCCTTTCTAATGCTCGATTTGAACTTTATAGCAAGTCATCTTCACCACATCTAGTTGCCTAAATGCATTGCGATGTTGCCATGTGATTGGCAGATCAGCAATTTGTGTTACCAAGCAATTGAGCAGGTGTACCTAATAAAGTGGCCGGTGTGTGTGTGTGTGTGTGTGTGTGTGTGTGTGTGTGTGTGTGTGTGTATGTGTGTATGTGTGTGTATGTGTGTATGTGTGTGTATGTATATATATGTGTGTTGGTGTTCTTTACTTCCATATGGGATCTCTATAGATCGGTCTTAGTCCTTTGCTTTCATATGTTGGGCTTTCCCTGATGAGATGATTTTAACCTTTTATATATTAGAGCAGCGGTTCTCAACCTGGGGGTCGCGACCCCCTGGGGGGTCGATTGCCGATTCTCCAGGGGGTCGCGGATGCTGGCCGAGATGCTGCCTGAGATGCTGGCTGAGACAGACCCGAAGTTACAGCCGGAGTCCGTCCGTCTCGGCCAGCGAGATGTCACTTCCTGCAGAGGAGAGACTGCACGGAAGTGACGTTCCGTCGCCGCCATCTTGGTACTCTCGTCCACAGTAATGCTGACTTAGAAGTCGGCAAGCGGACATCTTGTTACACCCACCGAAGTCCGCTTGCTGGATGAGTGTACCAAGAGGGAGGCAACGAAACTCCTGAAAAAGAACACCTGTGTCACTGTGACATCTGGTAAGTCAGACACACAGGAGAAGCTGACAAGATAACATTTTTTTCATTATGTTACTTAACATTTATATATATATAAACGTATATATATATATAAATGTCCCAGTTGGTTCCTCAAAAGTGTTTATTCCGTGCCAGTGCTAGATACATGTTTGGGTGCTATACACTTTGTGTATCTAGCACTGGCACGGAATAACCACTTTTGAGGAACCAACTGGGACGTTTATATATAAATAAGTGGTGGGGGCGCAAACAAACTGAAAAAATCAGAACCCCCAACCCCCCATTAAAACGCTGCAACTGTGCCATCAAATGCAGCCACTGTGCCCATCAATTGTCGCCACTGTGCCAGCAAACGCCGCCACTATGCCATCAAACGCAGCCACTGTGCCCTTTAATTGTTGCCACTGTGCCAAACACAGCCACTGTGCCCATCAATTGTCGCCACTGTGCCAGCAAACGTCACCACTGTGCAGCCACTGTGCCCATCAAATGTCGCCACTGTGCCATCAAACGCAGCCACTGTGCCCATCAATTGTCACCACTGTGCCAGCAAACGTCGCCACTGTGCCCATCAATTGTCGCCACTGTGCCCATCAATTGTCGCCACTGTGCCAGCAAACGCCGCCACTGTGCCATCAAATGCAGCCACTGTGCTCATCAATTGTCGCCATTGTGCCAGCAAACACAGCCACTGTGCCCATCAATTGTCGCCACTGTGCCAGCAAACGTCGCCACTGTGCAGCCACTGTGCCCATCAATTGTCGCCACTGTGCCCATCAATTGTCGCCACTGTGCCAGCAAACGCCGCCACTGTGCCATCAAATGCAGCCACTGTGCTCATCAATTGTCGCCACTGTGCCAGCAAACGCAGCCACTGTGCCCATCAATTGTTGCCACTGTGCCAGCAAATGTCGCCACTGTGCAGCCACTGTGCCCATCAATTGTCGCCACTGTGCCCATCAATTGTCACCACTGTGCCAGCAAACGCCGCCACTGTGCCATCAAATGCAGCCACTGTGCTCATCAATTGTCGCCACTGTGCCAGCAAACGCTGCCACTGTGCCATTAAACGCAGGAACTGTGCCCTTTAATTGTTGCCACTGTGCCAAATGCAGCCACTGTGCCCATCAATTGTCGCCACTGTGCCATCAAACACAGCCACTGTGCCCATCAATTGTCACCACTGCCAGCAACACCGCCACTGTGCCATCAAATGCAGCCACTGTGCCCATCAATTGTCGCCACTGTGCCAGCAAACGTCGCCACTGTGCAGCCACTGTGCCCATCAATTGTCACCACTGTGCCCATCAATTGTTGCCACTGTGCCAAACGCCGCCACTGTGCCATCAAATGCAGCCACTGTGCTCATCAATTGTCGCCATTGTGCCAGCAAACACAGCCACTGTGCCCATCAATTGTCGCCACTGTGCCAGCAAACGTCGCCACTGTGCAGCCACTGTGCCCATCAATTGTCGCCACTGTGCCCATCAATTGTCGCCACTGTGCCAGCAAACGCCGCCACTGTGCCATCAAATGCAGCCACTGTGCTCGTCAATTGTCACCACTGTGCCATCAAATGCCGCCACTGTGCCCTTCAGCCTGCCGTCTGCCTGGCAGCCCAGTACTACCTCTTCAGGCACTGCCAGCCCTCCTGGCTGCAGCTGCCCCTTTCTCCTGCCCACTCCACAGTCCTCCTGACTGACCTTCCATCCATCCCAGACTGCTCCCAGTCCCATCAGGCATGCTCTTCAGTCCTCTGACTGAACTCCCCAGACCACATGTCTGCTTCCTCCATGGAGACTCCCAGGCAGTGTCTCCTGCTGTCCTCAAGCTTGCTCCCGATGCCTTCAGGTGGAACTCTAGGGAAGATGACACTGCCATCTATGATGTGCTCTGTCACTAACATCACACTGCAATGTTTGGTATCCCTGAATCCCCTGTAGCAGTTTTATCACCTGTTGCCCTGCCAGTGCAGCTATTATTTTTCCTGTTCCTGGAGGAGAGTGACAACGATCCATGTTCTGCAGTGAAATCACACAGCGGCGGTGTCACCCTGTAGGCAGGGTAGTCTTAGGTAAGTAATATTTTATGATTTGCATATAAACAGCTTGTTGATCAGACTCACACTGTCTGAGAACTTGGTGTGGTCCGCTATGATGTAATTTTTTTTACCGAGCTATGTGGCTGAGCACATGGATTTTTGAAAGGGAATTTATCTTTTGTAATTCTGTCTGTAGATGTGTAAGTCAAAAGACATGGATGAGATCTTGGGATGGGGGGAGTCTTAAGTGTTAATAGTCTGTGTTATTGAAGCTATTCTTATAATATTTTTATCAGTGAGCCCATGATAATGGATCATAGAGAGAAGAACCTTAAGAAGAGAAGCTACAGTGACGATTTTTTCAAGTATGGTTTTACTTCAATAATTGCAGCAGGAATTGAGAAACCGCAATGCATTATTTGTAATAAAGTTCTATCAGCCGAATCTATGAAGCCCAACAAACTGAAACGTCATTTTGATACCAAGCATCCGAGCTTTGCTGGTAAGGATATCCAGTATTTTAAAAACAAAGCTGATGGCGTCAAGAAAAGCAGACTTGATACTGGTGGCAAGTACCACAAGCAAAACCTAGCAGCCGTTGAAGCTTCATATTTAGTGGCTCTCAGAATCGCCAGAGCTAAGAAACCTCACACCATTGCCGAGGATTTGCTGTTGCCAGCAGTCAAAGACATTGTTCGAGTTATGATTGGAGCCGAATTTGTTACGAAATTAAGTGCAATTTCCTTATCTAACGACACTGTCAGCAGGAGAATAGATGGCATGTCTGCTGATATTATTGATCAGGTAATCCAGGAAATGAAATCTGCTCCACTTGGAATATTTAGCATCCAGCTTGATGAATCTACAGATGTTGCAAACTGTTCTCATTTACTGGTTTACGTGAGGTATATTCATGATGGCGACTTTAAAGATGAATTTCTATTTTGCAAACCTCTTGAAACAACAACTACTGCACGTGATGTATTTGACACAATTGGTTCATTTCTGGAAAAACACAAAATCTCTTGGGAAAAGGTTTGTGGTGTTTGCACAGATGGTGCTCCAGCTATGCTAGGATGTCGGTCTGGATTTCAACGTTTGGTATTGAATGAATCGCCAAAAGCCATTGGAACTCACTGTATGATTCATCGACAAATGTTAGCAACCAAGACATTGCCACAAGAGTTACAAGAAGTAATGAAAAGCGTCATAAGTGCTGTCAATTTTGTAAAAGCGAGTGCTTTAAACAGTCGACTCTTTTCAAAACTTTGTAATGAATTGGAAGCTTCTGCTAATGTTCTGTTATTTCACACTGAAGTGAGATGGTTGTCAAGAGGAAAAGTTTTAAAACGTGTTTTTGATCTTCGTAATGAACTAAAAACATTTTTTAATCAGAAAGCAAAACCGCAGCTTGAAGCACTTTTCAGTGATGAAAATGAACTGCAGAAAATAGCTTACTTGGTTGACATCTTTGCAATCTTGAACGAGTTAAATTTATCTCTTCAAGGACCAAATGCAACATGCCTCGATTTGTCTGAAAAGATCCGATCATTCCAAATGAAACTTCACCTTTGGCAACAAAAATTGGATGAAAATAGAATTTACATGTTGCCCAACTTATCTGCTTTCTTTGAGGAAAATGACATTGAACTTGACAAAAGGATTAAAACAATAAGTTCTGTCAAAGAACACTTGCAAATGCTTGCGGACGAAATTTCATCGTACTTTCCAAATTTTCCTGACACCCCGTTTGCACTTGCTAGAAGTCCATTCACAGTCAAAGTTGAAGATGTTCCTGAGAATGCACAAGAGGAGTTCATTGATCTCATTACCAGCGATGCAGCAAAAAATTATTTCTCTTCCATGTCCCTTAATAAATTCTGGATCAAATGTTTGCAGTCATATCCTGCTCTGTCTGAGATTGTGTTGCGCCTTCTTCTTCCATTTCCAACTACATATCTTTGTGAAACAGGCTTTTCAAGCTTGTTGGTTATCAAGTCTAAATACAGAAGTAGACTTGTTGCAGAAGATGATCTTCGTTGTGCTCTTGCAAAGACCTCCCCGAGAATTTCTGATCTGGTGAGAAAGAAGCAACCTCAGCGTTCGCACTGACGCTTTAGTTTTTTGATGCATGGTTTCGCAAAAATTTTGTAGCAATTTCGTTTACTGTTATTTTATTAAGACTGTCTAATTAAGACTGTTACCGTTGTTACGCTTTGTTTTCACATGATTATACAATACAGTGAATACACTTCAATACACAATGAATAAAAAATAAATAAACAAAGGTCGTAAACATTTTATTCATTTGTAACTTATATGTTAATTATAAATATTGCGCACTATATATTACAGATTGTTTTTGTGGTTAATCACTACGCTTTAAAATGTTAAATTTGTAAGAATGAAAATACATCCTGCGTATCAGATATTTATATTTTGATTCATAACAGTCGCAAAATTACAGCAATGAAGGACCAACGAAAATAATTTTACTGTTAGGGGTCCCCACAACTTGGGAAAATTTATCAAGGGGTCACGGCACTAGAAAGGTTGAGAACCACTGTATTAGAGGATGTGGTACTAGTAAACTCACAGAGCAAAAGGAGGAACTTATTGCCTCCTCCCCCAGCTATCCATATTTATCAGATTTAATTGAAACGTTTTGAATATTTCTTCTGCAGGAACTAAGTTGATTCAGGGCAGCCTACAAGTCTGCTTGTCTTTGAGGGGAAGCTAGCAGATTGAAGGATAAGAATTGAGGAAGTGGCAGGAACAGAAATCACTGTATATTTCGTAGCCCCTGAAAATTAGATTGGACCTAGAGGTTCAGGACGCCTGAGTGAAACTGACACAAAGGCCAACAGGGTTTCCCCAACACTGGGGAGTAAGGGCACCCCTCCATTGTAAAGAGGGCATCTGGGTAGGCTTGAAGGGTTTGAGAGTTCAAGGCTTGCAACAATTGTATGGACTTAACTTCAAATTAAGGATGGATACCTGGGAGAAGTGAAAGGATCTTTTTTACTAAGAGGAAGTAGCTGTAGGCTGTTTTATTGTGGGCTAGAATTACTTTTCTCCTGGTAACTTCCTTGCTAAATTTATCAAGGGATTCGGCGACCAGCCATTTACCATCTGAAGGCGTGTGTGTGCGTGTGCGTATATTTTTATTTTAAAAAAGCCTTTTACAGACCAAGCTTTTTACCACAAAATTCTGTGCATATGAACTGAAAGCAGTGTCATCCTAGAGACTTAGTAAATGTTCTAGGAGTACAGGGTCCTCAAACACAAAAACATGTTCTTTATTCATTTGTCCAGTCCACTAGAGTCTGACAATGGACTTGGCCCGTACGGGCCAGTTGTAATAATCAGCCAGTGAGAGCAAAGGATGCTCTTAATAAGTTTTTAAAGCTCCTGCCACCTAAGTCATCAAAAGAGGAAACATTTTCAACAGGAACAGTGATATGCTTGTTGAGCACTGATAAGGCAGACACCATTACCAGAACAGACCATTTTCCATAAGACAGGGTTCTCCAAACTTTATCAGCAAAGGGCCGGTTTACTGTCCTTCGGATGTCCTGGCAGAAGTGAGAGTAAACAAAGCCTCAGTCTTGTTGGTTGGTGGGAGTAAAAATTAATGCATAGTGCCTGTGGTCAGTAGGAGGATTAATAACCCATCATTGGTAGCAGTGGGAGTAATAGGGCCCCAAGGTCCAGGAAAAAGGCAAGCAAAGGGCCACATCTGGGCCAGGGGCCGCATGCCATAGGCAACCATAGGATACAACTTGGAAAGGACTTTGGAGGAATGAATACATGGTCAGGCTTTCACCAATCCTCACACCGTTCACTTGTGTGTGCAAAGTAAAATTCTTTAGATTTTGCTGGCTGTTTAATACCCATATGAGTGAGCTTACTGTAGAAAGCATATGGTGCAACACCTTAGTTCCATAAAATAAAATGCAGAGGGTGGAAATCCTTCAGGATCCTTTTCTGCATCTACTTCACCCTCCCCAAAGAGGTTAAGAGAATCAGGGTCATACTCCTTTAGAGAAATAAGAGTGCTTTTGAGCCCTGGAAAGCAAAAAGTCCCAAAAGGGCAGAGCATTTCCCAAAGAAATAGAGTGTAAAATCTGCCTTCGTCAGATAGGCCACTTTGTCACCTGAGAGGAAGCTAGAAATTAGACAAAGATTCCATATTAACTGCTTCAGCCCCAGAAGATTTTACCCCCTTCCTGAGCAGAGCGTTTTTTGCGATTTGGCACTGCGTCGCTTTAACTGACAATTGCGCCGTTGTGCGACGTAGCTCCCAAACAAAATTGACGTCCTTTTCCCATAAATAGAGCTTTCTTTTGGTGGTATTTGATTGCCTCTGCGATTTTTATTTTTTGCGCTATAAACAATATAAGAGCTACAATTTTGAATAAAAACACGCATTTTTACATTTTGCTATAATAAATATCCCCTAAAAATATATAAAAAAAATTATTTTTCCCTCAGTTTAGGCCGATCGTATTCTACATTTTTTTTTTTTTACCAAAAATATCGCAATAAGCGTTGATTGATTGGTTTGCGCAAAAGTTATAGCGTTTACTAAATAGGGGATAGTTTTATAGCATTTTTATTACAAATTTTTTTTTTTACTAGAAATGGTGGCGATCAGCGATTTTTATTGTGACTGCGACGTTATGGCGGACATGTCGGACATTTTTGACACATTTTTGGGACCAGTCATTTATACAGCGATCAGTGCGATTAAAAATGCATTGATTACTGTGTAAATGACACTGGCAGTGAAGGGGTTAACCACTAGGATTCGGGGTGGGGTTAAGTGTGTCCTAGGGGAGTGATTTCTAACTGTCAGGGGGGGGGGATGGGCTGGTGTGTGATGTCACTGATCTCTGCTCCTAATGACGGGGAGCAGAGATCGAGTGACACTTACCACTAGGCAGAACGGGGAGATGCTGTTTACATCAGCATCTCCCCATTCGTCCTCTCCGTGAGGCGATCGCGTGTATCCCCGCAGCGATCGAGTCCACGGGACCCACGACCCGACTCACGGAGCTCACAGCCGGCGCGCACGCAATGGCACGTGGGGAATTCAAATGGACATACAGGTACACCCATTTGCCCAGCCGTGCCATTCTGCCGACGTACATCAGCGTGCGCCAGGCGCGAACCGGTTAACAAAGCTCCTTTTTTCCCCATTACAGGAGAACAGTCAGTCACTTTACCAGGCAAAGGATATAGTTGCAAACGTCTTCTATGTATCACTGCTGCGTGTGGGGAGAAAAACAAAAAACAAAACAAATGTAGCCATTTACAAAAGGCGGGTATCACCCTAAATTAAATCACATCCCAAACGCAAATGTAAAACAGAACATTATCACAATTACTGGGAAATACTGTTACCTTATCCACACTGCATGTTCCCAAAAGGGATCAAAGTTCAACTTGCACAGTGGAGATACCCCTGGACTCTTCAGGGTCTGCGTGCCATAGGAAGAGATCATGGTCCTGGATCTGTACTTTCTGTAAATATTTTATTTGCACCAATTTTGACCTTTACATTATTAAAACCTTATTTTCGAAGAGTGTTAACCTTGTCGCTAAGCTCTTAATGCAAGCTAGAAAAGAACCTGTCTCTTCAAGCATGCTACTGTACAGGAAAAATCTTATGAACATCCCTGTCTGTGGTGACTGTTACAGATGATTATTCTAAGATCATAATTGTAATGCTAAATTGGTGGAAGTTCTGACTCTTGATTAAAAGTCTGTGGTAGAGCTGCACAATTAATCAGTAAGAAACACGATTCTACTCCCCTCCCGATCTTAAAACAGCATTTCCAGGTTCTATGTAACAAGTGCAGAATGTTCCCTGCTCACTTCTGACTTAAAAATAAAAAAAAATAAAAAAAGCAGCCTGTCAAGTTTAGGTCAACATGTCCGATAACTATAAACAAAGTAACATTTCATTCTAAGGCCTCTTTCAGACGCGCGGATCCGTAATCAGCCATCCACTTGCTCAGCAGGGATCGCTCTGTTGATCCCCGCCAAGCCGGCAGATGACATGTTGGATCTCCGCTCTCCTCTATGGGGGGGGGGGGGCTAATCGGATGATTACGAAGACAGCCTGTCAGTTTTCATCCGATCCGACAGAAAAATAGGGCATCCATATGTCTGGATTTTGCAGATCGGATGTCAGCAGACATGTCACCACTGACATCCGTGGCTCCATAGAGATGGATAAAGCAACCATTCAGATCCACCTGAAAAAACTGACAGGCGGATCTGAATGGTCCGCAGGTGTGAAAGGGGCCCAAGATCAAATCAGTTTAACCACTTAAGCCTCCTGTACACTGCTGCTGGTAAACTGTTGTTCAGAGGCAGTTGGATGCTTTTTTCATCTGCCCCTGAACTCATCCAATGTTATCTTATGTGTACATGTACACAGGTTCGGTTAAAGTAGTTTTTTTTAGGCAGTTGCTTTTATAGGCTTTTCTTTGAAAGCAAATAAAAAAAAAAAAAAAAAAAAAAAAAAAAAAAAAAAGGGGGGTGGGGGGGGGGGGGTGTTCAGACATCAAAGTTTCCGATTCTAAATGCGGTAACTCACATTTAATTTACAGACGTTTTTCATTTTAAACGCTTCTAAAATGCAAACGCAGCAAAGCAGATGTTTTAAAACGTGGGTTACTATCTGTCCAGGTAAATTGTTCAGGAGAGGTTGTAAAACCATTAAGCCTTAAAGTGGTGTTCCACCCACTTTTACAACTCTTCAGCATCCCTCACTAAACTGCACTATAAACAAATTGGATATTTTTTTTTTTCTCAGCACCTACTGTATATCTGCTGTATTCATTTTTCACTATCTCCTCCCTGACCGTGGCCCATCGCATCATTTCCTATTTGCAATGCCTTCTGGGAAGGGGCGGCAACTTCCTCTGACACTGCCGTTGCTATGGAAACCTTACCTGAAACCTATTACACTGCTTGTGCTGCACTGAGCATGTGTGAGATCTGCAAGGATGAGATACAGGAAGAAATACAGTCTGGCATCAGATGCCCACACTTAAGATGGCCACGGCCTGCTGTAAGTTTAGAAAATAAACTACTGCTATAAACTAACAAAACAGACCTTAGCTTACAGACTAATTTTACTAGAATACATTAAGCTTGTGTATTATAGGGGTATTTTTATATAAAAAGTATAATTTCAGCTAGAATACCACTTTAAAGACCAAGCGTTTTTAACTGACACTAGCTGCTTATAAGTTAAAATCAGAATATTTTGCTAGAAAATTCCTTAGAACCCTAGAGAATAAAATGGTGGTTGCCACAATGTATTTGCACAGCAGTCTTTCAAATGCAATTTTTTTGAAAAAACAAAAAACCCACACACACTTTAGGACCCCTTTGGGCTAAAAATAGCATTTGTAAAAGTACCTGAAAAAGGTCTCCCCTGAAGCCCCAGTGTGAAAGCACCGTAGCGGTGTGCGCTTGCAGGAAGTTAGAAAAAGTCCTGCAAGCAGCATCTTTCAGCCAGTGCAGAAGCGAGATATGCACCGCTCCTTTCCCACCCCCTGCAATTGATATCAATGGGAACCACTGCCAAAGCGCTTTGAACTCTTAATTTGCCTGCTAGATTCCATCTAGAGTTTATCTGCCCTCCACCTACTCATCAAAATGCATGTGCTTCCACTGTGGAGTCACTCAAGCTAGTGATAGGAACTACAGATACCAGGGTGCCTTGGCAAGGCTCTGTAGCTTATGCATGTATTCGCAAATGTGTGCAGACTAAACCCGTTTTTAACCACTTCCCGCCCGGTCAATAGCATATTGACGTCCGGGAAGTGGTTGAGCTATCCTGACTGGACGTCATAAGACATCCAGCAGGATAACATTCCGGCGCGTGCCCGCGGGAGCGCGCAGCGCGGCGATCGGCGGCGGCGCGTGTCCCTCGGACACAGCGCTTCCCCAATCTAGGTAAACAGCCAATTCTATTGGCTGTTAACCCCGTGATCGGCTGTGTCAAAGTCACAGCCGATCACCTGTCACAATAAACTCGGCAGCGCGCTCCCTGCGCGCCGCCGAAGGCATCCAGAGTAGTGATCGAGGAAGGCGAGTGTCCCTTGGACACAGCGCTTCCCCGATCGGTAAACAGCCAATGAAATTGGCTGTTTACCAGGTGACTGGCTGTGTCCAATCAGAGCCTGTCACAAATGTAAACAAAAAAGTTGCTGTTACTATCTGATCCCTGCTCTCTCCTCACACACCGATCGCGAGAGGAGAGAGCAGGGATCAGTGAGTTATTCAGTGTCTGTCTGACAATACTGTTTGTACTGTACTGTGCACAACACGGCCCCCCCCAATAAAGAGGACCTGTCACACAGCCCATCTGTCAATCAGCCCATCTGTCACAGGCCCACCATCTATACTGCCACACAGGCCGCTACCAGTATTGCCACTAGTGCCGCCATCGGTACCACCACCACCCATACCACCGTCAGTACCGACATCAGTACCACCACCACCCATACCGCCACCTGTACCGCCACCACCACCCGTACCGCCATCGGTACCACCACCCGTACCTCCATCGGTACCACCACCCGCACCGCCATCTGTACCACCACACAGGCCCGCCAATAAGAATTGCCATAATGTCCCAAAGGCTTTACCCACCTGAGGAGGCATATGAGATTCTTACCATGTCGGATGATGGGAGCAGCGGGGAGCTCACATCATCTGGTTCGGAATACGAGCCAGTGGAGGATAGTGGATCAGAGTCCGAGTCCGCGGAGGAAACAGTCCCTCCCAAAAGATTGAGATCAGGACCAAGATCAGGAGATCTGCCCACCACCAGCAGCGCCAGACCCCAGGAAGAGGAAGAGGAGCCCAGTACAAGCACTGGAATTACCATCAGCAGCGCCAGACCCCAGGAAGAGGAGCCCAGTACAAGCACTGGAATTACCCGCCCAACCCGAAGAACCCCGCCCCAGTCCTACCTTCCCGATGCCCTGGCAAACCCCTTATGGTTGCCTGCCAACTCAGGACTTGCTATCATCCCCCCTTTCACCGCGCAGCCAGACACTACGAATTTTTCTGAATTCGATTATTTTTCCCCCAAGATTTTCTGCAGAATATGGTGGATCAAACTAATTTATATGCATCCCAATTTATTGCTGCCAACCCCAATTCTTCCTACGCCCGCATGTTCCAGTGGCGATGTGCCACACTGGATGAATTTAAAATGTTTTTGGGCCTAACTTTTAATATGGGGCTTACAAAAAAGAATGAAGCCCATGCATATTGGTCCACCCACCCCATCCAACACATGCCCATATATTCCGCTGTCATGTTCAGGACAAGATACGACATGATTATGCGTTTTCTCCACTTCAGTGACAATTCCCAGTGCCCTCCCCGAGATCATCCCAACCATGACAAATTGTTCAAGATACGCCCCCTAATCAATTCCTTTTCCCAGCGATTCAAAGAAGTTTTCATCCCAGACCAAAAAATTTGTGTGGACGAGTCCCTCATACATTTCACTGGCCGACTGCACTTCAAGCAGTATATACCAAGCAAGAGATCCAGGTATGGGGTGAAGTTAAATAAATTATGCGATCGAGCCACTGGATATATCTTCACATTCCGGATCTACGAAGGCAAAGATTCCCAGCTCCAGCCCCATGATTGCCCCACATATATTGGAACCAGTGGGAAAATTGTCTGGGAGCTGGCATACCCCTATTCGACAAAGGATACCATTTATATGTCGACAACTACTATACCAGCCTGCCCCTTTTTCGTCACCTTTATAATAAAAAAACCCCGGCCTGTGGTACCTTAAAAAAAACCGTAAGGGATTCCCACGAAATCTGTTGGCAAAAAAATTAAGAAAGGGAGAATCGGCATTCATGAGGAACGAGGAGGTGTTGGCCATGAAGTGGAGGGACAAGAAAGATGTCCACATGCTCTCTACCATCCACAATGACACCGTGGTGGAGATCCAAAGAAGACGCGGCCCCATTGTAAAGCCCCAATGTGTCCACGACTAAAATATGTATATGGGGGGGTGGATTTAAACGATCAGATGCTACAGCCCTACTTATCAAACAGAAAGTCCCGTTACTGGTACAAGAAAGTTGCCTTTCACCTTTTTCACATGGCCCTTTTTAATTCGTTTGTCTGCTACCAAAAAGCAACTCAAAACCAACAAGTCACCTACCTCAAGTATTTTGAATCGATCGTCACGGCCCTCATTTACCAACAAGGTCCCGCCCCAGGAAGCATTCGCTCGGATGCTGTGAGTAGACTTCACGAGCAACACCTTCCCTATAGCATTCCCTCCACAGAATCTGGAAGAAGACGCCAAAAGAAATGCCGTGTATGCAGCAGAGGAGGAGTAAGAAGAGATTCCAGCTATTATTGTCCCCAATGTCCCTCCCAACCTGGCCTGTGCATCGGAGATTGCTTCAGAAATTATCATGCATTCATCCAATATTAGTTCCCTGTATTATTACCAGACTGCCATTTCCCCATTTGCCTGCTACCATGTTAATTAACTGACCCTGGCCTGTTTACCGACAATGTCTTTGCTTGCCGTTTCTGCACGTTTCTGACTTGCATGTGTACCAACCTCAGCCTGTTTACCGACGATGCCTCTGCCTGCCGATTTAAACCACGTTTCTGACTTGCACGTGTACCAACCTCAGCCTGTTTACCGACGATGCCTCTGCCTGCCGATTTAAACCACGTTTCTGACTTCCACGTGTACCGACCTTGGCCTGTTAATCAACCATGTGTTTGCCTGCCACTTGGACTGATCTTTTGGCCATCTACTTTAGTACACAGGGGTCTCACATATGTGAGGGGCTTCAGAAGAGAAAACCAGTTTTTCGTTTTCTGTGCTCCCAGAACAGCGATTTGGGTGGGAGAAGCCTCCACCCCTGGCCCTAAGCTTGATGGTCCTTTCTGCTGCCTGGACCAATACTTTGGCTGTGCTGACCATATTGCTGCCTGTAAAGACCCATGACATTATGGACCATGTTTCTTCCTGCTGTTTGCACCAATACTTTAGCTGTGTTGACCATATATCTGCCTGCTGCCTCTACTGACTTTGGACAGTATTTCTGCCGGGACACCTCTGCCTGCTACCTGGACCTGTGCTCTGGCTGTGATGACAGTATCTCTGCCTGTATGAACTATGGACAGTATTCCTGCCTGCTGCCTGGATGATTGCTTTTGCTGTCGCTGACCTCATTCCTGCCTGGACCGATGCTCTCCTCTGTGGACCACTGCACTTCTAAAACCACAGGTAATCTTTTGTTATTTGGTATGTACCTGCTATGTGTTAGAAATATGAAGGGCCTGCAAAAATGTGATCGTTAGTCAGAAAATGATATGTGTAATTAATGCTGCTAGAATGCCTGGAGGTGCTACTTGGATTTTGGGCCTCTGTATGTGGCCAGGCTGTGTAAAAGTCTCAAACATGTGGTATCGCCATACTCAGGAGTAGCAGAATGTATTTTGGGGTGTCATTTTTGCCATGTACATGCTATGCATTATAAATATCTTATAAATGGACAACTTTGTGTAAAAAAAAAAAAAAAAAATTTTCATTTTTTTTCCACATTTTCCAAAAACTTCTGGAAAAAAATGAACCGTTCAAAAGACTCATTATGCCTCATAGATTATACGTTGGGGTGTGTGCTTTCCAAAATGGGGTCATTTTGTGGATAATTCCATTGTTCTGGTGCTCCAGGGCCTTCAAAAGTGTAATAGGTGGTTGAGAAATGATATGTGCAATTTTTGCTTGTAAAACGCATGAAAGTGCTACTTCAATGTTGGGCCTTTGTATGTGGCCAGGCTGTGTAAAAGACTCACACATGTGGTATCGCCATACTCAGGAGGAGTAGAGGAATGCATTTTGGGGTGTCATTTTTGCTACGTACATGCTATGTGTTAGAAATATCTTATAAATGGACAACTGTGTAAAAAAAAAAAAAAAAAAAAAAAAAAAAAAAAAAATGCATTTTCATTTTTTTTTCCACATTTTCCAAAAACTTCTGGAAAAAAACGGAGTTACTTACCGGTAACATCCTTTTCCAGGAATCTTTCAGGACAGCACCATAGAGAGACACCGGCTCCTCCCCTCTTAGGAAACACCGCCTTCCAATTCAATATTTAAATCTCATCCTCCCAACGGCCCCTCAGTTCTTCACGAGTTCCTCCGGCCAGCTGGGGAGACACAAGAATACGTCATACAAATCTTTATCTTACCTGACGTTCTCATGCGATGAGTTCTCATAGATAATCAAAAACCTGGGTGGGTACTAGTGCTGTCCTGAAAGATTCCTGGAAAAGGATGTTACCGGTAAGTAACTCCGTTTTTCCCCATTCATCTTTCAGGACAGCACCATAGAGAGGATAAGCGAGCACCTTACCTTAGGGAGGGACTACTGCCTGCAGCACCTTACGCCCAAAGGCTTGGTCTTTGGCTGACAGCAGGTCCAATCTGTAATGCTTCACAAACGTGGAAAAACTGGACCACGTTGCTGCTCTACAGATCTGCTCCGGAGAAGCACCAGCCCACTCTGCTTGAGAAGTTGCCACTGCCCTGGTGGAATGTGCTTTAATACCCTCCGGGGGCTCCAAACCCCCGATTACATAGGCCTGGCTAATGGCCAACCTTAACCATCTGGCTATTGATCGTCTAGAGGCTTTGAACCCTTTCCTAGCCCCTGAAAACAATACAAAAAAAGAATCGGATTTCCTAAACTGTTTTGTACTATCTAAGTACTGAAGGACGCACCTTCTAACGTCCAGTTTGTGAAAAATATGCTCCTGTTCCCTCACAGGATTCGAACAGAAGGTAGGTAAAATAATTTCCTGGCCCCTATGAAAACTAGAGGCCACTTTTGGTAAAAAGGCCGGATCCGTTTTAAAAATCAAACGGTCCGGAAAAACCTGAAAAAAAGGCGCCCTAATAGAAAGGGCTTCGAGTTCACTTACTCTCCTTGCTGTGGTGATCGCCACCAAAAACACAGTTTTGAGGGTGATCAACTTCAAGGTACAGGATTCCAATGGCTCAAAAGGATCCCCTGTAAGAGACTGTAAAACTAAGGAAAGATCCCACACTGGGAATGGGGAACTTTTAACAGGCCTCTGTCTGCCTAAAGCTCTAAAAAACCTAGCTACCCAAGGATCTATAGCTAGCGGCTTTTCCAGGAAAACGCTTAGTGCCGATACTTGTCCTTTCAAGGTGCTAAGGGCTAATCCTTTGTCCGCTCCTGCCTGCAGAAACTCTAATACTGCTACAGAACTTCGTACATCGAAGGAGCTTTCTGTGCACCAACTGTTAAAGCGTTTCCACACCTTTAGGTAAATGGCTTGCGTCTCTCTTTTCCTGCAATTTAGGAGAGTTGTCACTAGCCGATCCGAGAAACCTTTGCCCTTTAGCAATTCTTCCTCAGTAGCCACGCTGCGAGGTTCCATCGCTCCACCTGAGGGCAACAGATTGGACCCTGAGAGAGAAGATCCTCCCGGATAGGCAGAATCCAGGGAGGCTCCACTGTCAGACTCTTCAAGAGGGAGAACCACGGCCTCCTTGGCCAGTGTGGTGCGATCAGAATGAGGGTTGTGTCTTCTGACCGAAATTTTCTCAGAACTGCTGGAATCATTACGGGAGGGGGGAAAGCATAACACTTTGAGAAACGCCAGCTCTGAGCTAGTGCGTCCACCCCGGCTGCTCCGTCCCATCTGTTTAGGGAAAAGAACAGACGAGCTTTCGTATTCGCCTTTGAGGCGAAGAGATCCACGGAGGGGACCCCCCACTTCCGAGTAATCATCTCGAAGATGTCCTGGTTCAAGACCCAGTCGCCTTCCTTCAGCATTTTTCTGCTCAGAAAATCTGCTACGTGGTTCTGCTCCCCCTTCAGATGTATTGCAGAGAGAGAGAGAATGCTCCCTTCGGCCCACCTGAGGATGGATTCTGCCAGACCCCACAAGGATCTGCTCCTGGTTCCCCCTTGCCTGTTGATGTAGGCCACTGCTGATGAGTTGTCCGAACGGACCCTCACATGCTGCCCCAGGAGTTCTCTCTGAAAAGCTCTGAGAGCCAACTCTATTGCTCTCAGTTCCCTCCAGTTCGAGGACTTCTTTGCGTCTTCTTTTTCCCAGGTGCCCTGCATCATCTTGGAATCTAGGTGTGCTCCCCACCCTGTGCCGCTCGCATCGGTCGTAACCGTTATGGACACTGGAAGAACCCACTCCAGGCCCTGTGAGAGATTGGACCCTTTCCTCCACCACCAGAGGGACCTTTTGACCTGACTTGGCACAGATATAAGGGAGTCCAGAGATGCTGGACTGTGGTCCCAGACACTCAGAATAAACAGCTGTAGGGGGCGAAAGTGCAGCCCTGCCCACTGAACTGCCGGAAGCGTGGAAGTCAGTAAGCCCAGTGCTGACATTGCTTTCCTTACTGAGATCTGACTGCTGCCCTGGAGCAGTAATATTGCTCTGTCCACCTTCTGGATTTTTTCTGCTGGAAGGAACACTTTTTGTTTTGTCGAATCCAGTACATAGCCCAGAAAGGTGACCTTTTGGGCCGGAACCAAACTGGATTTTTCCAGGTTCAAGAGCCATCCCAGGTTTTCTAAGCTGTCTCTTGCTACCTGAAGATCCTGGTACAACTGCTCCGGGGAAGGAGCAAACAGGAGTAGGTCGTCCAGGTACGCGACTACAGAGATGCCTCTGAGCCGCAAGAAAGCCAGGACCTCCACCATCACTTTGGTGAAGATGCGGGGGGAAGAGGATAGTCCAAAGGGGAGTGCTTTGAACTGTAGATGAAACGTTCCTTCCCCAGTTCTCACCGCCAGTCTGAGAAACCTCTGGTAACTTTCTGCGACTGGAATGTGCAGATAAGCGTCCTTTAAGTCTATTGACGCCATGAAGCAATTTGGGGGAAGAAGCGCTTTCACCGAATAGATAGAATCCATCCGGAATTTCCTGTAGGTAATTGAGACATTCAGAGGCTTCAGCCATTCTTGTTCCTCTAACTCCTGTAGGGAGGATAGAAGAGCTGACGCTTTCTCTGCACACTTTGGCAGCTCGGTGACCAGAAGTCTGTGCTGAGGGGGTTCTGAGAACTCTAGCTGGTAACCTCTTCTTATGATCCCTAACACAAACTGGTTGGAGGTGATCATCTCCCATTGTGGGAGGAAGGCCCCCAATCTTCCTCCCACCGTGGTTACCCCGTCATTGGGTCTTCTTGGGCTGTTCAGGAGGGCGAAAAATCGCCCCTCCCCGCCCCTTGCCCTTCTGCCCCCAAGCTTTTTTCTGCCGTTCTCCTTTTGGGGTTTCAAACTTTCTCTGAGGGCGAAACTTTCTTTTAGCCTGCTCCCCAAACTTCTTTTTAATGGGAAAGGCCTTTTTCTTATCGGCCGTCCGGTCTAAAACGGTCTCTAAACCTGGGCCAAACAAGAGATCTCCTGTGAGGGGAATTCCACAGAGTTTAACTTTAGACGCGCTGTCTCCTTGCCACGTCTTAAGCCATAGGGCCCTTCGAGCCGAATTAGTGAGGGCTGAAGACCTTGCGGACATGCGCACTGATTCGGCGGAAGCGTCCGCAATATACGCTACACCCTTAAGTAGCATGGGAAAGGAAGCCAAAATAGTCTCTTTTGGCGTTCCTGCCTCAATATGCGCCTTTATCTGCGTAAGCCAATATTCCATATTGCGGGCCACTACTGTGACCGCCATGGCAGGCTTAAGGTTTCCCTGTGACGAATCCCAGGACTTCTTTAAGAGAGAGTCCATCCTTCTGTCCATGGGGTCTGCAAGAACCCCCATGTCCTCGAAGGCCAGATCTGTTTGCCTGGAAACCTGAGAAAAAGCAGCATCCAGCCTAGGGGTCTTATTCCAGACTAGAGACTCCCCTTCTGAAAAAGGAAACCTTCGCTTCAAAGCCCTTGAAAAGAAAGGTTTTCTCTCAGGATCTTTCCATTCATTCTTTATGGCCTCAACCAATACATCATGGACTGGGAAATCCTTCCTTTTTTGTTCCCCAAGACCTTTGTACATTTGGTCATGGAGCGATAACACCTTCTTTTCTTCCTGAATTCCCAAAGTGGTGTGAATAGCTCCCAAGAGCTCCTCCACTTCGTCCAGGGAAAGCTTATAGCGAGAGGTTTTTGTGGATTCCCCATCCACCTCCTCCACATCCGATTCCCTTTGAGAATCTGAAGCGGTGCTATCTGGCTCCTCCTCAATTTCCACTCTGGAGCCCCCTGGTCTCTCTCCACTAACAGAGGGAGTATCCACTGGGCTAGGTGTAACACTCTGCTGCACTGGTAAAGGACTGCTTTGGGCTTGCGGCAACTGGAAGCTAGAAAAGAGTGCCTTAAAGGACTGAAAGGTGCTAGAAAGCTCTTTGACGGATGCAGCAAGATCTGTACCCTGTTCTGCTGCCTGTTCCCTGACTAATCCATCAATGCACTCCTTGCAAAGTGCCTTGGTCCAGGATTCCCCCATACTAACTCTACAAGAGGGGCATTTTTTCTTTGAACCATGAGGCGACTTGCTTTTCTCTGTGGCTTTCTGAAAAAGAAAGAGAGAGAGTCGCCATAAATGCCCAATCCCACCAGTGCTTTTACAGAGGACCACCAGGAGTGCCCCCCCCAGGACCAACCACCACCAGGGTCCCAGACACACTCCCCTTCCCCCCGACCACCAGTGAGGGGAGAACACCCGTGAAGCTATCGGGATTTAGGTAAGGGAACACCACCCCAGGGTTCCACTTACCTTAGCATGGCTGGTGCTACTGTCTCCTGGAGCAGTTCTAGAGACCTCTGTCTCCGACATGTCCGCTGAGGATGGTGGTCGATCGTTTCCCCCGACAGCTGACTCTACAGCAAAGCAAGAGGGTCGCACCAGCCGAACGCTCGGTCCGTTTTCTTTCCCCGCGTCCGGAACCGGAAGACGCGGAATCGTCGGAAGTGCCCGCCCTCGCCGGAACTGACGTCACCCGTCATCCGACCCGGCCATAGAGCTTCAAACGCTGGCTGCACAAGCAGGAGAGACTCAGGCACTTCCCACAGCGCCCCCCTGGGCAGAAGAAACACGGACCTCCTCAGCTGTCTCTTTCCCCAAGAGAGGCTGAGGCGCGCCAATTCAGTTTTAAAAACAGGTAAGTATGGCTTCCCCAGCCTTTACCTAACTGAATAAACAATAGTAGAGGGAAAGAGCTAGAGAGACCCGACTCCCCCTCTTCCTCACACCAAATCTTTGGCTTCAGTCTCCCTGACTGATCCGCCACGGTTCCCAAGCAGTGTCTCCCCACCGGAGGAAACACCTGAACTGAGGGGCCGTTGGGAGGATGAGATTTAAATATTGAATTGGAAGGCGGTGTTTCCTAAGAGGGGAGGAGCCGGTGTCTCTCTATGGTGCTGTCCTGAAAGATGAATGGGGAAAAATGAACCGTTCAAAAGACTCATTATGCCTCAGATTATACCTTGGGGTGTGTGCTTTCCAAAATGGGGTCATTTTGTGGACAATTCAATTGTCCTGGTGCTCCAGCGCCTTCAAAAGTGTAATAGGTGGTTGAGAAAGGATATGTGCAATTTATGCTTGTAGAACGCCTGAAAGCGCTACTTCAGTGTTGGCCCTTTGTATGTGGCCAGGCTGTGTAAAAGTCTCACACATGTGGTATCGCTATACTCAGGAGGAGTAGCAGAATGTATTTTGGGGTGTAGTCGCAATTATGCATATGCTGTGTGAGAGAAATAACCTGTTAATATGACCAGTTTGTGTAAAAAAAAAAAAAAATTCTTAATTTTCCCAAGAATTGTGGGAAAAAATTACAGCTTCAAAAAACTCACCATGCCTCTTAGTAAATACATTGGACTGTCTACTTTCCAAAAAGTGGTCATTTGGGGGGTATTTGTACTTTCCTGGCTTGTTAGTGTCTCAAGAAATGAGATAGGCCTTCAGGTGAGATAGTACATCAGTTGTGATCAATTTTCAGTGATTGGCACCATAGTTTGTAGACGCTAACTTTCACAAAGACCAAATAATATACATTTGGGTTATTTTTACCAAAGATATGTAGCAGTATACATTTTGGCACAAATTTATGAAGAAAAATGACTTGTTTGCAAAATTTTACAATAGAAACTAAAAAAAAAAGTACGTTTTTCAAAATTTTCGCTGTTTTTTTGCTTATATCGCAAAAAATGAAAAACCCAGTGGTGATTAAATACCATCAAAAGAAAGCTATTTGTGAGAAGAAAATGATAAACATTTTGTTTGGATACAGTGTAGCATGACTGAGTAATTGTCATTCAAAGTGTGAGAGCGCTGAAAGCTGAAAATTAGTCTGGGCGGGAAGGTGCATAAGTGCCTGGTATTGAAGTGGTTAAACACACTGTTAGAGAGGTCGATTCGGTTGTCTGCAGGCTGGTCAGTAAGTAAGTTTGGGATTTTTCATTGGCCTTGTTTACATCTAACAGATGAGCTTGGCATCCTCTGAACTCATCCCAAACTCCCAATGAGTTGTGAACTGATCTCCCAAAAACTGTGGGAATGATTCAGTTCATTGCAGTACCAAAAAAAAAAAAAAAAAAAAAAAAAAATTGAATATAAATCTCAGGAGAGAATTATATTCAGCAGGTCAGTCTATACCAAACCAAAATTTTAGTAAAGACAGTTATGTAAACATGCCACTATTTTTTTTTTTTGTAAAACGTTTCTGCCTTGATGCCCTAAACCCCACAGTAAAAATACAAATTTACAACTTGCTATATTGAACTTTATTGCAGAACACTAAACATTTGAAAGTTACACATTCAAATACAATAAGCGAAAGCATATAAACTCCCATTATATACATTTTTTTTTTAGTACATATGAAATGGAAAGGGCACATTTTTCACAACCAAAAACCAATAACAAAATGGAACTATATTGCTAGAACATAACAGGGGATTTTATTTTGTAATAACTCTTAAGAACTACAATACATGTTGTAATACTTTACTGTCCTGCTCCATTCCTTGCCAGCCAGTCAGCCATTTCATTTCCCTTATCGCCAGCATGTCCTGGGACATGGCTCTGTATGGAAAAAAATGAAATGGGTGAATAAACTCATTATGAAAACAAATGCATGAACGTTAAGAAAAATCTTTTTGAAAGGGCTCCGCAAAAAGCAGTCGTTTGAATGCGATAACAGGTAAAAGTTAGGCCATCAAATAAGGTTTTTTTTTTTTTTACTCCCCATAAAATGAAATTCCTGTCAACAAAATCTCTTGAAATTTTCATTGAATCAACTGAGGGACACGAGATCATAAGGCAAGCTGTGGCTTGAAAGGTTGACCTAGGTTAAGGAATCTGCCCAGTGTGACAATGTCATCTTCAGGAGGGTATTGAGTATAATCCCTGAGACTTACTGATTGGACAGGGGACGAGAAGCATCCTGAAAGGCAAGCACACCCTCAGCAAGTGGTGTTCCTGTTAAGGTGGGTCACTGGTGCATCTACAATGGGAACAGACCACTGTTTGAACTTTATCCCCTTTCAGAGATTTGTTTCACTCTGATGGGGCCCAGTCAGCAATGAGCAGTGGTTCTCAACCTCAGTCCTCCAGTACACTCAACAGGCCATGTTTTGGAAACTTCTCTTGGATAAAATAGCTGTCCAAAATACCAAGTCATTGACTGATCTAAAGCACCTGTGTAAGATAAAGGAAAACCTGAAAACATGGCCTGTTGGAGGTAAAGACTGAAGTTGAGAACCACTGGTAGAAAAAGGTTTCGAAATAGCAGGGTAGTGGGAAGGTCTTTGCAGCTGTATGAGCCCTTAAAAGACCTAAAGCCTGGAACAGAAAGCAGAGTTCCAAATGCAGGGTAGAATACACACAAGACTGGGGTTCAACCCCTAATAAATCCAAGGTAATTGACAGGAGGGGGTCTTTCTTCAGGAAATCATGAATTTTCCATTGGGGCCTTCTGTCTTTACTGAGCCCAGGAAAAATAGGTTTTGTAATTATGAAAACCTTTTCTCTAGTGTTCATTAACCACTTCAGCCCCGGCACTTTGTGATACAGCACTGCGTTGCTTTAACTGACAATTGCGCAGTCGTGCAACACTGTACCCAAACAAAACTTACATCCTTTCCCCACAAAGAGAGCTATCTTTTGGTGATATTTGATCATCTCTGCGTTTTTTTGCGCTATAAAAAATAAAGTGACAATTTTGAAAAAAACATTGTACTTTGCTATAACCCCATAAAAAAAATAAATAAAAAAAAAAATATTCTGTTTAGGCCAATATGTATTCTACATATTTTGGTAATAAAAATAGCAATATAAGCGTATATTGATTGGTTTGCACAAAAGTTAAAGTGTAGGGGATAGATTTAATGGCATTTTTATTATTTTTTTTTAAAGTAATGACGGCGATCTGATTTTTATCGTGACTGACATTGTGGCGGACACTTGACAATTATACAGCGATCAGCGCTATAAAAATGCACTAGTGTGTAAATGTCACTGGCAGGGAAGGGGTTAACACTAGGGGACGATCAAGGGGTTAAAGAGGGCCCATCAAAAAAAAAAAAAAAAGAAAAGTCAGCAGCTACAAATACTGCGGCTGCTGACTTAATTGGACACTTACCTGTCCCAGGGTCCAGCGATGCGGGGGATCGAAGCCCCACTCGTCTCCCCCTCCCTTCGGCGGCGCCGGGCTGTGGCTTCACAGCCTGGCACCCACTGCGCTTGCGCGAGCGGCGCCGCGTACCGTGATTGGCCGCTCAGTCACCTGGGACCTGTAATGGGTCCCAGATGATTGACAGGAGGGAGGGAGCAGAGCCCTTCCTGTGCCAAGGGGGAAGTGATGTCACCAGCCCAGGCACTGGAAGAGGCAGACTACGAGGGACCCCCTAGCAACAGGCATTTAGAAGTAAAAAAAAAATAAAAAATTTCCAAATTTTTTTTAGGCACAGTCATGAATTTTTTTTTTTTTTTTAGGGTGGACCACCACTTTAACTGTGTTCCAACTGTAGGGGGAGGCAACAGACTATAGGAGAGATGACAGATCTTGGTTCCTAGCTTAGAAACTCATGATCTGCATCTCCTCTCAGAGCAGAACAGGGGATTTGTGGGTTTACACACCCATTATGCCTCTCATGCCTGGCGGTCACACCCCCAGCCTGCTATCCCACTTAAAGGAGCAGACATTTCTACGACAGCTCATGGGATCGTCCTGACCTGCCGCAGTATGACGTCGGCAAGTGGTTAAAGGACTCAACACTTGAGCAGGATGCTAGGTGCAATGAAAACAAATAAGCACACCCAATGGGCAGCCCTCTGGTGGTGGCAAAATCCCCCTCTCCGGTTAGTAGCCAGAAGTAGTAAGACACCACCAAGACAGCAGGAAAAGAAAAAAAAAAAAAAAAAAAAAAAAAAAAAAAAAAAAAACTTGGTGGGTGCTGGGTCGTTGAATTTAGCATCTGCTAAGGCAGGTACAATTTATAGAACTTGATAAAACTGAACGACCAGGTAGCCGCCTTACAAACCTGAACAGAAGCAGAGTAGCGATTGCCCAGGATGCACGGAGAACCCTGGTGGAATGTGCAGTTACTGGAAACAATCGCCTCTAGGCCCAACAGGGCATAGGCCTGGATAACCACTTGGCAAATCCACAAATCCATCTAGCAATAGTGGAAGACATAGCAGCTTGACTTAGTAGTCTAGGACCATTCAGGACTATGAATAGAGAGTCAGACTAACGGCCCTAACCACACCCAGGGAAAGGAGAGCCACCTCTGCGGATAGCACCTTTGGCAAAAAAGACAGCCCAAGACAAAGCACCACCATGTCCATAATCAAAGGCTGCGTACAGGGAAGAGGGGAATCTCAGATATTTCCAAAAGGAGGCTTTTGAAAGGCCAAAAAAACACAAGAGTCCCACGGTGGCCTAGAAAGGGGGGGGGGGGGGGGGGGAGACACTATGTGATCCCCCTGGATAATGTACACACTAAGGAATCCAAGGGACATTGAAAAACAGCCCAGACAGAAGCCTGGCTCCTATATTACTGAGGGTCAAATGTCTAATCCACTCCTTGCAGAGGCCACGATGCAAGCAAGAACTTTTGGGAAGGAACCTTAACCACTTAAGCCCCGGACCATTTGGCTGGCCAAAGATAAAGCACTTTTTGCGATTCGCCACTGCGTCACTAACTGATGGTCATACAACGTGGCTCCCACAAATAGAGCTTTCTTTTGGTGGTATTTGATCACCTCTGCAGTTTAATTTTTGTGCTATAAAAAAAAAAAAAAAAAAAAAAAAAAAATTTAAAAAAAAAAAAAGAAAAGACCATTTTGAAAAAAAAAAAAAAACGCATTTTTTTACTTTTTGCTATTATAAATATCCCCCCAAAAATATAAAAAAAATTCTCCTTAAGTTTAGGCCGATATGTATTCTACATATTTTGGGGGGGGAAATCGCAATAAGTGTTTGATTGGTTTGCATAAGTTATAGCGTCTACAAAATAGGGGATAGTTTGACATTTTTATTGATTTTTTTGCTAGTATTGGTGGCCATCAGCGATTTTTATCGTGACTGCAACACAATGGCGGACCATTTACATTTATACAGCGATCAGTGCGATTAAAAATGCATTGATTACTGTGTAAATGTGACTGGTAGTAAAGGGGTTAACCACTAGGTGGCACTGTAGGGGTTAAGTGTGTCCTAGGGAGTGATTCTAACGGGGGGATTGTGTGACTACACTGATCACCGCTCCTGATTATAGGGTGCGGTGATCAGTTAGTGTCATTAGGCAGAAGGGGGAGATGCTTGTTTATATTAGCATCTCCCCGTTCTTCCTCACCGTGAGACGATCGCGGGTATCCCTGCGGACAGAGTCCGCGGGACCCGCGATCAGAGCCCCCGGCGGGCGTGCGCCCGCAAGCTGCCTCTTAAAGGGCAACGTACAGGTACGTTAATCTGCCGCAGTATGTGCGTGAGGCGTTCGGGAAACGGTTAAAGACTCACTATGCACAAATAGGCTTTCCAGTTGCGGAAAGAGAAAAGGAGGTGGATTTCTGAGCTACAAGCATTGACCCCTATCTGACAGCACTTGGGTCAGAACAGCCAAGCCAGTAAAGTCAGTGACTGTAAAGTAGGTTGGAACACCTGCAAGGATCGAATCAGAAAGCACCATAGTGCTCCAATTCTGACAAATCTGGAGAAACTTCAGGACACAGGGACCACCCCCCTGGTCCCGACACTGGCAAATGAGATAATCCTCTTGCCAGTTGTCCATCCCCAGAATGTGAACTTCTGCCCAGTCAAAAATATGAGACCCATCCAGGGCTGCAGCTGAGCTCCTGTTGCTCCCTTTATAATTGAAACCAATTACCAGAAGTTCCAGGATGTTGATAGGAAGACTGGTTTCCTCGAGAGGAACAGCCCTGAACGGAGAAATGATCCAGCACACCTCCCAACCAGAAGAGACTGGCATCTGTGGTGATAATCTACCAATCAACGAAGAGAAAGGACTGCCCGGCCGATAGAAGTGGAGACTGAAGGGAAGTAACTTGTCCTGAAAGGCTTAGAAATACAGACAGTCACCTGTAAGTCTTATGCCCCACACGGTCGGATTTTCCGACGGAAAATGTGCGATAGGACCTTGTTGTCGGAAATTCCGACCGTGTGCAGGCTCCATCACACATTTTCCATCGGATTTTCCGACACACAAAGTTTGAGAGCAGGATACAAAATTTTCCGACAACAAAATCCGTTGTCGGAAATTCCGATTGTGTGTACACAAATCCGACGGACAAAGTGACACGCATGCTCAGAATAACTAGAGATGAAAGCTATTGGCCACTGCCCCGTTTATAGTCCCGACGTACGTGTTTTACGTCACTGCGTTTAGAACGATCGGATTTTCCGACAACTTTGTGTGACCGTGTGTATGCAAGACAAGTTTGAGCCAACATCTGTCGGAAAAAATCCTAGGATTTTGTTGTCGGAATGTCCGAACAAAGTCCGACCGTGTGTACGGGGCATAAGTCTCGCAAAACGCCTTTCAGGACAACCTTGGGAGAGGATAACCGAAAAACTTACCCTAGGGTGGGACCACTGCCTGCAGTACCTTCCTGCCGAAGGCTTGATCTGCGGAGGACAGCAGGGCCAACCTATAGTGTCAGAGAACTGACAAAAAGTTGGACCACGTGACAGCCTTGCATATTTGTTCGGGCGTAGCACCGGCCCTTTCAGCCCAGTACACAGCCGTTCTCTCAAAATGAGCAGCAATACCTGAGGGGGGGTATGTCTCCTTAGCTTTGTAGGCCTGTGATTGCACATTTAAGCCACCTACCCAAAGTACTTTTTGGAAGCTTTCGCCCCTTTACGTGGTCCTGAGATAATATCACAAAGAGCATTTGATCTTCTAAACTCTTTAGTGACTGTTAGAAAATGTAGCAAGCATCTACTTACATTCAGTGTGTGGAAAGCTTCTCCTGGATTGGTAGGAGCTGAGGAGAAAGAACTGTTTCCTCTGAACAGTGAAACATTGAACAAACCTTACGCAGAAATGCTGGATCCATGTCAGGGATTACCCAACCAGAAAAAACCTTTAGAAAGTGTTCCGTGACCGCCAGGGCCTGAAGCTCACCAACTCTTCTGGCGGACGTGATGGCTACAGAAAAAAAAACCCACACACACACACACACACACACAGGTACCTGTTAACTTTTCTAAGAAGTATTCCAGGACAGCATCCGAGAGATAGGATCCTCCTCCCTGAAACAGGAAAGACATTAGTCCACCATTATAAATTTGATAGTCTTACCTGCATACCTCAGTTATATTAAAGCACTGAAGGAACCCTCCGTAAGCTTAAAGCATCCCCATTATACCTGGTATTTATCGTTTAAGGGTGGGAACTAGTGCTGCCCTGGAAGACTTAGAAAAATTTACCAGGTGCCCAACTGTTTTCTCAAATAGTCTTCCAGGGCAGCATCCGAGAGGATGTATCAAGCAATACTTACTAGGGTGGGGATAAAGACTGGAGCACCTTGCGACCAAATGCCTGGTCTTGGTCAGACAGCTGGTCTATACAATAGTGCCTTGTGAAGGTACTGAAGCGCAACCAAGTCACTGCCCTGCAGATCTGCTCCGTAGTTGCCCTGCTTTTTCTGCGACCACAGTAGCCCAGGCTCTGGTTGCATGTGCTCTGATCTCGCTTGGAGGGATGAGGTTTTGTGCCTCATACGCCTTCTGTATGGCCATTCTTATCCATCTGCTGATGGTATTTTTGGATGCCCGCTTTCCTTGGTTGACTGCCGCAGAGGATAAAAAGAGGTAGTTTTTCGCCAATCATTTGTTCTTTTGAGGTATGTTAAGAGTGTGTTTCTTACATCGAGCTTGTTGTAAGCGTCTTTTGTGTTGTCCATAGCTTTTGGAAGCGAAGGGATGATATTTTGGGTTGTATGGAACATTGAAGAAACCTGGGTAGAAAAGCAGGGTCTGGCGAGAGAATTAATTTGTCCATTTAGATCAGGCAGTATGGTGCCATCATGGAAAGTGCTTGAATTTCACCCTCTTCTGGCCAATACCAGGGCCACGAGAAGTGCAGTTTTTAGCGTGAGATTTCTGTTTGAGCCATCTTCCATTGGTTTGAATGGAGGGGAGAGAAACCCCCCCGGGTACTGTGGACATATCCCAAGTTGGAGTTCTGTCCATTTTAGTAGGTCTAGCTCTGTTAAGTGACCTTAGGAATCGCTTTATCAGCAGATACTCTGCAAGTCTGGTGTTCATGAACGAGGAGAGTGCCGCCACTTGTACTTTTAGCGTGCTTTGGGAGAAGTTTGTCTGCTCCTTGTAGGAAATCCAGAATTGTCGAGATTATCCCTCTGTCGGGAGTCTGTTTTTGTTCCAGGAGACAAACTTTTCTCACTTTCTCGTAGATTGCTCTAGTCATGGGTTTCCTGCCGTCTAGGATGGTGTTGATCACTCTGACAGCCCTTTGTTTTGAAGCCTTATCCTTTCACTAACCAAGCCAAAAGCTTCAGTATTCTGTGATTTTGACGGTTGACTGCCCTGTGATGATAGATCTGGACAGTCTGCCAGTGTCATTTGAGGCTGGATGTTGAGGTTAAAGTGGTTGAACCATGCCCTTTGGGGCCAGTGCGGTGCTATGAGCATCACTGTTGCTTTCTCTGCCTTTATCTTTTGAATCACTCTTGGGATTAGGGATGTGCAGATAAGCACCCCTAACCCTGGGGCAGTTGGAGGGAATGCATAACTGCCATCACCAGCTTTGGCTGAAAACATCTACTCCGCTGTTGCCATCTGTGGGATCCAGTGAGAAGAAAGTTGGTGATCTTGCTTTCGCCCTGGAGGCGAACAGATCTACCTCGGGTACCCCCCACGTTTGCGTGATTTGTGCGAAGGTTGTTAGGTTGTGACCAGTCTGTTTTATGGTCTTCCGGCAGGAAGTCAGCACGCTTGTCTGTTCCTTTCAGGTGGATGTCTGATATTGATCTTATGTGTTTGTTTCTGCCCATAACAGGATTGTTTCAATCAGGCTCATCAAGCTTTAGGACTTTATCCCCCCCCCCCCCACCTGTTTAGGTATGCCACTGTTACGTCTCTCCCCTGTATCGCTGGTTTCAATGCTTTTAATGCTTCACCCACAGCTTTTAGTTCTCTCATGTTTGAGGCTTGGGACCATCTAGGAGTTCCATTTCCCCTGTGTGCTCCCCAACCTAGGGTGCTGGCATCGGTGGTAATCCTGACAGGGTTGGATTGAACCCATCTGCGCCCTTCGATGTATCGGGGAGGGTTGAGCCACCACTGAAGCGTTTGACTGGGGGTCGGGACAGAAATGGACTTGTCTAGGGATGAGTGGTTGCCATCCCACTGGGACAGAAAGCAATTCTGTAGAGGTCTCATGTGAATCTGCGCCCAGGTGATGGCTGGGATTAAGGACAATCAATCCTAGCACTGCCATTCCTTGTCTGATCGTAATAGAGTTGGTCCCTCTTAGAGGTTACTGCCTGCATATTTTTGTTCTTTTATTTTGTTAGGAAGGTTTTGGTTAGTCTGGAGTCCAGTACATAGCCCAGATACACAACTCTGGCTTGGGGTCAGCTGTGATTTTTATGTATTTACTATCCACCCCAGGTTTTGTAGATAGGGCATACTTGCGCGCAGATTGTTCTCTAGGGTCTCTGTTGAATCCGAAAAGAACAGTAGAGCATCTAGGTATGGTATGACGCCAATGCCTTTTCTTAGGCTCTTTAGCGCTTCTGCCATTATCTTTGAAAAGATCCTGGGTGCAGAAGAGATGCTGAAAGGGAGAGCTGTATATTGCAGGTGTATGGTGTTTGCCTACCCTTGTATTGCGAACCTCAGGAATTTAAGGACCCTCCTTTAAGGGGACATGTAGGTAGGCATCCTGTAGGTCTATCGTGGCCATTGTTCCCCGTGGTAGGATATTCGAATAAATAGACTCCGTCCTGAACTTTTTGTATTTTATTCCTGTTGAGTGGCTTGAGGTTCAGTATGAGCCTTAGCTTGCCTGACTTTTCTTTGCAAAAATATGAGAATAAAACCCCATGTTTGTTCCTCTTCTTGAGGTACATGGCAAATCACTGACCTAGTAGATTTTCCGTGGACTCTAAAAAGGCCTTTACCCAATCTTCATCCTTTGGTAGTATGGTTACCAAGTACTTGATTTGGGGTGGTAGAAAATTCTATCGTGTAGCTCTCTATGGTGCGTCGGATGAATTTGTTTTCTGTTGCTTTCATCCATTGGTGGGCAAAAGCTGCGAGTCTGGCCCCCACCTGAAGACAGTCGTTTTTTATTCTTTGGGTTAGGGGGCTTGAGGATTTAATCACCCTTTCCTTTTGTGTTGTTCCCAGTGCTTCTTTGCTTCCAGCTTGTTGAACTTTCCGAAAGGGCACCTTCCCTTGCTTTTTTTGGTTTGGGGAAAACCCTTGTTTACTGCGGTCCTGTCTAGCAGTTTCTAGGTCAGGCCCGAATAGCAGATCTCCTGTGAATGGGATTCCACAGTCTGTTTTTAGAAGGGATATCACCTTCAAGACTTCAGCCACAGGGCTCTTCGGGCTGAGTTCACTAGAGCTGTGGCCCTTAAAGATATTCTCACGGTTGCAGCTGAGGTATCCACTAGAAAAGCTGCCGCTCTGGTCAGTGTGGGGATGTTTTTTTTTTACCAATTCATCTCTTGGTGTGTCACTCTCCAGTAATTCTTGTAGCTGGGTTAACCAGATTAGTAAGGTGCGGGCTGTGCAGGTGAAAGCCATTGCTGGATTCAGGTTTGCCGCCCCTGCTTCCCAGGCCCTCTTTAAGAGGGCTTCTATCCTCTTATAAATAGGGCTGCTTAAGGTATCCACATTGTCGAAAGCCAAGTCGGGATTTGTTTGCGACTCTTGCTCAAGAGGCATCCACTTTGGGGCATTTAGCCCAGGTTTTAAGGTTTGTCTCTGCGCTTGACCGCTGCTGGTATGGAGAGAGAGTTTTCTCTGGGTCTGCCCACTTTTGACAATGTCTGAGTTTGGTGTACAGGAAATGTTCTAGGTTTCCTGGGCTGCAGTCCTTTATTCATCTTGTCATGTAGTGCAAGCTCTGTGGCTTTTTGCCCTTTGATACCCAGCATGACGGCTATAGCTTTCAGAAGGTTCTCCTTGTGAGAGGAATAAGTTGGCCTCTGAAGCTGAATCTTCCTCCTCAGAGTCTGAGCATAGACCATCAGATTAGTCAGAATCCTCTTGTTCTTGTCGCTTTGCCTGTTCCCTGTTACTCGAAGGGACACATGTCCTGCTGGTAGAAAACATAGCACAGCTGGTAAAGCCACGGATGGGCGAAAGCATCTATGCCTACAACCCGATCTTCTCAGAGTGAAAAAAAAAAGCCCATACTTTCAAGTTCTGTTGACTCGCAAACAGATCAATTTGAAGTTGCCACCCAAGCTTTAGTGATCAAGACATCTTGGTTCAGACTCCACCACTCTCCTTCTGCTTAGGTCTGCTAACAGATTCTGGGATCCCTTTAGATGGACCGCAGACAGAGGCCACATTTTGTTCTGCTAAAGGAAGTAGCTGACTGGCCAGCTCCAGCAGTCTTTTACTCCGGGTTCCTCCTTGCTTTAATACATAAGCTACTGCCGTTGTATTGCCCGAGAGAACTTGTACATGTTGTCCCGACTGATGAAAAGCTAGGAGTCCCAGAAAAACAGCCTTCAGTTCCTGCCAATTTGAGGACTTTGGGGCTTCTGCTTTGGTCCAGGACCTTTGAGAGGTTTAGCTGTCCAAGTGGGCTCCCCAACCACTCATGTTCGTTGTTAGACGCATGTCTAGGGGAAAAACCCAGAGGAGGCTTCTTGCTAGGTTGGTTGAAGTCCACCAGAGCACCCGTTTTGAGGTGAGCCTGATCCATTTTCTAAAGGCTCCTGGTGTGACCATCTTTGTAGGATGTTCATCTGGAGAGGCCGGGAATGTAGTCTGGCCCACTGTATGGCTGGAATAGACGCCGTGAGGAGTACCAAAACTGCCATGGCTGATCTGACTGAAAACCGAGAGATTAGTCTGAATCTGTCACCGATTGGATCTTCATCTTTTCTTGTGGCAGAAAAACTTTCTGAAGCAGCAAGTTTATTGTATAGCCCAGGAACTTCATGTCCTGTGCTGGTTCCAAATTTTTCTAAAATCAGGAGCCAGCCTAAGTTCCTGAGGTGAGCCTGAGACGACTGAAGATCTCAAGACCTGTTTTTTGGAATCTGCAAAAAACGGGTCATCCAGATAGAGGATGACCGAAATGCCTCTTAGCTTCAGAGGCTCCAGAGCTTTCACCATTATTTTTGTAAAGATCCTGGGGGAGGATGAAAATCTGAACAGCAGGGCTCTGAATTGGAGATACCAAACTGAATTCCCCAGGTTAAGAGCCAGACAGAGAAACCGCTGAGATGCCTGAGCCATAGGGACATGCAGATAAGCGCCCCTAACCCTGGGAGGTGGCGCTTTACACAAACAGGCTTGTAGTTTTTTTCCCCCACTGTAGGTGAAAGGCAGACAGACAATCTTCCCCCCACTGGGGTGAGATTGTCACTTATTCTTAGGGGGCTGGTCGGGGGGGGGTCTGAAGAGAACTCCTCTTCCCTTACCCCTTTGGGAGACCCAGCAGTTCTTCTGGTCCTGGTCCCCATTTTTGTGGGGCTGTTGAACAGCATGAAAATTCTTCTTGATTAGTTTGTTGGAAGGAAACACCTTTGTTGTCAGCTGTCCAAGACTGTTTCAAGGTCTGGACCAAAAATGTCACCTGAAAACACAATTTGATCTTGAAAGCTGTCACCAGTCCAAGTTTTCAGCCTGTCTGGCTGAGTTCACCAGCGCTGAAGATCTCAGACATCTTTACTGACTCAGCTGATGCATCAGCCATGTATTTTACAGCCTTCAGTATCAGCGGAAAGGACTCCAGTAATTCTTTCCATGATGTATCTAGCTCTGCATGGCTCTTCAGCTTCTTTACCCAGCATTCTAGGTACCTTGCCACTAACGTGGAAGCCATAGCGGGTTTGAGACTGTCAGATGTGGAATCCCACGCTTTTCAAGAGTCCACCCTTTTATCCATCACATCCTTCAGCACACCCCCATGTCTTCGAACGCTAGGTCCGTGCGATGGGAAAATTGTGAGAACACGGCATCTACTCAGGGTTTTATTCCAAACCTCTGTCTCCTTATCTTCAAAGGGGAACCTTCTCTTGAAGGTTTTGGAAAAGACAGTGCCTATCTCAGGGTCCTTCCATTCTTTAACTGCGTCCGAGAGGATCTTATGGACTGGAAAATTCTGTCTTTAGTGTCATCTAGTCGTTACATTTTATCATGAACCGATAGTTGCACCTTTTCCTCCTGGATCTCAAGAGTAGTATAGATTGCTCTCAAAAGATCTATTTCCTCTAGTGATAGCTTGTACCTAGATGCTCGGCTATCATCTTCCTCACCTGAATCCTTGAGGGGAGGGAAGAGTACTTGTCTCTTCATCCCCTGAGTCAACAACCTCTGCCGTTATAGAAGGTGGATGCCCTAGGGCTGGATGGGGGATGCTGGGGCTCAACCTGGCCTGCTGGGCTCCTGGCCAGCATACATTTGACCAAGCTTGGAGTTTGTAAGCTCTCGTACTGAAGAGAACAGATCCTTGTACTGTTGGGAAGTTTCCTCTTCAACCAGCTCCTTAACACAGGACCTGCACATTGCTTTTTGCCATGAATCTGAGGGGATTCTTGCAGGATGGGCATTTCCTCTGAACTGGTAGATTTGAAAAACACACAAACTCACCTAAGCATCCCTGCATACTTTCCTACCCTTAGTGCAAATAGACCTCCACCAGACAAAGGAAAACTCTGCCCCAAGCAGTGCCAGCCCCAGCTTAAATGCAACCACCAGACTGCAGGATCCAACCAAAGTTACCTCTGACTACAGCTGCAGGCTCTCTGCAGGGAGGAGCCCACAAATATGCATATAAGCCCATGTGGCAAAAAAAAAAGAAAAAAAAAAAAAAAAAAAAAAAAAAAGTACCACTGTACCCCTTACCTGGGCCTGACCGGTGCCTGCAGCACCTGCTTCCGCCGTTTGTCAGTCTCTTATCCATTCCAGCAGAGTGTATGCAGTGGGGAACTAAGAAAACCCATCTGGTTTTGAAAAACCCGGTCCCAACGTCATCAAGGGCCGGAACTGGAAACACCAGTAGACAGACCCACCCCCTTGGTCTCTGCGTTCCAGGCGACTGGAACCACTTGTCACCCCGTCCCCACAGGAAGCTGCATTGCTGGACATGACGTCACCCGCCAGCTGGGACCCAGAACCGACATGCGGGACACGCCAATTGGCAGCCCGCCCGGCCACCTGGGCCATGCCAGCGGACCCTGGGCACACAAATGCCGACACCTCCTTGGGCTATTGCTTCCCCTGAGCTGGAGAGACTGGGGACTCCGGATCACCCCTCCACCTGTACCGTGGGGTGCTAGGATGGTCACTGCACACAAGGCAGACAATCCTTAAGGCAAGCCTTCTGCCTCCACCTTGGAAAAGGCGCAGCTCCCTGTTCCAGCATGTGCTCCCACCATGGCGGAGGAAATAACTGAAGCCATGGTGGAAGAGAAGGGATTTAAAGGCTGCATGCGTTTCCTGGAAAATGGGCAGAGCTGCACTCTCCCCAAGGTTGTCCTGAAAGGCAATCTGAGAAAGTATCCTGGATGTAAGGAAGCTACCACTGAGTGTACCAAGTCCATGCAAAACCATAAGACTTAAAAAGGTGTACAAGGTCTTTAGATGCAAAAGTAGAAGGACACAGTCCATCATTGTAACTAAAAGGATTGGAGTAGAAGCCCCTGAATTTTACTGCAGATGTAACCAGGACCATGACTCCCTGATCCAGGAACCCTTGATTGCAAATTTGCCAGACGCTGTGGGGAAATACTTGAGGCAAGAAAAAAAAAAAATCCAGCAGAAAAGACATTCTATCTTGTAGCCAGACGAGATTACCTCCAGAACCCATTTATCCGAAGTGTGTAGGGCTGCAACTAACGATTATTTTCATAATCGATTAGTTGGCCGATTATTGTTTCGATCGATTAATCGGTTAATGACCTTAAAAAAAAAAAAAAAGTGTGGTGTATAATTTAGTTAATATGTAAAGTTTAAAAAAAAAGGCAATTCATTCTTAAATATCTCTATGCAGTGGTAAATATAAACAACCAACTATATGGTTAGGGAGCAAAATATTGAATCCACTCTGAGAATAATAGACAGAAGAGATATACTGTATATTCACTATTAGAGGAGATATACTGTATACACTATTAGAAGAGAAATACTGTTTTTTGGCCAATTTGTTGTTGGGCAGATTAAAAAATACAAATTGCTGCAAAAACGCATTACATGCTTTTCTGCAGCTTCTCCATGGAAGTATATTGAACCTAAAAAGCACCATTTTGCATTAAGAAAAAAAAAAGTCCTTGACCCTTTCCAAATACACAGCGGCTGAAAAAAAAGCATAGATGTGAACGTGTCCCATAGGAAACCATGTTAAATTAACTGTAGTGTGTTTCTGCAAAAAGCACCAAAAAACACATATATGTGAACCAGGTCTAAGACGTTTAGTAACATAATGGGGTTAAAAGAAACTAAAATGAGCCCTTTATAGTACAAAAAAAAGCAAATAATCGCAACTGTAAGGGGTTCATTTTTTTTACTGTAGAACGGTGAAAGTAATATTTACAGTAGCGATTTGCTCTTTTTGTACTATAAAGGGCTCATTTTATTTTTTTAACCCCACTATTTTACTGGCCGATTAATCGATTATGAAAATAGTAATCGATTAATTTCATAATCGATTAGTTGTTTCAGCCCTAGAAGTGTGAATCATCCAGCGATCTGCAAGAAGTTCCCCCATCTTAAATGGAGAGGAGGCGCAGCTTCATGCTGAAGCGGAATGCTCAGCAGGCTTGGACTTCCAAGAATATGGCTGCAGTGGAGGTGTAAGGCTTGGAGAACATGTCTAGGGAGGAGTCTTGGCCTTGAAATGACATTTGATAGTAGGAAAGGAGGGTCCCTTCTTGCAACGGAGTCCTTAACCTTCCTCGGGTCAAAGTGTGGTGAGTGGGGGTTCTGTATTGCTACTTGCAGAGCTGATCACAAGCTGTCACTGCAGCAGTGAAAAAAAAAAAAAAAAAATCCTACGAGTGGGCATTGAGGGAGGTAGCGTGGAAGAAGACACCCGCAATAGCCACTGTCCACTGGGCAGAGTAAAATGCCCCTCTGAGGGATATAAAGGGATCTACATGCAATCAACACAGGTGATTCACCCAGTCAGCTGTAGGAAATCTGGGAGAGATCTGTAGTCCTCCCAGCAAGGCATCTCCAAGGGTGAAAGACTAAGACAGTTTTCACACTGAGGTGCTTCTTGGGTGTTTTAGCGCTAGAAATGGCCTCTAAAAATAGCACCTGAAAACCGCTACCATTTATTTCAGTGTCTTTTCACACTGGGGCGGTGCTCTTGCAGGACGTTAGGAGAATCCCACAAGCATCTTTGGGGCTGTTTGGGAGCGCTGTATACAGCGCTCCCAAAGTGCTGCAACGCAACGTTTTAACCCCTTTGGGGTTAACAGCACCCCTCTAGCAGCCAAAAAGTGTTGCAAAAGCTCCACTAAAATGAGCAACGGTTTACCGCTAACGGCCAGCGCTTTCAGTATGAAAGCAGCCCAACACCTCTCTGAGTATGTGATCTGTGTGTTGGGCTATATCAGAAAGGGAATATAGGAGGGATCACCCAGGGCAAAAGGGATACTTGTACTCGATGCACTGAGCAAACACAGAAGAATACTGCTGGTTAGAGGCAAACCTGGACTTACTGATCTCCACTGATGAAACCTCTCCAGGCGAGGGACGAAACCTCTCCCAATCCTAGGTCGATCAGTCTCTTTGCTCTAAATGTGAGTGACAAAATGGACTCGGTCCGAGCATTGTATGCATTTGCCGAATACTTGATGGCAATGTTGGGGACTACCCAAATCCATAATATATGGCCTGTAACCCAACACAGCAATTGATTTTGGAGGGGGGAAGAGATACATGACAAATCCATTAACAAAAACTCATCTGGAACACCCCTTAGGCATGCTTTTAATTTTCAGCCCCAATTCCAAGTTGGGACACTGCGTAAAGTCTACACAAAAAACTGACTGCAACAATTTGCAAATCTCAATCATTTTATTCACATAAGAAAACATATCAAAAATGTTTAAAAACTGAAAAAACGTACCATTAAGAAAAAAGGTCATTTTGAAATTGATGGCAACGGATTTCAAAAAGTTGGGACAGGCAACAAAAAGCTAGCAAAGAAAGTGGTACAAATAAGGACGAGCTGAAAGAACATTTTGCAACCAATTAGGTTAATTGGCAACAGGTCATTACTGGGAAAAAAAACAAAAAACCCACACAAAGCTGTGTTAGTTCTTACTGATAGCCATTTCTAGTAGTCTTCCAAGGTAGCTCTTGAGAGATGGAGTTCCTCCCTCCAATAAGGAAACATGTTGCCACGTCCAAACTTTAAAAGGCGGTCCCTGGTCAGTCATCCAAGAGAACCGAAGGCCGAAATGTGAAAGACAAAACAAAAAACACAACCCCACAAAGTTAAACATTAGGGTGCAATCATGCTGCCCTGGAAGACTACTGGAAACAGTTACCGGTAGAACTCTGCTTTCCCCCCCCAGTCGTCTTCCAGGTCAGCCCTTGAGGATAACCAAGTACTCACCAGACCAGGGAGGGACAACAGCTTGGAGGACTTTCCTACCAAAAGCCTAGTCCTGGCTGGATATCAGATCCAGTCTGATGAATAAAAAGGTAGAGAATCTTGACCAAGTTGCCCTTGTTGAATGGGCCCTTCAATCTTTTGGCAGGGTTTCTTCCATAACTTCGTAGCACTCCAGTATCGCTGACTTGATACATCTAGCTAGCTTTTTGGACGCTCGTTTACCTTTTTGTTTTACAGCGTACAGGATGAATAGAGCGTCTGATGCTCTGAACTCATTGCTGATTTCAAGGTACTGAAGACATCTAATATCTAGAAGGCTTAGTTCTTGCTCCTGGCCGGTGAACTACAAAAATGAAGGTAGTATATCCTGGGATTTATGAAAAGTTGACGTCACCTTTGGTGTAAATCCCAGACCTGTTTGGATGACGATTCTGTCATCCTGAATTTTGAGAAAAGGCTCCGACAGCCCAGAGTTTGCCTATCCTTCGAGCTGTAGTGATAGCCACGAGGAAAATGGTTGTGTGTCAGCAGGCGTAAAGATGTTTCTTGTAGGGGCACAAAGGGGCTTTTGATGATTCCCCCTCAGTACCACTGACAGATCCCATGTGGGACATTGTGTCTTGGGTGGTCTGTACTTGGCCAAGCGCTGCAAAAAACCAACGGTCCTGTAGTGTTCGTTCTAGATACACCAACAGTGCTGCAATCTGGACCTTTAGCATACTGAGCGCTAAACCTTTATTAGCACCTTACTGTAGGAACGCAAAAATAGGTTAGTGTATCCATCTTTTGTCTGTTATTTTCAGTACACCAGCTGTTAAATTTACCCAGGTCTCTCTGTAGATGGCCCTGGTGTTCGGCATCCTAGCGATCAGAAGCCTCCACTCGAGTCCTTTCAATCTCAAGATGTCATCCTCAGTAATGGATGTCGCCCCTTGTCCATACAATCTTTTAAATGCCTCATGTCTTCAAATGCCAATGAGGACTGGAGACTTTCGATTCTCGTTCCACACCTCCTGTGGATCACTGAAAGGAGACCGCTTAAAGCAGGGTTCCACTCAAATTTTTAACTTAATCTTACCCCCTTCAGTTAATTGCATAGATGTTCAAATGCCGCACAAAAACATTTGTTATTTGATGTAATTACCTTTATATTGTACTTTGTGGCACTTCCTGTGTCTCCTCCCTTGGGAGTAGGCGTGTTTATTGCCTTTCCCCGGAGCCGCACTGTCTGATGGGAGCTTAGTGTCGGGCTTCCCAAGATTCGGTGCAGAAACAACGATCATGCGCGTGAACAAGCTGTGAATGAACAGCATTCACCGCATCCCGGAAATCAATGCTTATGGGCTTCACATGCCCACAAGCAAGATGGAAACAGCCAGCATCACATTTAAGTTATTCTTCAGTATGAAAACAGACAGACATATTACACCCAAACCGAGTACTATTTTGGGATTAGCAAAGTGTCTCAATGACCTTAAAAAAAAAAAAAAAAAAAATTGGTCGCCGGACTCCCGCTTTAAGGCTAGCTGCAAAGAAGTGCTTCTTTCCTGGGTCTGTCCATTCCTCACGGCATCCATCACCTGGTGGACCAGGAATACTTTGGAAATTTAAGCAAAAGAGCTTCCATCATAACATGACTTAATGTACAAGGGTCTAAGGAAGAAAAAGTCCAAAGTCTCATACAGCCCCCAGTAAGTCCTCTACATCTTCTAGGGACAATCTGTACTTGAGGCCTCTTTCCTTCTTCCTGCTCAAAGTCTGGGCTGTCTGTAGCTACTTCGCTAAGCGCACTCCTACCCGCTCATTCCCTCACTGTCTCCTGCGATCCTTAGATGACTGAATTTGGCAAGGCTATGGAAGAGGAATTTCCAGAGGGAGCTGTTGGAGATTTTTCTTCTGAAATAGGATTTTTGTACTCACCGTAAAATCCTTCTCTGTAGTTCACTGATGGACACTGCTCTATTCTCTTGACCGTAGGGTTATATCTTCCTCCTTTCAGGAGACCAAGCAGAACATGCATTGCATGTGGAAATACCAGAACTGTACAGTTCCGCCCAGGGGGCGGTCCCTCTGATATAACCCCCCAGCCTGCCTCCTGCAGCTCAGTACATCAACAAGCAGTATAACGTAATCAAAAGGAGGGGTGGGTGCTGTGTCCATCAATGAACACCAGAGAAAAGGATTTTACGGTGAGTACAAAAATCCTATTTTCTTTCATTCAGTGACGGACACAGCTCCATTCTCTTGACCGTAGGGACGTCCCCAGTGTCATAACGAGGGGTGGGAACAGCAAAACCAATCTTCACCCACAACCAGAAGTGCACACAACAGAGGAGTTACCCTCTGAAATCAACCGCAGTAGAATCTGCGGGCGACAAATGCATCAAACTGCATGAACAACAACATGAACTTTGTCCAACAAAAGAAAAGAATGTAAATTGCAACATTACAGGGCCGCCTGCATAACTTTGTGGCCAAAGCAAGCATCCGAAGATGTGCTTACATCAACCTTGTAGAACTTGGTAAAGGTGTGAACTGACGACCAAGTTGCCGCCTTACACACTTGGGAAACTGACGCTTGATGTCGGAAAGCCCAAGACGTCCCAATTGCCCAAGTGGAATGGGCTGACAGGAAAGAGGGGTACCTGCCCCTTCAAGGCGTAAGCCTGGACCACGATCTGTCTGATCCACCTGCAAATGGTAGTCGACGAGACCACTAGCCCTTTTTTTTGGACCAGCCACCGAAACAAACATTGAATTTGACTTTGGGAAATGGAGCCGTGGCAGACAGATATACTCTTAGAGCCCGGACCACGTCCAGGGAATGGAGGGCCACCTCTTTAGGATGTGTCGGCTTAGGACACAGACGGTAACACAATGTCTTAATTGAGGTGGAAGGCCGAAAATACCTTCGGCAAAAAAGGTTGCGGACGCAATACCACCTTATCCCTGTGGATAATCAGATAGGGCGACTTGCAAGACAAGGCCGCCAGCTCTGAAACCCTCCTGGCAGATGTAATAGCCACTAAAAAGACCACTTTCTGAGACAGGGTCAACAAGGGAATTTCCCTGATGTTCTCAAACAGCGGTTTCTGAAGCGGCGACAGCACCAGGTTCAGATCCCACGGAGGTAGTGGTGGACGCACCAGAGGAACCACATGCTGAACCCCTTGCACAAAAGTGCGTAACAACGCGTGAGATGCCAGGGGTCATTGGAAAAAAACAGCCAAAGCTGAAATCTGTCCCTTAACGGTGCTCAAGGCCAACTTCTGGTTCACTCCTCGCTGTAAGAACAGCAGGACTCTAGCCACCGAATAAGTAGATGGGCGCCACCCCATCTCCCCACACATGGAGATATAAGCCTTCCATGTACAATGATATATCTTCTGGGAGGAAGATTTCCTTGCCCTCAGCATAGTGGAAATGACCGAGTCCGGCAGACCTCGGTTCCTTAACACCTGGCTTTCAACAGCCACGCCGTTAAAGCCAGCAACGGTAGAGCAGGATGAAGTATCGGACCTTGCCCTAGGAGGTCCTCCCGCACCTGCCAAGGAACATCCGCCACCAGGCGTATCAGGTCGGCATACCAAGGACACCGAGGCCAATCCGGGGCAATCAGTATGACTGGGATCCCCTCGGCCTCCACTCTGTGGAGCAGACATGTTAACAGTTTGAGCAGAGGAAAGGCGCAAATCAGCCGGTACTGCTCCCATGGAACCAACGCGTCTGACGCATCCGCCCAAGGATCTTTTGTCCTGGACACAAACCTCCGCACCTTTCAATTGAGCTAAGAGGCCAGAAGGTCCACATCTGATGTGCCCCACCACAGGCAAAGAAACCTGAACACCTCCGGATGCAGAGCCCATTCTCCTGGGTCCAGCATCTGACGACTAGATAGTCCACCTGCCAGTTTTCTACTCCCGGGATGTATATAGCCAACAGGGCCGGTACATGTCGCTCTGCCCACCGAAGGATGTGAGTGACCTCCTGTGCTGCGGCCGAGCTTCTCGTTACTCCTCAATGGTTGACATATGCCACCGCTGTGGCGTTGTCTGACTGGATCCTGATCGGACATCCTTGTAGTCTCATCGACCATGTGGAAAGGCATAGCCTGATCACTCGAAGCTCGAGCACATTGATCGTTAACTGGGATTCCTCCCTCGACCAGAGACCGTGTCGATTGTACTCCCAATACTCCACCCAAGCCGGTCAGGCTGGCGTTCGTTGTGATCACCGTCAAATGAAGAGGAAGGAACGATTTCCTGGACCGAAGGGCCGGAGATCTCAGCCACCAGAGAAGAGAGTCCCTGACCAACTGGCTCACCCAAATCTGTCAATCCAGGGATAACGGAGATTTGTCCTGTTTCAACAATATTTCCCTTTGCAAGACTGGTGTGAAAGCCACTATAAGGCCCAGAACTCGCATGCAGAAACGCGACGACCACCTGTGGCTCCTCAACTGCTTCACCGAGGTCCTGAGAGTCTGCAGCTTGTCTGAAGGGAGAAGGACTCTCGCTTCCACGGAGTCCAGCAGTAAGCCTAGGTATTCCAGACGTTGAGTCTGCACTAGAACAGACTTCTTGAAGTTCAACACCCACCCAAACTCTGGTAGAGTGCATGATGATTGCCACATCCTCCCTTAATTCTGAGGCGGAAGCTGCTCTCAGGAGATAGTCTAGGTAACCCACGATTGCGATCCCACGTTGTTGCAACAACGCCAAAATTGGAGCCAATACCTTGGTAAAGACTCAGGATGCTGAAGCCAGACCAAAAGGGAGAGCCACAAACTAGTAGTGGTCTTCCCCTACTGCAAATCGCAGAAACCTCTGATACTTGAGGCATATGGGTATGTGCAGGTACACATCCCGGATATTGAGAGACGCCAGAGAGTCCCCCTGATGGAGTGCAGCGACTATGGAGCGAACTGATTCCATTATGAACCTCTGTACTTTCACAAAGCAATTGAGGGCTTTTAGGTCCAGGATTGGACGCACCCCTTCCTTTTTGGGGACTTCAAACAGATTGGAATAAAAGAGCTGGGAATAAGGGTATGCTGGAGGGAAAAAATATGTTTGGTGTCCAAGAGAGAAGCTCTATCTTGTAGCCCGATGAAATCAGTTCGTAGACCCATTTGTCGGACAGCCGAGAGGCCCAAACTACAAACTCCCGAAGGCGACCCCCCACCCGTGTGTTGGGCCTCAGTAGTCACCCTGTCGGACTGGGAACGTTTACCTGAGGTCCCGGGCAGATGAAAAAGCCTCTTTTGAGCGGAAAAGGAGGGCCCTTGCCTGCAGCATGGCTCCTTACCCTTCCTGGACTGTGGGAGCAAAGTGCTCTTCCCACCCGTGACATTCTTAATGTCATCTAGCGAGGCTCCAAAAAGCTGTTCACCAAGGAAATGCAAATCCGTCAGCTTTTTTTAGATGCCTGGTCCACAGACCAGCATTTAAGCCATATCAGGCACCGCAGCACCACTGCTGCTCTGGAGAGCAAAGGAAGTGTATCCAGGGCCGCATCAGACATACTTAAGGCCTTGCACCAATTGGTCTGCTAGTTCCACACAGACAGGAGAAGACTGCTGATTCTCCAATTCACGGTCCAATAATTTCGCCCATTCAGTAAGGGTCTGCGACACTAATGCCGTGGCCAGTACCGGTCGTAGTGCTGACCCCGCTACCGTAAGGATGGATCGGGCCACTGCCTTGGCCCTCCTGTCGGTAGGATCATTAAACGCAGGAGTCCCTTCTACCAGGATCGTGGTTACTTTGTTTAACCTGGACACTGGGGGGTCCACAACCGGGGGAGCCGACCATTTCTTACGAAGGCTCTCCTCAAAGGAGCAACGCACCGCCATTCGTTTTGGGACCGAAAAGGTCAGTTGCAGGCTACCCCATTCCTTGTATATGAACTTATCAAAGCAAGTCAGATACGGAAACACCTCAGGTGTACGGGCTGGCTTACGGGACCCAAAAGGGACCACCAACTTGGCAGAGGATCCTGCCGCACCGTGTATTTTCAGGGTATCACGCACAGCGGTGATAAGTGCTCCAACTAGAGCTTTTTCCCGCGCGGACATGGAATCATCCTCACTGTCCAATCAGTCCTGGTCAGCGTCCTCTGACACATCAGAATAGGGGCCACCAGTCACTGCGGGGCCCGAGTCTTTATCAGAGCTCTCCCCGGAGGAGGGGGGGGCAGGGCCATTTTACCCACCTTGCGCTCGCACGCCGTCTCCACCCTGGCAACGAACGATTCAAGGACCCCCGACAAAGCGTCCAAAGGCACCGCACTATTTGTAGGTGAGCCGGTTGCAATTGCAGGGAGATCTGGGAAAGAAATACCAGGTTCTGACGCCATGCTGACCCTTCCTGTCTGCCACCCCTGGGGACTTAGGACAAGGTGTATAGTCCCACCCTCCTAGCTGCTACAGACTGAGGGGTTCCCACCACAGGACTCACCACCCTGACCAAGAGCTGTGCCGTGCTGCTGCTGGCTGTATCCAGCGATAATGCACAGGTGTCCTGGAACAAAACACGCACTGTTCTGAGCCCAGGGAACAGCGCCGTGTGGAGAAAAAGTGCGCCAGGCTACAAGAAAAATGGCCACCGGGTGTCCTGTACATAGGACAAAAACCGCCACCCATGTTTCTCACAGGGATGTACCTAGATAATGGCGCCGAACAGCGCTATGGCAGCAGCATACAGAAGCCCAGACACCCAGAAACAATTAGTCTGCAGCATCCCTGGGGGGGGGGGGGGTGTGACAGGGACAGGGAGAGAAGAAAGGAAGAGGGACCCCCTAATCGACCTCCCAGGGAATGCCCAGCTGCTCAGTCCTGCCGAGACAAGAGCTGTACTTACCCTCTGGATGAGCTGTGGACATCCCATCACAGATCCACACCCGAGCAGTACGGAATGGCTGCGGGCCACGGCACACTGTGACAAAGACATCCGTAGTCCGGTCATATGTGTTTCCCCCGGAGCTCACCGGCCACCCCTGGAGCCTGAGGGGCATGTCGTGGCCGACCCAGCGCGTACCTAGGGCCTTGCACACGCTCGATGGCCAGGCTGGGGAGACTACAAGGATCTATATTTATCCAGTCCAGCCGGCTGTTGATAGGTGGTCACAGGATCTTAAAATCTTGCGCAAAAAAAAGGCAAAATCCAGAAAAAAAACCCCAGGACCAATAGTCCAGATAGGGAGCCTAGGTCGAAAAAAAAACAGCTGCAGGAGGCAGGCTGAGGGGTTATATCAGAGGGACCGCCCCCTAGGCGGAACTGTATAGTCACATGCAATGCATGTTCTGCCTAGTCTCTCCTGAAAGGAGGAAGATATAACCCTACGGTCAAGAGAATGGAGCTGTGTGTCAATGAACGAAAGAAAAATCTTTTAAGATCCTTAACAGTATTAGCCATGTCATCCCTCATGGATCCAAAAATTTGGGTAGATTGCATCCGACTTTAACCTGTCTATGCACACTTGACAATATTGGTTCTGTGTATTCCAAGGGCATCTTGGCAGCACATTTCGCACACCGCTTCCTGGGAGTGGGCTTTGGGTCTTTTAGCGGTTTGACCTGCAAGACGACAACACACAGGGGACCCCATGGGAGTAAGACAGAAGCACACTCCATATCATGAATACAGCGCACACCCGGTGACACTAGTAACCCCCTGCCAAGCTCCAGCTAGTGACCACAACCTAGCTGCTGTCCCACTATACTGGACACAAAGACACACCCCCCCCCCCCCGCACGCATGTCCATTTGTTTCCTGCTGGTGCCTTCGCCTCCTGGAGCCTGGGCAGATGGAATGTCATCCTCTTGCATCCTGACAGCGCGGATGCCACAGGACACTGTCTCCTGCAACCTCTCCATGTGTAATGGCACCAGCTGGTCATTCAACCACCCTGCGCCTTTAAGGGATCGGATCAGTTCCCCAGCGACATCATCCTGCCCTGGAAATAATGCACAGCGTCTTCTGGTTCATGCTCCCCCTTCCCGGCGGAGCTTGCCAAGGGGACAATGCATTGCCACCTCTCTTCACACCCGGGCCCAGAGGGAGAAGGATCCAGGACACCTCCCACCCGCTGCCAAGGAGGGTTGCCAGCTGCAGTTAACCTGACCTACACCTAGAGAAACAGTAAGGATGCACTCACCCACACAGCATAGAGGCTACCACTGCTTTCTCCCAGCTGCAGCCTGAGATGGAGCTTTCGGTGGTCCTTAGGCAACCTGTCTCCTCCGGACAGAACACTAAGACTGACCAGGGACCGCCTTTCAAAGAGGCAATGAGTTTGCTGACTGGAGGGAGGAACTCAGTCTCTGACCTGAAAGACTTGGGGGGGGGGGGGGGGTGTTGAACCATTTCAGAATGTTAAACAAAAATTGCAAATGCTTTAAACAGATCTATAGTACATAAGATCAACAGATTAAGAATCCGGAGAAATTTCTGTGCACAAGGGACAAGTGCAAAATGCAATATTGGATGCCCACGATCTTGGGGCCCCCAGATGTCACTTAATTTAAAAAAAGGCATGATTCTATAAATAGATATCACTGCATAGGCTCATGAATACTTCTAAAAATCACTTTATTTGTCTGAACACAAATCACCATACCATACAAAAATGCAAGTTAAAGCTTCAGCATGCAAAGAAGCCATATCTAAACGTGATCCAGAAAGGCCACCATATTCTCTGGGCCAAAGCCATTTTGGTAAGTTGAAAAGTGGAAAACTGTTCTGTAGTGAGGTGAATTGAAATTTTTTATTTTTTCCACAAATGGGAGTCACATCCTCTAGACCAGGGATATGCAGTTAGCGGACCTCAAGCTTTTGCATAACTACAACTCCCATGAGGCATAGCAAGACTGACAGACATGCATGACACCCAGAGGCATGATGGGACTTGTAGTTTTGCAACAGCTGGAGGTCCGCTAATTACATATCCCTGCTCTAGACTAAAGAGTGGGACACTTGTTGGCACACTGTCCAAAAGCCTGCATCTGTTGGTATGGGGGAAAATTAATGCGTTTGAATGGCCAGCTTGCGCATCTGAAAACGATAAAGGCTGAAAAAGATACTTACCGGCCACTTTATTAGGTACACCTGTTTAAATGCTTGGTAGCAAATTGTTACATCAGCCAATCACATGGCAGCAGCTCAATGCATTTAGGCATCTAAAACGTGGTGAAGACAACTTGCTGAAGTTCAAACAGAGCATCAGACAGGGGGTTTACGGGACTTTGAATTTGGCATGGTTGTTAGTGCCAGACAGGCTGGTCTGAGCATGTCAAAAACTGCTGATCTCCTGGGATTCACACACACAACCATCTCTAGGGTTTACAGAGAATGGTCTGAAAAAGAAAATATCCAGTGAGGGGCAGTTGTGTGGACAAAAATGCCTGGTTGATGTCAGAGGAGAATGGGCAGACTGGTTCAAGATGATAGAAATGCAACATCAACTCAAATAACCACTCGTTACAACTAAGGTATGCAGAACAGCATCTCTGAACGCACAACACATCAAACCTTGAAGCAGTTGGGCTACAGCAGCAGAAGACCACACGTGGTGCCACTTCTGTCAGCCAACAGGAAACTGAGGCTACAATTCACACAGGCATACCAAAAACGGACAATAGAAGATGGAAAAAATGTTGCCTGATCTGTTGTCTTGATTTCAGCTGCAACATTCAGATGACAAGGTCAGAGTGTGGCGTAAACATTGAGATGTAAGTTTTTTTTGAGCTTCATACTTACCTAGGTAGATGCAGCATCAGACCAACGCTGCATCTGTCCCCCAGCGTCTCTGCACTGAGAACCGAGCCACCGAACACCACAAATGGCACGGTTCTCACTCCTCCGAGCAGAGAGCTGCTGCTGTCAGCATCTCTTCTGCTCTGTTCCTCCATGCTCATTGGAGCACTAAGCTGTGGAGTGGTGGGGAAGCAGCCATCTCAGCAGCTCACTGAGACGCTGAGACTGCCATCAGTCAAGGCATCTGGCAGATCCAGACTTCCTAAGTTGGGATGGCGTGCTGCCTCAACTGATTTCAGTGACGTCAGCGGAGAGCAGACTTCAGACTGCTCTCCACTGAAAATGAGTCGCAGGAGTGCAAAACGATTTGCACTCCTGTGACCCTTAGGAGAAGCCCAGCCTAAAAAGCTCAGGCTGGACTTCAAAGCATGGATCCATCCTGCCTTATTACAATGGTTCAGGCTCCTGGAGGTAGTGTAATGCGTGGGGGATATTTCCTTGAATGATTTGGGCCCCCAAGTACCAATTGAACATCGTTAAATCATCACGTCCTACCTGAGTATTGTTGCTGACCATGTCCATCCCTTTAGGACTAGCATACCCATTGTCTGATGCCAACTTCCAGCAGGATAATGCACCACGTCACAAAGCTCAAATCATCTCACCACTTTTTTCCTGAACATGACAATGAGTTCAGTGTACTGCAACGGCTTCCACAGTTACCAGATCTCAATCCAATAGAGCACTTGTGGGATATGGTGGAACGGGAGATTTGCATCATGGATGTGCAGCTGACAAATCTGTAGCAACTGCATGCCATGTCAATATGGACCAAAATCTGAGGGATGTTTAACACATCGTTGAATCTATGCAGTGAAGAATTAAGGCAGTCCTGAAGGCAAAAGGAGGTCCAACCCAGTACTGGCAAAGTGCACCTAAAAGTGGCAGGTGAGTTGCAAGAATGGAACATTCCTCTCCCAAACACACCAGCAAATGGTCTCCTCCGTTTCCAGACATATACAGTTAAAAGATGATTACACCACCTACCTACACCACCTTAACGGACCGGTCACAATTTTTGGCATCAGGGTTGTACTCATTGATAGCTTTTTGATTTCCTGTCCCAACTTTTGCTGCTGACAATCTCAGAATCATCGCTTTGTTTTCATTTAGATTTTACACAACATTCCAAATTTTTTGTAATTGTGGTTGTAGATGCACCTACTGTCCTACTCCTGAAGGTGACATCAAACCCATCCGTTGAGAAAAACTGTCCTTCAATGACTAGAGAAAAATTCAGGAATATTTCCCCTGCCTGGAAAACTCAGGGCTGCACACAGCCATCAACAGACCTGAATAGCTGTGTGCAGATGCACTCAAGGTTATATGCAAAAAAAACAGAATCACTGGTGTATACCCAAGTAAAGCTGCGCACAGCCATTTAGGTCTATGGGCAGCTTCTTGACGGCACCTGGGCTTTTTAGTGTAGGGGGAAATACACGGAATTTACGTTCCACAGACTCAGACGCCACTGTCTGAGAGGCCTGAAGAAATAAGTGCACGGATCCTTTTAACTTCTTTGCCATGGCCTGGACTAACCCACCCTTCTTCACAGACTTATATTTATATCCAGATCCGATAGCCATGACCTCTGTTTACATCCATGGAGAGCCTGGCCACGCAGTACAGCCCCATAGATTTCAACCAGTTAACGCCCGACCTATAGCAAAGTTATGGCTAGGCAGGACTTTGACGATTTATCACCGCCTGTGTCCATCGGACACAGGTTGATGACTGAACAGTGTACTTGCCAGCTGCGGGTACCATGTGAACACTGACGAATCAGCGCCGATCACATGACAATTGTAAACAATGGGTGGCTTTCTTTCATGCCATCCATCGTGTACAATTGTGATGCCAGCTGTGATTCGTCACAGTGATCACATGGTACAGATATATATACAAATACATACCGATTTGAGTTATTTTCACCAAAGAAATGTAGCAGAATACATTGGTCTACATTTATGATGAACAAATATTTGCAAAATTTTATAACAGAAAATAAAAACAAGTTTTCTTCCCTTTCAAAATTTAGTCTTTAGTACATTTAGCAAAAAAATTAAAAGCCCAGTGGTGGTGATTAAAAACCACAAAGAAATCTCTAGTTGTGTGAACAAAACTTTGTTTGTGTATCGTGTTGCATGACCGTGCAATTGTCATTCAAAACACGACCGCACCAAAAGCTGAAAATTGGATTCGGCAGGAATGGTGTAAAAGTGCCCAGTATTGAAGTGGTTACAGCTAGTCTACCTTCAACTCCCAGTGGGGAGACAGTCCCATAAATGTCTACAGGGCCGTAATGTGCAGGCACAGCAAAGAGGGAGACTTTAACCATTGGGTGTAAACATAACAGATTCCGTAGTCATCAGATCTAAGTAAGCATATCTGGATTGGGGGGGTGGGGGGTGGGATCGTTTAGGTCAGAACACAGGGGCAAAAAGAACAAGTTCACTTTGGCTTTAAATTCTTCACCTGTTGCAGAGTAAGTAATGCATAAACCCTTCCACCATTTGTCCCAGAGACAGAATTTAAAACGTAAAGGCATTTGTCACTGAGCATATGCGTGTCTGGGGATTTTTGTTATCCCCCTTCACAAAAAAAAAAAAAAAAAAAAAAAAAAAACAACCCACACAGCTCACTACACTTTTTCTCCCCCATGTTGGTATTAAGCAGTTATCCACACAAGCAGCTCCATTTTATTTTATAGACCCTGCAATCTTCAAAATCTTACCCATGTGACATCAACTTCTTTACAGAGCTTGTCCAATTTCTGAAAGTCCTCCTTATTGACAACATCCCCACCATTGTAAGTTTTCCAGCCATTTTGCTTCCATCTAGGCATCCATTCAGTCGCACCTACAATTAATATAGCCACATGAGGCCTTGTACAGACTGCTTCACTTCCTCAATGAACATTACCAGTGGTTGTAAATCCTTGTATACCCAGTGAAGTACTGCCCACAGGTAATACACATGAACCAAGCCTACATAAACGTTGTACCTGTCTATCTGCAGTCTTCTCTAAATCTGTTCAAAGTGCAGAATCCCTCACTTTTAGATTGTAAGCTCTAAGAGGTCGGCCCTCTGATTCCTTCAGTATTAGTGTATTATATTTGTAAACAACAACTTTGAGGGGGTGGAGAGCTGAAATTGCACACTGCAGAGCTCAGCTGATTGGAAGGGAAGAGATACACCCCCTCCACACAGCAACAGAGCTGAGGCTGTTAATCTGCTGGATGTTTCTCCTGTCACCATTTTTCTCTTGGTGTCAGATGTGACTCATGCAGATAGAGTAATGAAGCAGCAGACAGAAAAAACACTTAGTGCTCTTAATTGAAACAAGTACACACTATAGATCGATATTGCTTTGTTCATATTTCATGTCTAAGGTTTACAACCACTAACAATTACATTGAAAAGAAAAAACCTGCACAGATTTTGGAATGCAATCAAAATCAGACAGTTGACCGTTACATGGCAAATACAATCATACTACTCCCCTCTTCAGCAAATTAACTTTCCATGGGGGGGCAGAGGAGCAGTCAAAATAAGCAATAATCCTGTTCCACTGCACTAAATGTCACTTCCATGATTTCAGATAACATGTTAATGCTGTATTCAAGTTGACAAACACTGACTGCAAATGGAAATTCTGTATAGCAGGGATAACAGGTACAATTTTTTTTATCAGCCCTGTTGGAGAGCTTTAGTGAAATTTCAGAGGTCTAAACAGACCCCGATGTCTCACTTTTGAGAGAAAATATTGAGTCCTCAAGCTATCTCTGCAGCCTCAACTGCACAGTGAACAGGAAGAGCTTCCTGTTCATTCACAAACTGAAGCACTGTAAACACCGCTTACTATGCTTCAGTTAATGAATGAAATCTCTTTTTTATTGAAGAAGAGGCCAGTGAATGACATTTACCAGCCCCTTCACCACTTATCTTGAAACTATCCCCGAAGGAGCCAGTGGGAGGGGGAGGGAGAAAAGCCAGTAGTGCTGCAAGGGATGGGGGACCCAGGCAACGGAAGGGTGGGGAAGCTGGGCAGCATTTACTAAAACTGATCGCCTGTATTTTCCTCCTGCAGAAGCTGAAAAGCCAGCTTTCAGCTGCAGCATTAGAAAAATACAGGTGATCAGTTCTAGTTTATGCCGCCCCTGCTCCAGGGGTTGGCAAGTTAGGGACGCAATCTACCCGTCACCAGCCATGTAAGGTATGGAAATTTTAGCAATACAAAAGGCTGCAGAAACGGATAAAAAAAAAAAAAAAAAAAAAAAAAAAAAAAAAACAGCAATGCATTCCTATGGGCAAACAGATGTCGTCCGTTTAAATCAGTTTTTCGCCCGCTTCCGCTCAGGTCTTTTTTTTTTTTTAAATGGAAAATGTCGTTTTTGTTCAGTTTTATAAAATGGAAGTAAACGGGACAAAATAAAAAATGGATGTTAACTGATGACAACTGAATCCCATTTTTCTTAGCAAAAACATGTCTGAACAATGGTCATATGAAAGGGGCCTTAACCACTTGCCGACCAGCCGCCGCAGTTGCCACAGCTGGGCGACACAATGTTATATTACGTTGCTTCGCCCTATGGCCACTAGGGGAGCGCCCGATGCTCACCGCCCCCCCCCCCCCAAGCCAATGAGAGTGCCCGGCAGTCATGATCACCACTGACACACGGAGAACCGGGGTCTGTGGGTGTAAACCGTTTCCGGTTTGGAGGGGAGAAGTGACAGATCGTCTGTTCATACAGAGTATGAACAGCGATCTAGCTCTTCCCCTACACAGTCCCATCCCCCTTCCGTTAGAAACACCAACAGGGAACAATTAACCCCTTGATCGCCCCCTAGTGTTAACCCCTTCACTGCCAGTGAAATTTTTATAGCACTGACCGCTGTATTAATGCCAATAGTCCCAAAAATGTGTCAAAAATGTCCGATATGTCCGCCATGTTGCAGACCCGATAAAAATGGCAGATTTCCATTACTAGCAAAAAAAAAAAATAAAAAAAAATAAAAATGCCATAAAACTATCCCCCCATTTTGTAGATGCTATAACTTTTGCGCAAAGCAATCAATATATGCTTATTGCGAAGAAGTAAAAAAAAAAAAAAAAAAAAAAAAGCTTTTTTCTCAAAATTGTCGCTTTTGTTAATAGCGCAAAAAATAAAAACCGCAGAGGTGATCAAAAACCACCAAAAGAAAGCTTTATTTGGGGGGGCTCCATTTCCACTAGTATGACTTATGTGACTTGTGTCCAGTCTTATGACAAGTCACAGCCCATTGATTTCAATGGTACCCGTTCCCATCTATGCAACTCTGAAAATCAGCAACTTTGAAAAGGTACCTGCACTACTTTGATGCAACTGATCCAAAGAGTATAAAGCTGGATCAAAGCTGCACTCAGTCGCATCAAAGTCACGCTTTAAATTTACTCTAGCCTTAGGCTAGATTTCCACTAATGTGACTCCAAAATTGTGTGATTTAGAATGCAACTTTACACTCTGGATCAAAGTCGCATCAAAGTAGTGCAGGCACCTTTTCAAAGTTGCTGATTTTCAAAGTTGCATAAATGGGAACAATTACCATTAAAATCAATGAGCTGTGACTTGTGATGTGACCAAAGGCGCATGAAAAGTTGCAATAGTGGAAACGTAACCTTAAACTCATTACTCACATGTAACGAGCAATAGAAAATCTGTATCCTTCCAAACTTTCAAAAATGTTTCTTTGTACCTCATTTCTTCCCCAGCTCCCTCCACCATTCACAGCAGCTGGGCATGTGCCACACCATGGACAGTGCCATGCAGAAACCAATGTGGTTGTACACTGTAGAAAATCTTCAGCATGTTGCACTGTAATATAACAAAACATATTTCCAAAGCCTGCCCTCCCTCTCAGGAGAAGCTGCTGGACAAAATGAGGCTATGAAGACAGGAGGGGGATCATATTCTGTGAAGTATAGGAAGGATGGGGGAGGGCAGGTCTAGACATGCCTATCTAATGGCCCATACACACAATCTGAATATCGTACGACCTTTTTCGCTTAATAGTAGCACGTAGAAATTGAATAGGTAAAGTCACAAAAATTCTCATACGACAGAAGAAAAAAAAAAAAAATCAGAAGTGATGTCATGTGTTGTAATATTATTTGTATTGTATTTTCGGACAACTATACTGACTAAATGAAAATCGTACGATGAAAATTTGTGCTTGTCCAATTGAACAATCACGGCCTGAAAATCATGCGATTCTTCCTCGGACGACAGTTTTCATACGATATTCGGATCATGTGTACAGGCCTTTTCGGGAAGTGATAACGACCTTTTCAGGAAGTGATACAGCCTAGCAAATTCAGATAAGGCTTCATGTACACGGGACGCTTTTACAACCTCTCCTGAACGATTTAACTTAACACATAGGGACCCATGTTTAAAAAAAAAAAAAATCTCTTCAAAATAGCCAAAAGAGAAAATGCCTGTAAACGAAATGTAGCTAAATGCGAGTTACCGAGTTTAGCGCTTGAAATGCCTCTAAACTCTGCTTCTGAACCCTTTTTTTCGTTTCAAAAAACAAAAAAAAAAAAAAAAAAAAAAGCCTCTAAACTCAACTGCCTAGAAACTATTGTAAATGACCCTTTGTACATTGACAGAAGTTAAGAGGAGAGTTCAGGAGCAGTTGAAAAAAAAAATGCCCAACTGCTCCTAAAAGTCCATTTACCAGCAGCAGTGTACATGAGGCCTAAGAGATAGAGTTGTTGGTGAACTGGAAGAAGCCGATTAGCTGTCTTATCCATGGCTAAGATAGGCAATCAGCTAGCCAGAAAATGAATAATATCAAAGATAATATTTAAAGTGATTGTAAAGGTTTATTTTTTAAAAACATGCCATACTTGCCTCCACTGTGCAGCTCGTTTTGCACAGTGGCCCTAATCATCGTCTTCTGGAGTCCCTCGCGGCTCTCCCAAGGGGGTTACCTTGCAGGCGCGCTCCCAAGTCCAGCATTTGCGTCCATAGACTCGAATGCCAGACTCAGGCCCCGCCACCCGCGTCATTGGATTTGATTGAAAGCCAATGGATAGATTGATAGCAGCGCAGCCAATCAAGAGTCGGGACCCCGTGGAGAGGGACAGCGTGTCCCTGCCGAGATGAAGGGGCTCAGGTAAGGAAAATGGGGGGGGGGGGGGGGTTGGTGACTGCCAGGTGTTTTTTAACCAAACACGAGGGTTTACAACCCCTTTAACATACTATTAAATCAAAAAAATAATTTGACTGGATTTCCACTTTAACTCCTTCAGATCCACACTATAGCCGAATGACAGCTACAGTGCGGATCTGCTTTGCCGGGAGGGCATCAATAGACATCCTCCCCTTTGCAAGCTGGCCGCGCCTCCCTGCAGGTTGCGCGATGTGATCACCTGAGTCAGACTCGGGTGATCACAGATCGGAGTAAGGGGTCGATCCCGACCCCTTACGACGTGATCAGCTGTCAAGCCAATGACAGGTTATCACGTGATGTAAACCGAATCGGAAATAGTTTTTTCTTCACGCTGACCACATGAGGAGAAAAAAAAGCCGATCCCCAGCTCCTGTTGAAGGGACATCAGTCCTGAGCAGGGAGAGGCGAAGCTGCCTCATATGTGCCCACCAATCAGTGTCCACAAGTTCAGAGCCACCCACCAGTGATGCAGCCTATCGGTGCCCACCAGTGCAGCCTCATTAGCGCAAATCAGATAAAAATTTAATTTGGGTACAGTGTTGTATGACCGTGCAATTGTCATTCAAAGAGTGACAGCGCTAAAAGCTGAAAATTGGTCTGGGCAGGAAGGGGGGGGGGGGGGGGTTGGTGCCCAGTAAGCAAGTGGTTAAAGTGGAGTTCCACCCACTTTTACAACTCTTCAGCATCCCTCACTAAACTGTGCACTGTAAACGAATTGGATATTTTAAAAAATTTCTCAGCACCTACTGTATTCATTTTTCACTTCCTCCTCCCTGGCCATGGCCCATCGCATCATTTCCTGTTTGCAATGCCTTCAGGGAAGGGGCGGCAACTTCCTCTGACACTGCCGTTGCTGTGGAAACCTGACCTGAAACCTATTACACTGCTTGTGCTGCACTGAGCATGTGCGAGATCTGCAAGGATGAGATCCAGGAAGAAATAGTCTGGCTTCAAATGCCTACACTTAAGATGGCCACGGCCTGCTGTAAGTTTATAAAATAACAAACTACTGCTATAAACTAACAAAACAGACCTTAGTTTACAGACTAACTTTACTAGAATACATTAAGCTTGTGTATTATAGGGGTATTTTTATTTAAAAAGTATAATTTTGGCCGGACCACCACTTTAAGGATAGTGCATACTAGAGGTGCTTTACTGGTCTAACAAATCGATTATCGTGTCAATTTGATTCCATGATGCATCACAATTACTGCCCATGGTTTATCAAAAAATCCGATCAGTCAGCAGAACTACATGCAGGGACACTCCCTGCATGTAGCAAAGTCTGAACACAGAAAGTATTTTTTTAATAAAAATAGTAAATAAAAGCTACATTCGCACCTGAGCATTTTCAGCTCGTAAAACACCTGAAAAATGCCCAAGCAAAATCCCATTCATTTCAATGGCACCTGTTCACATCTGAGCGTTTTGTCACCCGAGGCAAAACGCCCTAAGCTCAAAAATAAAAAAAACGAACATGAGCTTCTTTGAGGCAGATTACAGGCGTTTTTATGCCTTTAACATCAGTGACCTGAACATAATAGCGGCAAATCACACGACTTTGAAACACTCAAGTGAATGCTGCCTAAATGGCACAGCCCCCTTTACATTTCATAGCCCCCCTGCCAGCATACTCTAAAATGAAAAAAGTAAAAATTACTGCCAGCCCCCTGTTTCAGGGATCCATCCTACACTAAGTGTTAATGTAAACAGATGCCTGTAAATACCCCATCTCAGCTCTTTTATGACTGGTCATGTGACCTCCGGCCGCAGGCCATGGGTGGGGAGGAGAGCAGCCGGAGGTCATGTGACCAGCCATAATATAAACAGATGCCTGTAAATACCTTAACACTTACAGTGTAGGATGAATCCATGAAAAAGGGTCTGGCAGTGATTTTGTTTAAACTTTAGAGTATACTGGCAGGGCTGTCCCAGCAGAGGCAGGAGGCGCTGGAATTACATCATTCGTGCAATCGTGATGCAGCATGGTTCAAGGCTGCATCGTAAGATTCTTTTCATCACCCCTGGTGCATACCACACCAATTAGACAGGACAGTATATCTGGGGGTAACAGCTGTGGAGTGAGACTACTGAATGAGAGAAATCACATCCAGATGTGTCCTTGGGTTTGCCTTCCTGGCATTATGGTGCCAAGAACACCCCTTTTAACGCAAACTACACTTATACCTCTGGAGCAGAACAGAGAACCAGACCAGTGGGCTTTGAGCCTCTACAGGCAGATTGCCCCAGTATCCAAGACTAATGTCCTGAGTGAACATCCAACTGCCTCAACCAAAGGAGCAGAGGAAGACTCAGATGAGGACGATCCTAAAAACAATAGGTACCCCAGGTTCCAGGAGCAGTTTGTCTAAGGGAAACAAGTAAACAACCCCAGAACCACAAAGGGAGTATGGGCGAATGTCACCCATGGCAGTGGGATTATCTGTGTGTCTTAGGCTGGCCATAGATACAATTTTCTATCCTTCCACCATGGGTGGAAGTAAAGAATATCACTGTATTCCCAACATAGTCCTTGATGGTAGGGGAATGCCTCCCGCTGTGCTATTGTATTCTGCCAATGGGGGGCACAGCGAGCATTCCCATCCAGCAGAATATATTGGTTACTGCAAGTGGCTATAGTTGCTAGCAGTAAAGTATGCAGAAAAAGCTGACATGCTAATTGTACCAAAGTTGATCAGTTGAACAACTTGATACAATCAGCCTGCCCATACATGGGCCGGTCCCTGATGAACCAGCCAAGATTCAAACCATCTATGGCTGGCTTTACCAAAAGACATGGTATTCTGCTCCCTGCATCTTTCTCGAAAACTCTATAGCCTCTTCAAATTAAAGTGGTTGTAAACTGTTACACTTGTACCTACAGGTAAGCCTATAAGGAGGATTACCTGTAGTTACTGTAATTATCTATAGGTACTGCAAATACCTCCTAAACTTGCAGTTTAAGAAATATTCACTATCTGCGCTGCTGCCATTGACACATGTGCACTGAAGGGCCCAATCATGCTGTTTCTTCAGTACCTGTGCCGTGACTGGACACCCATGCATAGGAGTGACGCCATTGCGGCTCCAGTCAGAGCGCCGGAGTCCACAAAACCGGAACTCCGGTGAAAGATGTCGGTCGTGGGAGTGGAGTGCAGGCAGCACTGCAGGGCATCGTTCTAAGGTAAGCATTTCATAATGAGCCAGTATGTGATGCATACAAGCTCATTGTGCCTGTCTGTCTTGCGGGGTTTTTTTCCCGTAGGTTTAAAACCTCTTTAAGGTTCGCTCCAGTTATCTGCAAGATCAGTTATCTCGTGGAAATCCAATACATAACATGTCTTCTGCTCACAGTCTCACAAATTAGGTTTAGTTCCAAGATAATATTGCAATTGTTTAGACCCTCACATTCTTGTATGCGTTCTACATTTCATGTTAAAAGAGATTAGTCACTACAATGACAGCTTAACACAAGTACTTGATTTATCTCACCTTTTATAGTGAACTCACTGTCTGAACGAATATTAAGTCTGGTAATATTCTGACTCTGGGCCTGCTCTACTGCCCTGCAGGCTGCCTGGAGAGAGAAGTCCAATAACGCACATTTAGGTTAACAGTTCTAGACTATAGCAACCAAAAACATGACTGCATAAAACTATATACTAATGCAGCCTGAGAGGCAAGAAACTGAATAGTTTAAAAATGATAAATTACCTCAGTGAACTAGATAATAAGACTAAAGTCTAAACCGGAATAGCATCCTGAAAATTTTATCAGTTCAAACATAGTTTTACATGCCAAGTACTACGGCACCAGCATAAACATGGCAAAAAGGGTTCTACCTGTATTTCAGCTCTCTGATTTGTCTGTCTTCCATCCAACCTTTCAGAAACATTGCTGTAATACAAGGCAGAAAATACAATTTGACAGCACAGATCAGTAGATAAACACATTAAAGATCACTTAAAGAACAATGCGTTTATCACTGGTTACAAAGGATCCTGATCTCTAAGCAAATGCCACATTGATTAGGTCATTACTCTATCTCCTCTGTCTGCAAACTCCCTGAATTCAACTGACAACTGGATTGCAGAACCAGGCTGGCTTGTAGAGCTGACCCTCCCAACCAGGGCAGCCACTAGAAATGGTGAGGCCCCTTACACAGCTTTAGGTCTAGGCCCGCCCGAGTTTCTCCCTGCCCCCCTCCCCGGGCCTGACCACCAATATTCCCCAGGGCCTGTCCACTTGCTGTTCCATCAAATCCGCCCACTCGGCATGTTCTCTATCCCATCTCCTCCTACCACAGAAAGGGGGGGCAGTGGGGAAGGGTCACAGGAGAAGACCAGCAGAACAGGAGGGGGGGATGTCATGGGAGGAGGGGGCAGCACCACAGATTAGAGGCAGTGTCTCAGGTGGGAGAAGGTGGGACAGGTAGGGGGGGGGGCAGCAGGACAGGTAGGAGGGAATGACACACACACCTAGAGAAGCACCAGTCCTCCCAGCTGCCACATGTCCAGCAGTGCCAGGAGGGGTAGCTGAGCCTGTGTCCCATTTCCACCAGGATCGCTGGCAGCAGCTGCAAGGAGGGGGGCTTCTTCACCCTGACCTCCTCCATGGGACCCTCTGCTGGCACAACTGGCCCCACCCACTCCAGCGCACACTGGTACCTGACCGGAGCAAAGCTTGCATGCACAAAGGGGAGGTTCCTCCACCCAACCTCCATGGGTCCCTCCGAACTGTACACAAAAGGGGGGAGGGGCTCCTCCCCCTGATGCCCTCCTCCAACCTGAGGCCCTCCGACCTGGCACCTGATGTCACCCCACCTTGCACAGCGTCTGACAGCGGGCCCTGACCTGCACACATGTGGGATCCGCCCACCTCTGCATCCTGACAGCCGGTCCGCTCTGACAGCAGCTGCCTTGTGTTAAGGATAGTCCAGGTTATGGCCTGCGGTCCGGGCCCCTTACATGTGTACTGGCTGTACCCCCGATAGCGGCCCTGCTCCCAACTACCAAATAAAAACCTGCTGTGCTGGGGAATGCATGAAGCCAGCGTAAAGACAAATGCAGCCAGTTACAACTCCAGCTAGCTGTAAATACAAATCTATAGGTTTAATTTTAAACTGCAACCTTTGCTGCCAGAGTCATTTGTGTGTTTGTCCACAGGTTAAAACTCCCAAAACATTTTCTAAAAGCAGAGACCCTAGAGAATAAAATGGTGGTAGTTCCAATTTGTTTATATTACACAATATTAGTGCAACAGTTTATCAAACTATTTTTTAGCAAAACAAACAGATCAGATTGTGCCAAGTAAACAGATACCTAACATGTCAAGCTGCATTCATCCATAAAACAAACTTTAATACCCCAAATTATCTATCAGCTATGCTTTAAAATCCCTTACAGGTAATCAGTTCAAGAGTTAACCCTGAATAATGTCCCTAGAATTATTGCATTCATTCCAGCACTCAAGTTGTAGTACAACTGCATCCAATGCATGTGTTTATGTAGGCAAGTGTAATGGGGGGCTTTAAAACCATTTCCTGATAGGATAGCCCAATAAAATCTGGGGAACCCCCGTTCCACCGCCTGTAGAAGTGATGGAGTGGCTGTATAGCTGCTCGAATCTCTTCCACTAAAAAGAATCACCAGCTGAAAATTGATACCAGGATAAGGCACCATCCCAGTATAACTACTTCAACTGGAGGAAGTCATGACGTCCACCCAAGGACAAGTGGTTAAAGAGTCTAGCTACTAGACCTAAGCAACTATTTTATTCTTCATATGGTCCAAATCCAAATAAGACTTACTGTGAACTGCCATCGCCCCAGTAAACACCAACTCCAGCTCTTGCGCCATATCTACCATTGCGGGAACAGCATCCATCAGTGTAAACCACTGCTGACCTCTCTGCAAAAGGACAAATATTTGCTTAGTACAAGTGAGAACTGACAGTAAGGATTTCCCAGGTACTTTTGAATAGTACTTGCTGCTGGTATATTTTTGTGCAGAACTGTTATCTAGTGTAGCTGTACAGGTGTACACAGAAATGGTTAGTTCAGGATTAGCCTTGGTTAAGAGATTACTTTAGTACAAAGGGCAGGTTGAACGCACAGCAGGGGAACACTTGTACAGGAGTACAAATATACACAAAAGTACACTTTAACCCCTAAACACAATGCTATCATTTGTAAGGGATTCTATGGTACAATTGTTTATTTCAACTGGACACTGCATACAGCACAATGTTTTTCCCCAAACAGCCTGACAACTCAGAATAGGTGTACCGCTTTTTGGAGGGTAGTCACGCTCTTCTACAAAGTTCTGGGCTTCTTGATATGTTGAAAACTTTTTGTAACTTGCCGACGGATAGCGGTCCACTTGCTCTCTGCATTCATCCCTGGAATAAAAAAATTGCTCATTAAGAAGTCTTGTAGTTCATGTCAATGAATATATTCAAACCCATGTCTCCACGCAAGACTTGCTCCTTTCATCGCACAACCCAAGTGCTGGCCCCTACAGCCCGCCCCCAAAAAAGCCAAGCTTAAGAGCATGTTACATTTTTTATATAATTTCAATAGTGAATAGCACACATAGAAAGGTCTTCGTAAAAGAATTGAAATTACACTTCAGAAGTACAGCTTGCAGAGATCACCAATTCCCAAGGCAGGCAAACGGAGGGCCGTCTTTTTAACCCTTTTGTGAATCCTCTACAAGAGAAATCAAAGCTGAGACAATGGCTTGTTGATCCAATCAGAGCAAGATGTTGACATGGGAGAGTCAGTCTACTATTCCTTTACTGACCAGTTGTAGTTCAGCACCAGTCACCAGGGCTGCAACTAAAAAAAGTAATCTTTCAATAGGAAAAACAGCTCTCATAAGCAGTTCAGCCATGTACTTTATAGTTTTCTTAACTGCATAGAAAAAAAAAACAGCGCTAGCGCTTACGAAAAAATCTGTACCCATTTCAAAGGAGGAATCTACATACTGTTCCACAGAGGTTGTGGGCAACACTCCCGAGACAGATCCTCCTTACCACTAAAGTGGGGGCTGTCAGCCAGGGTAACACTGACACGGACTGAGGACACCCGGCCGTATTTATCCCCGCGAGACATTTAACTTGCTGGCTGTCCCAGACCAGGATTGGACTGTCATAGCCAACAGTCTGCATGTGCCACTTGGCAGGACTGGGGTGACCACATGATGAATGTCTTTGTAGGAAAAAAATCCCCCCCAAAAAAAGGCTATGGAACCACAGATCCCAGCAGGGAACAAGGTTTTTACTACTGAAACACTAGGCAGAAATAACTGCCTTGCCTATAGAAGAGGGGGGTTTATACCAGTTAGGACTGTGTATAGGCGGTGCTGTGTTCTTTTCTGCCTAGTGTCTTACTCCTTTAGGTGGCACTATAATCTTATAGGGAAGAATAGAAGAGCTGTGTTCATCAGTGAACACAAGAGTCCAGTAAAAACTTCTGTTTATCCCCCTGAGACAAATCCTTCTGTTTGTACCTTGCATGCTCCCCTGAGACACTGCAGCTTACAGTTAAGAGGGTTTCAGAGAGTTCAACACCCTCAATAACATTTGACACTGCAGTGCAAGGTGGTTCACCCTACATTGAAGTGACAAATCTGACTCGAGGGCAGTGCATCGATGTGATCACCTTTATCACATGGTGCTGCATGAGCCAGACTTCACTGGCAGGATCAACAGGTATTTGTGGGCCTTTGCAGGTTAACTAAAGGAAAACTAAGTGCAGAAGCACCAACATTCTGGAAGGTCAATTGGCTCCCATCCAAAATTTGCCCTAGTATGATATGATATTCTCCTGAGCACAGTCAAGATGGCTGCCTTACCATTTTCTCCAACAGCAAATCAAGCTAATAAAAACAAACTACAGGTTTTATTTCACTTTAATTAGTTTGGTGCAAACTAACCATTTCCATTAAGAATAGACGAGTACGCTGTCAGTGCTGTATAAGCATCACCTACATACAGTATACATCAAGGCATTCTGGAAGGAGCACAGCAACCTGCTGTGCCCAGGACAAAATAGTCGGGCTGTTCAGCCATTCACAAGAAGCCTTGTATTTTTATTAACACAAGGCTTCTTCTGTTTGGCTGAGGTAGCGTGTATGACATCTATCACCTGCCTCTCCACCTCAATCAGAGGAAGCCTTATATACAGCCAATACCGCAGCTAGTTGGGTTAAGCACACATTCTGCGGGTGCAAACTTAACACGTCAAAATTGACAGGCTTACTCGCTTGAAACTTGCTCATTAAAGTCAGTGGACCCATGCCACAACCAAGAGCCAAATGCTTGGCTCATGGTTGTGGTGCAAAATCCAAAATCCCTGCTTGACAGATAAAACACAGGCATATAGGAAGCAGCAGCATAGCCTCCTGAATGCCTGTAAACCTTTTTATGACAGCTTACTGGGAGTGGTTAACACTGCTGCTCGTGTGAAAGACACCTCAAGAGTGCTGAGAAATTGGCAGGCACATTCAAAGCTTCCTTTGGTACTGATGGCTGCCACCAGTCACTAATGTACACAGTGAAGGAGAAATACCACTAATCTCAGAAGAGGGCTAATAACACTGAAAAAGTGTTTCAAATCCTCATCTCCTGAGAGGCTCAACAAACCTGTGTGGGACCCAATCCATCATAATGCTGCGCTGATGCATGTACAATATTACTATGTTGTACTTAAAGCAGAGTTGCGCCTTAAAAAATTTTTAAAGTCAGCATCTACAAATACTGCAGCTGCTGACTTTAAAAATAAGGACACTTACATGTTCAGGGCACCTGTGATGTTCTCACCCAAAGCCGACCTGTCCCTCGGTTCCAGGTGCAGACCCCAGCATTTCTAGTAAGGGAATCCAGAAGTGAAGCCTTGCGGACACTCACCTGTCCCACGATCCAGCGATATGGGCGCACAAAGCCCTGCGCCTCTCCCGCCGGCATTCTAATGTGGGCGCCCTGCTGTGGCTTCACAGCCAGGCACACATTGCGCATGCCGTGCGCTGTGACTGGCCAGGCAACCTTCTGGGACCTGTGACACGTCCCAGAAGATTGCAGAGAGGTTGGGGGGGGGGGGGGGGGTGATCATCTTCCTGGCGCCAAGGGAGGAAGTGGGAGCTGGGTGCCTGTAAAAACAGGTTACCAGCTCCCCCCTACAAAAAATGACATGCCAAATGTGGCATGTCAGGAGGTCACATTTATACTGAGATACTGCAGTCTCCTAGATTGTTTTTTGCTAAACTGAAATTTTGCATAGAACTAAAGTGCTGCAACCACAAACCAAACGCTTGTCACCTCTCGAATAGGGATGAGCTCAGGTATGTTCAGACACAAGTCCAAACCCACTTGAGCCATCCTGCTGGAAAGCTTTTGAAGCCAACAGCCAGACACCAGAAGCATGCCCTGCTGCACTATGCCTTTTTTGCCGAATGGCGAGTTTGAATAGAACCAACGTGCTGCAACCAAAGCATTTGGAACATGAATGCAATTCACAGGAGGAGCCACCTCAACTTAACAAGCCACATTAAATTTGCAGCAGCACAAAACAGCCGTGGCATGTATACATGAGGTTTTACGCGTGTGGTAAAACTGCACCACAACCTCCTGTCCTTACCACTCTGTGTGTACAAGGGTCACAGCCTGCATTGCCCAAAAACGATTTCATAGAAACTATAAGGGTCGGTTCACTCTGAGGCAGCACGACTTAGAGCGACTGCCTCAGGCGACCCAGGACACGACTCAGCAGCGACTTGCAAAACGACTTCTGTATAGAAGTCAATGCAAGTCGCCCCAAAGTTGTACAGGAACCTTTTTCTAAGTCGGAGTGACTTGCGTTGCTCCGATTAGGAAGGTTCCATTGCAGAGAACGGGACGCTACTTCGTCCCAGTGTGAACCGAGGCTAACTAATGGCAAACCTTTTTTAGTTTTGGAAAAGGTGAAGTCAGAACCCCTGTCAAGTAGGTATTGTTGTCTGTGACCCAGTTAAGGAGATTCATCCTATTCGTTCTATTTACCATCACTTAAAATGGAGAAAAGTTAACATTTTGGGATGTGCTCAGAACAGGAATAGAGGGGAAATCTTCCAATCGGGACACTAGTTCTGGTGACACCCTGGGATTCCTTCAAATTGGAGGCATTTCCTCACTCCCTGTTTTGGCTATGGGACAGGAAGTGAAGGAACATCCCTGCAAGGGGACACAGATGGCAAAAAAAAACAAAACACACACACTTGACAGGGTTATAACATGCCCTATGGGACAGTTCACACCACATGCAGTCCGGAGTAGGTTAGATGGCTTCCAATGGCAGTTCACACCAGTGCTTGTCAGCTAAAGAAAAAAAAAAATAGCATATGCTGCATTTTTTCCCTGTACTGGAACGCAGTAAAACGCATCAAAAATGCATTGGACCCCAGTACAGTGAAAAAAATGCATCTGGAATGCATCCGAAAACACATCAAGAAAGCATGTAGAACAGATCTGGAGTGGGTTTTTTGTAGTGTGAACCAGCCCCAAGACCAGGTTCACACTGTTGGGCTGCATTTAGGCCATAGCACAGGTGTATGCATGGTTTGTGTGCGTTACACTTTTTTTTTTTTTTAGGCACAGTTCCATTGACTTCTATTAGGTCATAGGTGTGTGCAGCCTGTTGCATTAGGGTGTGCACCCCAGAACATACATACACATAAATAAGACCCCTTTCACACTGGGGCGCTTTGCTGGCGCTACAGCAATAAAAATAGCGCCTGTAAATTGCCCTGAAAGAGCCGCTCCTGTCTCTACGCCACCCCAGTGTGAAAGGGGCCTAAATGTAAAGAAACATTTGGAAATGTAAAACATGGATGGTGTCAGAGCAGTGGACGGTGTTACCATTTTATCATATTAATCCATTTCTTACAATTCTATTTTTCATGATTTTTTATTAAATTTATGAAGCCTAATGGGGTGGCTTTGGTGAAATATCAGGGGTCTGAATCGACCCCTGATGTCTCAGTTTTGAGACAGAAAGACTGAAGACCGATTCCCTAGTCACTTTCTCTGCAGCCTTGGATGCACTGGACAGTGAATGAATGGGAAGTGCCTGTGCTGGGTGGCTTCCTGTTCATTCACAAACTAAAGCATAGTAAATACAATGTGGCGGACAGCAGGGGGAATCAGCACCACACGGGGTAATATGGGTCTAGGTGTGCCACCTTATTCCTTTAAAACCAAAGGCCTATTAACAGCTTCAGCCCCGGAAGATTTTACCCCCTTCCTGACCAGAGCACTTTTTGCGATTCGGCACTGCGTCGTTTTAACTGACAATCGTGCGGTCGTGCGACGTTGCACAAACAAAACTGACAACCTTTTTTCCCCCACAAATAGAGTTTTCTTTTGGTGGTATTTGATCACCTCTGCGGTTTTTATTTTTTGCACTATAAACAAAAAAGCGTCCATTTTGAAAAAAAATGCATTATTTTTAACTTTTTGCTATAATAAATATCCCCCAAAAATATATAAAACAAACATTTTTTTTCCTCAGTTTAGGCAGATATGTATTCTACATATTTTTGGGGAGAAAAAAAATTGCAATAAGCATATATGGATTGGTTTGTGCAAAAGTTATAGCGTCTACAATATAGGGGATAGTTTTATGGCATTAATTTTTTTTTTTTTACTAGTAATGGTGGCAATCTGCGATTTTTATCGGGACTGCAACATTATGGCAGACACATTGGAAAATTTTGACACTTTTTGGGACCATTGGCAATACTACAGCGATCAATGCTATAAAAAAGCATTGATTACTGTAAAAATGTCACAGGCAGTGAAGGGGTTAACCACTAGGGGGCGATCAAGGGGTTAATGTGTCCCCTAGTGTGTGTTCTAACTGAAGAGGGGAGGGGACTGCAGGGGAGATGACAGATTGCTGTTCATACTCTGTATGAACAATCTGTTGTCTCCTCAGACCACCGGAAACTGTTTACACAGATCCCGGTTCTCTGTGTCAGCGGCGATCACGGGAGCCTGGCGGTGATCGTGATCAACAGGCACCCTCATTGGCTCAGGGGGCACACGCCAGCCTCTAGTGGCCACAGGGCGAAGCAACATTACATAACTTCATTTCACCCAGCCGTGCCATTAAACTGCGGCAGCTGGTCGGCAAGTGGTTAATTACACAGGTTCTGTGGCTGATTAAGGTGCTTTATCTGCATTAATTGGGTTGTGTTTTTCATTAGGATGCATTAAGATGAAAAAACATCTGGTAGTCACCAGCCCCCCTCGTTTTGCTTACCTGAGCCCCTTCATCTCCTCGGCGAGGACGCTCTGTCCGTCTCTCCACAGGGTCCCGGCTCTTGATTGGATAGATAGCAGCGCAGCCATTGGCTCCTGCTGCTATCAAATCCAATGACGCGGGTACCGGGGCCGAGTCCGGCATTCGTGTCTACGGACGCAAATGCTGGACTTGGGAGCGCGCTCGCAAGGTAACCCCCTCGAGAGAGCGCTTCTCCTAAGGGGTTAGCTAATGCGGGGAGGAGCCACCAGGGGACCCCAGAAGGGGATGTTCAGGGCCACTCTGCAAAACGAGCTGCACAGTGGAGGCAAGTATATGTTTTTTTTTTACAATCACTTTAAATTAGCCTTAGAACTTGTGTAATTCATATGTGTTTAAAGGGATGAGGTGACAACCCTAATTACATTGTGTGTAATGCCACATTTTCTGAAAGCACGCCAAAGATGCAGCATGCAGGACTGTTGGTGCGCTTTCAGAAAATGCAGCAAAAAAGCATGACCCAATAAAAAAGTGTAATATACTTGGAAACCACGCTATGGCCAAAACCCAGCACACCGATACAAATCTGGCTTTACTCCATCCAAAAGTTTTGCAGTTAACCATGTTACACAGCATGGAAGGTAGCTCAGGTAGTTCCCCTCCCTTTGGGAATTCCCATTAACTTCCTGTTGGCTCTAACAGGAAATATGGGCACATTCCCCCTGTGGCACAGAGACTAGGACAAAATGACCATGGCAAAGGTTTTATTCCTTCCTTCACCTAAAATGTAAAAAAGACAAATGTCTACAGGTACACTTCACCATGTGTCCATTCCCCAGTGAGAAACTTCCAGAAGCCCCACGTGCTCACAGAACATATCAGTAGAGAGGTTGCTATGGGCAACCGCTGTATTCCCAATGCAGGGATCTAGGCCTGAGCCTCCCACACAGCATAATGGAGATAGACAAGAACAAGGAGCCTCCCTCTCCTCCATAGGGGGCTCCGTGCCGACCATTCCAACAGACTACAGGCATCCCCCCCCCGTACATAAGAGAATTACCAGTTATCATAGACGCCCACACGGCGACCTCTGCGGACAGCGTACGACATGACAACGCAATCAAAGACACCACCAGGCTTCCAGAGGAGAAAAGGCGAGTCTCCGCCCCATCCTGCTCTTATATATATACAGCGCGGGAAGCGGAGTATCACGTGTCCGGGAGGAGCCTCAAAGCCCTGGCTCCGCCCCTGCATAGTGTACATACAGAGCGCAGGACACAGGCCTAGGCCGCAGTATGGCGTATAAATGATTTCAGTCAGGAAATAAAACGTGCTCACATCCCCTGTGTTACTGAGGATTGTACACTATTTCGTGTGTCTAGACAGGGCTGCAATAGCTATGAATGCCCTATCTGTACACTATTTTATATAGGAGATACATCATTGTTACACATGCTTACACATTAAGGCCCCTCTCACACTTATGCGACTTGTTCTGTGATTTGGAACTGCAAAATTACATGACAAGTCGTACCCCATGATTTCCAATGAGTACCATTCCTATCTGTGCGACTTCAAAGTAGTCCCTGTACTACTTTAGTCTGACTTTAATGCGACTTGAGGTCTAGTCTCTGTACTACTTTACTCTGACTTTGATGCAACTTGAGGTCTAGTCTCTGTACTACTTTAGTCTGACTTTGATGCGACTTGAGGTCTAGTCTCTGTACTACTTTAGTCTGACTTTGATGCGACTTGAGGTCTAGTCTCTGTACTACTTTAGTCTGTCTTTGATGTGACTTGAGGTCTAGTCCCTGTACTACTTTAGTCTGACTTTGATGTGACTTGAGGTCTAGTCTCAGTACTACTTTAGTCTGACTTTGATGCGACTTGAGGTCTAGTCTCTGTACTACTTTACTCTGACTTTGATGCAACTTGAGGTCTAGTCTCTGTACTACTTTAGTCTGACTTTGATGCGACTTGAGGTCTAGTCTCTGTACTACTTTAGTCTGACTTTGATGCGACTTGAGGTCTAGTCTCTGTACTACTTTAGTCTGACTTTGATGCGACTTGAGGTCTAGTCTCTAGTCCCTGTACTACTTTAGTCTGACTTTGATGTGACTTGAGGTCTAGTCCCTGTACTACTTTAGTCTCACTTTGATGTGACTTGAGGTCTAGTCCTTGTACTACTTTAGTCTGACTTTGATGCAACTTGAGGTCTAGTCCCTGTACTACTTTAGTCTGACTTTGATGTGACTTGAGGTCTAGTCCTTGTACTACTTTAGTCTGACTTTGATGTGACTTGAGGTCTAGTCTCTGTACTACTTTAGTCTGACTTTGATGTGACTTGAGGTCTAGTCCCTGTACTTTTTTAGTCTGACTTTGATGTGACTTGAGGTCTGGTCCCTGTACTACTTTAGTCTGACTTTGATGCAACTTGAGGTCTAGTCCCTGTACTACTTTAGTCTCACTTTGATGTGACTTGAGGTCTAGTCTCTGTACTACTTTAGTCTGACTTTGATGTGACTTGAGGTCTAGTCCCTGTACTACTTTAGTCTGACTTTGATGTGACTTGAGGTCTAGTCCCTGTACTACTTTAGTCTGACTTTGATGTGACTTGAGGTCTAGTCCTTGTACTACTTTAGTCCGACTCTGATGCGACTTGAGGTCCATAGACATCAAGATTACACAGGCATTGCTTCAAGTCGTGGCAAAATGGCGGCCAGGTTGCACAAGTGTGAAAGAGGCCTAAATCACACATTTGGTGCATTGTGTGCGATTAATCACCACTTCATGCTGCGTGCGTTCCATTGTTCTCAGATCATGGGTCAGAAGTGTCACATACCTCAGGCCTCGCTCACACTGAATGCAAAAAAGAAAACAGAGCAAGGGCCTAGTGCAATACCCCATAAAAAAAAGTTTATTGAAACAAAGACAAGCCGAAGACTTGCTCAGAAAATGCCCACGGGCATTACTATACATGTACTGTATATAAGAAGCTAAAGTGAGAAGAGTGTGGAGATGTGTCATCTAGACTTGCACGTCACTCACCCTACATTCACACCTATGCGCTTTTTTGTGCGTTTTCCGTTTTTCAGAAACGCACTACAGTCCATTTAACATTTCCTACGGTACATGTTCACATCTGTGCATTTTTCAGCCAGTGTGTTTTTGGAAAGGTCCGGGGACTTTTTTACGACAGCAGATTTCCTGTAATAGACTTCAATGAAGTCGCACCAGAAACGCAAGTGTTGTGTTTTTAATGCGTTTGTTAATGCATTTTGTGGGATTCCCCCCTCCCCCACCTTTAAAAACACTGTATATAGCTGGTTGCTAAGGAGCGGGGTCGCGTTCTTAAAGTGAACCTTCAGTAATATTTTCAACTTTCCATCTATTAAATCTTCTGCCCTTGTTGCTGTTTTAACTTTGGATGGTAAAACATTTTTTTGTTTGCCAGTAAATACCTTATATAGTCCACTTCCTGTTTCTTGTCTGGTAAAAAGTCTAGGCTTATGACATCATGCACAGCTCTCTCTCTCACTCTCCTGAGAGGGGGAATGAGTCATAAGAGGGCAAATGAGAGCTGCAGGGCTGAAGGTGTGCCTCTGTGTGTCTGTGTAGATCCAGGAAGTGAACAGACAGCAGCTTCAGCTGCCCACAGTTAAAATGGATGCAGCCAGACTCAGTGGAGGGAGATTTCTGCAGCATATTTGGCAAGTGCAGAATCACAGTATATTGGTGTGACCACGCGTCCCGGATTGCCCGGGAAAGTCCCGCATCTTGGAGGTCTGTTCCAGGTCCCGGGCACCTTCATTCCGGGACAGTACAGTGTCCCGGAATGAAATTGACACAGCCGATGCAGCTGTTCACGATTCTGTGGCCATGTCTGTCTGTCTCCTCTTCTGGCTCTCCCACCCTACCAACAATTTCATCCTATCAGCATAGAGCAAGGGAGCGGGAGGAGCTGGAGATCTGCACAGACAGCGGGATTGGCGGAGTCTTTTCATAACAGCTCCTCCCGCCCCCTGCTCTGCTCTGCTGATCGGCAGGGTAGTCTTTGCCCTCAAGGTAGTAGAGAGTGATTGGTGGGGGGAGCGGGGCTGGCAGTCGGGTAGTAGTAAGATGGATGGAGGTGTAGGTCAGGGATAGTGGTGTTGGCTCCCTGTCAGACGTGCAGTGTACGGCAGATCCCGGTGATCTGTCTGTGTCCCCGAGTCCCTCTTGTGCTTCCCAGTCCTCGGGTCCCTCCTTCTCGGTGCTCGCTCACCCCCAGCTCTGATCCAGGTCCCTCAGACTGTTCCAGGCTGTCAATGTCCAGGGCCCCCTCTGACACTGTCCTCTGCCCTCTACTCCTCCATTGAACCCTGTGTGGGAGCCCTCTCTTCTTCCTGTACCTCCCATCTACCCTACACCCTTCACCCCTCTACTCTACAGAACCCTGCCCCCAACCCATAGTACCCTGCACCTCTCCACATAACCCTGCCCCCAACCCATAGTACCCTGCACTCCTCTACAGAACCCTGCAGCCCCCAACCCATAGTACCCTGCACCCCTCTACAGAACCCTGCAGCCCCCAACCCATAGTACCCTGCACCCCTCTACAAAACCCTGCCCCCAACCCATAATACCCTGCACCCCTCCACATAACCCTGCCCCCAACCCATAGTACCCTGCACCCCTCTACAGAACCCTGCAGCCCCCAACCCATAGTACCCTGCACCCCTCTACAGAACCCTGCAGCCCCCAACCCATAGTACCCTGCACCCCTCTACAAAACCCTACCCCCAACCCATAATACCCTGCACCCCTCCACAGAACCCTGTCCCCAACCCATAGTACCCTGCACCCTTCTACAGAACCCTGCCCCCAGCCCATAGTACCCTGCACCCCTCTACAGAACCCTGCCCCAACCCATAGTACAGTGCACCCCTCCACAGGAACCCTGCCCCCAAACCATAGTACCCTGCACCCCTCCACAGAACCCTGTCCCCAACCTATAGAACCATGCACCCCTCCACAGAACCCTACCCCCAACCCATAGTACCCTGCACCCCTCCACAGAACCCTGCCCCTAACCCAAAGTACCCTGCACCCCTCTACAGAACCCTGCCCCCAACCCATAGTACCCTGCACCCCTCTACAGAACCCTGCAGCCCTCACTATACACCCTGCCCCCAACCCATAGTACCCTGCACCCCTCCACAGAACCCTGCCCCCAACCCATAGTACCCTGCAGCCCTCACTATACACCCTGCCCCCAACCCATAGTACCCTGCACCCCTCCACAGAACCCTGCCCCCAACCCATAGTACCCTGCACCCCTCTACAGAACCCTGCAGCCCTCACTATATACCCTGCCCCCAACCCATAGTACCCTGCACCCCTCCACAGAACCCTGCCCCCAACCCATAGTACCCTGCAGCCCTCACTATACACCCTGCCCCCAACCCATAGTACCCTGCACCCCTCCACAGAACCCTGCCCCCAACCCATAGTACCCTGCACCCCTCTATAGAACCCTGCAGCCCTCACTATACACCCTGCCCCCAACCCATAGTACCCTGCACCCCTCTACAGAACCCTGCACCCTTCACTATACACCCTCACTATTGGCTGGCAAGTGGCACTGCATCTGGTGGCATGCTGTGGGTGGCAAGTGGCACACAGCATCTGGTGGAAGGGTATGGGTGGCAAGTGGCATACTGCATCTGGTGACAGGCTATAGGTATAGGTGGCAAGTGGCACACTGCATCCGGTGGCAGGCTACGGGTGGCAAGCGACAAACTGCATCAGATGGCAAGTGACAAGCTGCATCTGGGGGCAGGCGACGGTGGCATGCTGTTTCTGGTGTCAAGTGACAAGCTTAGGGTTCCCACTGATTCTGCATTATAGTGAGTTGAACTATTTCATTATATATTACAATGTAATAATAGAAACAATGTGATTTTATCATCCTGACACCATATCAAGCAGGGTGTCGGGATGATTTAAGTGCTAACATCAGCCATTCACCCGACAAATCACCCGCTGCCGAATTCCCTGTCAACCCAGAGACTACATTCCACCCCCCCACTTTCACAAAACCGGTCCCCCATGCAAAAAAGGTTGGGGACCACTCTTCTAAAGTGACATCACTTCCTCCTAGCTTTCTATGATAGAGATAGCCACGAAGGAGGGAAATGAGCGACAGATTCCATCGTCGGCGAGGGTTTTGAAATCATATTTTTTTGGGAAGGGGGTGGGGGTGTCCCTGAATGGCAGTTTGGAAATGTGGTCACCCTACAGTATATATAAAATAATATGCAAAGTGGTTGGAGGGAAGCTTCAGAATGGCAAAGATGATTTTATTACAAATTATGTGAGCAGACTGCAGTTCCTCTTTCACAACCGATGAGTCATGAGCTGTCAGAGGGATTCCCCACTGACAGCTAAATGTAAAACAAAATTTGCCGGCTACAAAATTTGGGGGGAAAATGGCATGAAGTCCCCCACCCCACCCCAATCCATACCAGGCCCTTTGGGTCTGGTATGGATTGGAGGGGAACCGTCAAAATCTTTTTAAAAAATGGCATGGGGTCCCCCTTCCCAAAAACCATACCAGACCCTTATCCGAGCACACAGCCCAGCAGGGAGGGGATGAGCGAGCCCCCCCCCCCCCCCCCCCCTTCCTGAACCATACCAGGCCACATGCCCTCAACATAGGGGGGTGCTTTGGGGCGCTGCATCTGCATTGACTTCTATGGGCTGCCAGCACGCATTACTGAGGTGGATACACGTGCAATAAGAAGCAGCTCAGCACAGAGGACAGGTGTCAGCACCCGTCTGAATGAGACCTATATCATATAATTCACTGTGTTTAAGTGCGTTCAGAGAAAATAGAATTCTGTATATCCAGGGGCACATTAGATATGCTAAACATGTCTAAGCTCATGTAAATGCACATACAGGCAAGTGTATTTAGGGCTTCAGGACATGGGTTATTTTGCCGGTATGGCATAAAAATTGAGCGTATTCTGGAACCTGAGAGGCACAGGTGGCACATACAGAACGTCAGATAAAAATCAATGACAGGCTGAAATTTACAGAGCAGCTATACACTATTCTGAGTGGTGATCATATTCAGGGCCATATGCATTCAGGGATGTATGTTTTTTAACAGAAATTCCGGGCATACCTCCCTCAACACACACTGCCCTGCATGTGAGTACTCAGAACAGCATACAGCCACCACGAATTTGGGGCAATCCAGGAAATGGTTCATTCTACAACCAACGGTCGGGTGAGCGGACCTGTCAGTCTCCAGTTCTGTTTACAGTGCTAGTGCACGTTATATTCATCACACAAATTTGTGAATGATCTGGTGTTTACCAGTTCTCCTTGCTCCATATAAGAAACATATGGCAAACCCCCTGCAACATTAACCAGCTGCCAACCAGCCAGCGTCATTATACTGCGGCAGGTTGGCACGGCTGCGTGAATCGGCGTAGGTGTACGTCGGCCGCTTTAAGAGCAATAGCAGGCACGCGTGTGCCCACGGCGCCAGAGCCGATGCGCGTTGCCAGCAGCCGCGATATCCGCAGGGGGGGGATCTGTCAATGTATGTTGTTCAGATCCCCGTTCTGACAGGGAAGTAGAGAGAGATCATCTGTTCCTAGTGATCAGGAACAGTAATCTCTCTGTACTCCCTGTCACTACACTCCCCCCCCCCAGTTAGAAACACCAACCCCTTGATCGCCCCCTAGTGTTAACCCCTTCCCTGCCAGTGTCATTTATACAGTAATCAGTGGCTATTTTTAGCACTGATCGCTGTATAAATGTCACTGGTTCCAAAAAAGTGTCAAAAGTGTCCGATCTGTCCGCCACAATGTCGCAGTTCTGCTAAAAGTCGCTGATCACATCCATTACTAGTAAAAAAAAAAAAAATAATAATATAAATGCCATAGATTTATCCCCTTTTTTGTAGACGCTATAACTTTTGCGCAAACCAATAAATATACGCTTATTGTGATTTGTAGAAGAATACATATTGGCCTAAACTAATGAAGAAATTTGTTTTTATTTTTATTTTTTGGGGGGATATTTATTATAGCAAAAAGTAAAAAATATTGTTTTTTTTTTTTTTTTTTTGTTTATAACGAAAAAAATTTAAAAACCCGCAGAGGAGATCAAATACCACCTAAAGAAAGCTCTATTTGTGGGAAAAAAAGGACATACATTTTGTTTGTGTACAACGTCGCACGGCCGCGCAAATTTTCAGTTAAAGCAACGCAGTGACGTTTCGCAAAAAATGGCCTGGTCATTAATGGGGTAAATCCTTCCGGGGCTGAAGTGATTAAGATGCTTGCTCCCTGAGACTCCATTGACATGCAATTGAGTCCTTTAATCGGTTTATCTACCTAGTCACACTACCAACTCTACCTTGAACTAACCAGAGGAACTTTTTATTTCTCAGCAAGTGAAGATATGCAGATCTATCTGGTGACTTTATTTTGCCACTTTTTGAGCCGGATTGTGGAATTGTAGTCTATTACCTACATATATTTTTGCCTAATACTCATATTTATTCCCCAAATACCGGCAGTTCAGATAGACATATCAGGGTATGTGTGTGACCTGTGCATGCATGTGCAACGTGCGACTGCAGCTGCACCATCCAAGACAATGTTGTCTTTTAACACAACAGGGGTGAAGGTGGTGGTGGAACTTTTTATCCGGTCCTTTTTATTATAATAATTTTTGAATAAAGATCCCGTGAATAAGCTGCATGGTCCTATTGTTACAGGGGCCTCTATCCCCAACCAGTAATAAATAAATGGACAAAACAAGGATTTGGTCGCACACTGGAACTCCAAATTATCTCGATGTCATCTTTATTGTCAAAAGGGTCAGACAGATACAGGCAATGGTAGACGTTTCACAAGCGATAGCTTGCTTGTGAAATGTCCACCATTGACTGTATCTGTCTGACCCTTTTGACAATAAAGATGACATTGAGATAATTTGGAGTTCCAGTGTGCGACCAATTCCTTGTTTTGTTCTTCTTCCACGGTCGTGACCAGAGGTCTGCACCTGCGATCTATCCTGTACCTGATTTCGCCTGGAGCGGTGTGCTTCTCTTTGTTCTTTTCTGCAATAAATAAATGGAACCGGCACCAATAACGAAACAAAAAGGAAAGAAGGGTTGCTGCACCTGAAATTAGTGAAGACTAATGAAGAATGAATGCTGTGATAAAGGGCGCTCCCAATGCAATTATTAAAAATACAAAAGGTGATTTATACAAATAGTATGTATACATTCAAAACCATGTATAAACGTGTAATAGTGAATGGCTTCACTTTATACATGTGCACAAATATTTCAGAAAAAAATATCCATTGGATAATGGAGAGATCAGTTCCCCTATATCAGTGTTCCTCAACCTTTCTCCAATCAGGGTGCCCTTGAAAAGTATTTTCATTCTCGAGGCATCCCAGTCTAATGCCGCGTACACACGGTCGGACTTTCCGGCATACTTGGTCCGGCGGACCAGAGTGTGCCGGACAATCCGCCCGTGTGTGGGCGGCGGCGGACTTTTCCGGCGGACTTCTTCCCAAAAGCCCGCCGGACCTAGATTTGAAACAAGTTTTAAATCTTTCCGTAGGACTCAGTTTCGGGCGGAAAGTCCGCTCGTGTGTGTGCTGGTCCGACGGAAAGCCCGCTCGTGTGTAGGCTGGTCCGACGGACCAGATACGACGCGAGGGCAGGGTATTGCATCTCGCGCTCTCTGCAATAGGAAAAACAAATCTTCCTATTGCGGTGAGCGCGGTGCATGCCAGGCCCTTAGGTCTGGTATGGATTATAAAGGGAACCCCGCTACGCCGAAAAAACGGCGTGGGGTCCCCCCTAAAATCCATACCAGACCCCCGATCCGAGCACGCAGCCTGGCCGGTCAGGAAAGGGGGTGGGGACGAGCGAGCGCCCCCCCCCCCTCCTGAACCGTACCAGGCCGCATGCCCTCAACATGGGGGGTGGGTGCTTTGGGGAGGGGGGCGCCCTGCGGGGCCCCCCCACCCCAAAGCACCTTGTCCCCATGTTGATGAGGACAAGGGCCTCTTCCCGACAACCCTGGCCGTTGGTTGTCGGGGTCTGCGGGCGGGGGGCTTATCGGAATCCGGGAGCCCCTTTTAATAAGGGGGCCCCCAGATCCCGGCCCCCCACCCTATGTGAATGAGTATGGGGTACATGGTACCCCTACCCATTCACCTAGGGAAAAAGTGTAAGTAATAAAACACACTACACAGGTTTTTAAAATATTTTATTAAACAGCTCGGGGGGGGATCTTCCTCCGGCTTCGGGGGTCTTCTTCCGGCTTCGGGGGTCCCTCCGCTTCATCTTCTCCCGGCGTCCGGTTGGTTCTTCTCCGCTCTCTTCTCCCGGTGTTCCTGTTCTTCGGCCAGCTCCTCTGCTGTCTTCAGGTAGCTCTCTTGCCAGCAGAGGTCCGGACTTCTGGGCTTCTGGGCTTCTGGGCTTCTGGGCTTCTGGGCTTCTCTTCCCCAGATGTTGACACGACGCTCTCTCCTGCTGGACTGCTCTCCGAGGGCTGCGTTGTGACTTATATAGGCGGAGACCCCGCCCCCTTTTGATGTCACAGTCCCTGGGCATGCTGGGACTGTGACGTTTTAGGGGGCGTGGTCAACATCACCCAGTGACCACGCCCCCTAAAACGTCACAGTCCCAGCATGCCCAGGGACTGTGACATCAAAAGGGGGCGGGGTCTCCGCCTATATAAGTCACAACGCAGCCCTCGGAGAGCAGTCCAGCAGGAGAGAGCGTCGTGTCAACATCTGGGGAAGAGAAGCCCAGAAGCCCAGAAGCCCAGAAGTCCGGACCTCTGCTGGCAAGAGAGCTACCTGAAGATAGCAGAGGAGCCGGCCGAAGAACAGGAACACCGGGAGAAGAGAGCGGAGAAGAACCAACCGGACGCCGGGAGAAGATGAAGCGGAGGGACCCCCGAAGCCGGAAGAAGACCCCCGAAGCCGGAGGAAGATCCCCCCCCCGGAGCTGTTTAATAAAATATTTTAAAAACCTGTGTAGTGTGTTTTATTACTTACACTTTTTCCCTAGGTGAATGGGTAGGGGTACCATGTACCCCATACTCATTCACATAGGGTGGGGGGCCGGGATCTGGGGGCCCCCTTATTAAAAGGGGCTCCCGGATTCCGATAAGCCCCCCGCCCGCAGACCCCGACAACCAACGGCCAGGGTTGTCGGGAAGAGGCCCTTGTCCTCATCAACATGGGGACAAGGTGCTTTGGGGTGGGGGGGCCCCGCAGGGCGCCCCCCTCCCCAAAGCACCCACCCCCCATGTTGAGGGCATGCGGCCTGGTACGGTTCAGGAGGGGGGGGGGCGCTCGCTCGTCCCCACCCCCTTTCCTGACCGGCCAGGCTGCGTGCTCGGATCGGGGGTCTGGTATGGATTTTAGGGGGGACCCCACGCCGTTTTTTCGGCGTAGGGGGTTCCCTTTATAATCCATACCAGACCTAAGGGCCTGGTATGACCCGCGACGGGGCTCGCAAGGTGTCAATCTCGCCGATAAAAGCGGCAAGATTGACATCCTTTGCTAGTCCCGTCGCACCTGAGTCACGTTCAAAATGAACGGACTTGTCCGTGTGTGGGCAAGTCCGTTCATTCTGAAAGTCCGCCGGAACTCCGGCGAAAGTCCGTCGGAAAGACGGGCGGACTTAGCCCGCCGGAAAGTACGGTCGTGTGTGGGCAAGTCCGTCCGTTTTAAAGTCCGGCGCACCTGGCGGACAAAGTCCGTCGGAAAGTGTGCCGGACCAAGTAGGATAGAAAGTCCGACCGTGTGTACGCGGCATTAGGCTTGGTTCACATAACTGTGGGTCACAGAATGTAAAAAAAAAAAAAATTGCACACATTGCTGAAAAGCAGATAAACACACTGTGAGATAAGGGAATTTTTTCCCTGTGTTTCTGTGGGGTAGCCCACTGAAATGCATTTTCTGCCCTATGCGCAGTACGCAACTGAACAGATGTGAACCAAGGGTTTGTTCACATGAGAGGTTTAGGGGCAGTAAAACCATGGTAAACCTGGAGAAAACAAAATGGCCCCCATGAGCTTTATGCCATAATGTACTAGTATGTAAACTGGTATGGACCAGGGGGGAACCCCACACTGTTTTTTTTTTTTTCTGCAATTTTTTTTGACTGATGACTCATTGGTTGCTAAGTCCTTGACTCTTTCCAAAAACGCACCAGCCGCAAAACGCAAAGAATTTAGTACCATAGGAAACCATGTTAAATGGACTGTAGTGCGTTTCTGCAAACTGCAAAATGCACTAAAAAACACATAGGTGTGAACATAGGGTGATATCCTCTGTCAGCTCTGTATAAACTTACAGTTTATAGCATCAGCTACCTACATTATACAGTGCTGTGCTCAATCAATACAGGGCAGGGTGGATAAAAATCAATGATTTAAAAAAAAAAAAAAAAAGAAAGAAAATCTGATTTTTTTTTTTATTATTTAAATCAGATTTTTTTTTTTAATTTAAATCAGATTTTTTATTTATTTTTATCAAATTTATTTCTTTATCCCATTGTTTTGCAAATCTATGTACACTTAAAACTGTATGATTGAATCGGTTCTGATATCACTTACTAACCGGACAGCTTATTATTCTAAATAGGAAACCTTCATTTTGTTTGCAAATATTAAAGATTCTAACTACCAGCAAGAATAAGTCCTTACATTTAAAGAGTACCTGTCATTTCAGATCCATCATGGCAGCGCCAGTTAGCGGGCATCCACTCACCTGCTGCCACCACGTCCCTCACTGCCATATCACCAGCCGTCCTATTAAAGTGAATGGGACTGTTGGTGAATCAACAGCGTGTCAGAGGAGGAGCCGCTGTGGGACAGAGATGACAGTTGCTCTTTAAAAATTATGATTTAAATTGAGTTGATTTAATTCAAGCCTTTTTACTAGTGGTTTTAAATTGACTTGGTTTAAATAAAATCCACTCTGGTACAGGGTCTTTCTGTGCTGTTCCTGTGACAAAATGAAGTCGGGCTGAGTGCTGCTCAACCATTCACAGAAAGTTTTGTATTTTTATGAATGAATACGAGGCTGTCTCTGATTGGCTGAGGTGGTGACATCAACCACCAGCCTCTCCACCTCAGCCAATCAAAGGAAGCCATGTATTCATTTATAAAATACGAAGTGTCTTGTGAATGGCAAAGCAGTGCTCAGACTGACAATTTTATTCCAGGAACTGGACAGGTAGTCCATGTACCACTGCTGGGAATACAGCGCCAAATGCTATATGGAGCTGATGGTACTTACAGTTTATACAGTGCTGACAACAGCCACATGTATTAGTAATGTAAAATGTTATTTCTGGCCAGTTTGGAATTGGCACATACAAACTATTTAAAGTGAAATAAAACCTGGAGCTAGACCTAGGCAGTAGAGGGTCAAAAGGGAAAGGCATAGTATGGGCAGGAGGCTACAAAATTGGGGGAGAGGATGTGTCTGAGAAAAGGGGGCTGAAAAGCAAACAAAACTTTCAGGCCATGCCGTCTGTTGATTAAAAATTAACAACATGGGGAAAAAGTACTTTAGAGGAGGTTTAGAGGAACTTATATTGTGCCATACTCATAAAGTGGATCCAGGTAGACCATATTATTTGGAATGTATCTTCTCTGTTTTTGAGGGAGGTAGTGAGTTCCTCAAGTTTTTTCATCTCCTGTACTTTCTCTAACCAAAGGCTTACCGAATGAGAAGCGGTTTGTTTCCAAAGCAGGCCCTAGCAGCATTAAAGCGGGGGTCCACCTATCTATCGTGTTTTTTTTTTTTTTAGTTCATTCACAAACTTTTCTTCTCAGCATTACATTCTCACATATTGTGTGTAATATGTCCACCTGTGTCAGATTTCATCAGAAAGAATAACTTATATTATTCACTGCAGGCAGTTTCCATCTTCATTGTGGGCATTTGAAGCCCACAAGCATTTATTTCCTGGATGTGGTGAATGCTGTGCTCCCAGCATTCACCGCTTGTTCCTGCACATGCTCAGTGGCATCCTGGGAAGCCTGAGACTAGCTCCCAGGAGTCTGGGAGAGGCTAGAAACACGCCTACTCCCACGGGAGGAGAACCAGGAAGTGCAAAGAAGAATAGAAAAATAAAAGGTAATTACAGCGATTTAAATTTTTTTAAATGGCATGTCAGCATCTAGGCAAGGAAGAGAATACATACAGATATTGTTCAAACTTTGGGTGGAACCTCGCTTTAAGTAAATAGATTTTTACAGATTTTTTTATGTGAAGAATGGGAGATCATTGAAGTAAGTAGGAAGCTGGATCATCACTCACCAAACAGATGTTCAACAGACAACATCTCTGATTGTGGATCAAAAAGGTCTGATGTTTTATATCCCACAGAAGATATGTAATATAATTCATGGGCATTTCTCACATCTTCAACAGTTTTGAGATTTGATTATAGATTTTATATAGGGAAGCATTGTGTAGCCATGTCCCTGAAATGTATTTACAATGAGGAATTGGGGTGCCAGATTCCACCGATGGAGAAAGAAGTAAATTGCATAATTCTGGCTTTTCATAATTGGTATATAGATTTTTTTCTGCATTTGCATGATTTTAATAAACAAAGAAATAAAAATACCATAAGGTGTATAAGATCTGTAAAGCATCAGGGCTGGACAAATCCCAGAGGCCATGAAGCCAGAAAAATACTTTTGTATTTAATTATGTGGTGGCTGCAGGAAATGACCTGCTCTGGTCCAATAGTTGTCGGCAATTTATTATAGTTTCTGGGAACCTTTTTCATCCTCTGAGTGTACTATAAGCTAATTACTCAATAATGTCTCTGAGAACTACAAGGAATTATACACTCATATTTTTAAGTTCAGTTTCAGCTTGGGCAAAATACTTAAAAGCCCTTTCCCAGTGGTAAGCTTAAAAACATGGTATGCATTTGCAATGCATTTTTTTTTATGCGTTTTCTGGATCGCCATCTATTAGCATGCACCTGTGAAACTTGGACATGTGACTTAAAAGAAAAGTATAGCTAAAGGTTTTTTGGCTATACTTCTATGGATCAGAGGAATGCAGTTAGTACTGCACTCTTGTGACCCGTTTTCAGCCAGCCCTGGCCATGGTCTGAAAAGATCCTGACCATTTGTTTGGGATCAGCCCAGAAGCCTGGACCAGCAGCTGGCTCAGCCTCTCGGCGAGCTGGATGACTGCACCAGCCGCTCCTGCCCCCTGCACAGCCCTGCACACCCGGGTGTACTAGAGGGGCCAAGCAGAGAGCTGGTGATTGACATTCACTGACTTTCTGCAGGCTAAAGACAGAGAGCTGAGTAATCAGCACTGTTTGATCGCCTAGTTCTCGGTCTTTGAGGTGGCGGGGGAAAGCAGCAGCTGGAATCGGTGCTAAAACCATCTAAGTAAATCCTGGTACACACTGAGTCTTTTTTCGTTCAATCCACTGTCAGCTCCAGTCGCAGCCACTGTACTAACTATCCGACGTTAGTACAGCGATCTTCCCCACTGAGATGTTGTGTTCTGGTGGGGGGGCTGCCCCCAGCAGAACATTCTGATCAGTACTCTCAGCCATTAGCTGAACCGGTCGGCTACTGGTTTTCCAGCATGCACGTCTGACAAATGGCCGGCTTCTGTCGGACCGGCTGGCATACACACTGGCCAAACGTCGGCCAGCTTTTATTGTCTCCTGACATTTGGCCAGGGTGTACAGGGCTTAAGTATGATTGCTTATTTCCTTCTAATCTCATACTTATCTTTTAAAAAAATGCAAAGTGGGAGCGTTTTTTTTATGCTTTTTCCCATTCATTACAATGGGGAGGTAGCTTTTTTTTTTTTTTCTCTTTTTGCATCAAAAATGCAGCATGCAGGACTTTTAAATATACATAGGATTTAAGGGGATACCTTTTTCATGCATTTTTGTTCCACTTTTAAACACCAAAAGGGCATCAAAAATCAGTGTGAAAGATAGAACCATCTGTTTTACATTAGTGTAATATAGTCCTGCTGCATAGAAGCCACTGGTGGGATCCCTTTTACAGGCAAGTCTGTCATAATGTGCTAGTAGGCTGTGCCTAGTAGCACATTATGCCATTAACTTGCAGGTGGACAGTCTTGTTTTCTGCTATCACTTTAAGTGATTCTAGAGTGCATTAAAGCGGAGTTCCACCCGTTTTTTAGTTTACCTGCCCCACGGTCCAGCGATGTGGCCCCACAACAAGCAGCTTGCTATGGGGGCACCCAAGCTGAGCAGCCGCTCTGTGTGTCCATTCAGACACGGTAGCCGCAGTTCGGCCCCGCCCCCTCTCTCTTCTCATTGGCTCACTGACTTTGACAGCCAATGGGGCAGGAGAGTCCCGGGCAGCCAGGACTCTACCTCTACTGCAACATCGCTGGATCAAGATGGGCTCAGGTATGTGTTGGGGGGGGGGAGGGCTACTGCACACAGAAGGTTTTTTATCTTAATGCAAAGAAAGCATTAAGATAAAAACCTTCTGACTTTACAATCCCTTTAATGCAGAGAATGCATTAAGATAATAAACCTGAAAGTTGTAAAGCCTTAATGCCTTGAATGGGCCATCACAACCCTAACCATTCATTAACCTTCCCAGTATGCCCCAAAAGCTTAACATTTTTAAGTGTTTCTCCCCATCACGTGACCACCATTCCTGAGTCACTTGCAAACACAGAGCAGCTGGTGGACATGTGCATTTTCTTCTAGCCCCGTCATTCATTGGAAGGAATGTGAGAAGAAGGGGAGATGAAAGGCGGGACTAAGTGGGGCAGAGCGGAGCTGGCTGGCTTGGAAATCCAAGACTGACAACTGCACAAGAGCATGTGACATGGATAGGGCTGAAACAACTAATCGATTATGAAATTAATCGATTACTAATTTCATAATCGATTAATCTGTTATGGAAATGATTAAGAGCTCCAATCGAGCCCAAGGTTATCTGCTGCTGTCTCTAATTGGAAAGTGTGGATATGCATGCATATAAAAGTAAACACTCTGAGACACGCTCAGCTCCGTTACTTTTTACACTTCTAATTTATTCAAGGCGGTGCTAATGTTTTATACACAAAAACACGTCATTGCTATGTTAGTCTAATAGGTACATCTCATTGGTTAAGATAGAAAAGAAGATGGAGAATCTTCATAACGAGGTTTGGCTGTCCTTGGTTTTATCTTCAGTTCCGCGTTCTTCTGATGTGTGGGATGTAGGGGGTACCCGCCATTTTGAGAAAATATAGGAACAGAGCTAATCTGTATACTTATATAATGAGTAAGGAGAAAAATACGTATGCACATAATAATAATAATAATCTGAAAATGTCTATTTTCTTATCTACATCACATTCCTTCACAATCCCCCCTAAAATGACTATTTTCTCTTTTCTGTCCCTAATACTAAAGGTCCTACTTTGGCCTGGCCCTTCTCCTCAGCAACTCTTTTGGGCTGTATATAGAATTGGGCAGCAACTGTTCACTTCCCTCCTCGATACAGCTGGAGAAGTGCAGTCAGGTGCTATCTATCCCTAAAACCCTATAGGATTGTGAGGTTATGGACAGGGAGTGACTGTAGGGGAGTGAAGGGTTTGTCATCTTCCATCATAAGGAGGTCCTCTTCTTCTTGGTGGAGAAATGTAGGTGTGCTATTGTCCACAGCCTTGCTCATTAACTTTTTACGAAAGGTAGAATACAGCATACAATCAGGGCTAAAAGAACCAGGATTATTAATACCCTTACCCGTATCTGGGCGAGCACCTTCTGCCACCCACTCATCCAGCTAAAATATTGGTCCCATGGGTCTGTAATACCTGAGTTCTTCTTCAACTCCAATGACAGATCTTCTAATTTCTTTGTAGCTAGAGTAACCTTACCATTTTGGCCAGTATTATCAGGAATGTATGTACAACAGGTTCCCGTTTTTTTTTTCTATGATTTTACAAAACACCTCCTTTCCCAGCTAGCACCATGTCTAAGGCCATCCGGTCCTGGAATGTCATGTAGGAAGTGGGGGCTAACTGGTCAGCAATTCCCTGGAGGGCATCTTTAGTGTAATTTACAAATCTCTGTTGGTTATAATATGTGTAGTGTCAGGTCACCTAGAGGCTGGGTGACAGATGCACACCGTTGGGATCAGGAGTGCACCACAAGGTAGTGGACCCTACGGCTGACTGCTGCGGATTGAACCCTGGGAGGTTCAGGAAGCAGGTCTACTGGATCACTGACACAGATCCCACTGGGAGCTAGAGCATAGATTCCCCAGGGCGCGGAGTCGAAGAGCCAGCAGGTGTTCACCAGAGCCTTTAATGGTAAGGATGGACTGCGCTGCAGTCTGGCTCCAGGTTGCGGCCCCCAGGGTCTCACAGCTCACGCTCACGGTAGACTACAGGAGAAGAGGAAGGAGGCAGCAGGCTGGAACAACAAGGAAAGTAAGGGACAAGCCAAGATTCAGGGTCACAGGCAAACAGGGATGGTTGGGAACACGCCAAAGTCGGTAACAGGAATCAGATGTATGAAACACAGCAAGTACACACAGAGGCTAACACACAATGGTTGATCAGCACTGCTGGCTTGCATTGCACAGGTTAATATAGGGTTCCCCGATAGGGCCTGGGGTGGAGCCATGCTTAGAGGAGAGGTTACAAAAGCAGTCAGGTGAGGGTCAGCTGGTCTCTAGAGATGAACACATGGAGACAGGTATGTTGATCGACAAACTCTATTGCATAACCATGACATGTAGTTAATCCAATCTACATTCTTGCTGACAGTTGTTATGGGGATCAAAGACTCAAAACCAGCTTTTACCTGGCCCCTGGCTTTAAATTCATCAGGGACCCCCCTTGTAACCCTTATGACATCTATGTATACATGAGGGTCAAAGCTTCCGAAGAGAGCTGCTCGCTTCCTCCTCTGTGTGCTGGGTCAGTGTATGTATCAGGGGTATCTTTGGTTAGGATATGGGGGCTTTCTATTTTCATCTTTTTTGTCTAATGCACTCTGTGGTCGCCTAGTCTGGCCCTGTGTTCCAACCCACTGGCCCCCACAGAAACCACAACTCTGTCCCCAGTAACTGTCTGTGTGGCATACATATATGTCCTTACCGTCAGTGATATCACTGTACCAATGGCATCACCATGAAGGGTCAAACGGACAAGGTACTATGTCACAGTAATCTAAGGTAAAGGTGGTCACATGTGTACCTGAAGAGTTACACCAAAACGTAATTATGTTATCATTTTTGTGATGGCCACCTCCTGGGCCCCTCCCCCCTAGATCAAACAGAAAAAGGATATGCAGCACCCGAAAACACGCTCTCCTGCAGTGATAAGCGTGCATTCAGGTGTTCTTCCTGGCCAACTTGACTGAGGTAGCTGTGGTCAGCAAAACTTGGAATGGACCATCATAACTTGGCTCAAGGATCTCCAGACAGTAGTTGGTGTGTTCCTGTATCTAATTCAGGATCTGGAATGGAAGAAAACACCTGGACATGCATTCAGGTTAATTCTCGTGATAATGTGGTTACATAATTAGTCAACACATCAGACTGCAACTGTAACTGTTGTGGAAAGTAACAACCAAGTCTGGGAGCTGAACCAAACAAAATTTCATAAGGGGATAGGGCATGTTTCCCCCGGGGGTGTGTCTGACACTGAACAGGGCTATGGGCTAACTGTCTGGCCAACTCATGTTAGTCTCTTGGGCCATCTTTAACATCCTGTTTTTAGTGTCCCATTCATCCTTTCTACCTTCCCGCTACTTTGAGGGTGGTATGGGATGTGTAGTGCCAACTGAACCCCCAGTGCTGCCCAAATCTCTTTTGTAAGGGTTGCTGTTAAGGCTGGTCCCTGATCTCTCAAAATCACCTCTGGGACCCCAAATCTACATACTATCTCACTCAGTAGTTTCTTAGCTGTGGTCCTGGCAGTCATGACCACTTCCTCTAGGGCGTATTCGAATCTGCCACTTCTTGGCACTTGACAATGATCAATTTGCATCCTCTGGAATGGGGTATAGGGCTTTTGCCAGGTGCTTCTTCTGTGTTTTTCCTGTGCATCCTGGGTTACATTTGGTGCAGATAATGCATTATCTGCCGAAGTTGTCGGTCAGTGGAGTAACTCTTGGTGCAACACTTGTTGATAAGAGAGTTCATAAAAGTCTTTGTCAAGTGGGCAGCTCCATGTGCCCATTGCACCACGGCTGGGTACATACTCCTGGGTAGACAAGGCTTCTTGTTGCACTCGAATAGTCCATTTCTGAGAGTTGCTCCTCTCCGTTTCCAGCTTTCCTTCTTATCCGGACTTGTTGTTTCCTGTAGTTCTTTTAGATAAACTCTGTCCACTGGGAAAGTCTGTAAGGTAAGCACGGGGTGGTCTTCTTCTACCACCCTGCTGTCCACTTCCCATGGACCACCAGCTGTCTGTTTGGCAGCTGAATTGACTAGATGATTGCCTCGAGCTTCCTTTGAGTTCATTTTGTCGTGTGCTTTTACTCAGAATAGTCACTTGGGTTGGGAGAAGCAAGGCATCAATTTTTCACAGGTGTTCCTGCAGCCGTCAGGAATCCTCTGTCCTAGATAACACCATAATCATGGGCAATGCTGAAAGCATATCTTGAGTCCATATGAATGTTGGCTCTTTTTCCCTCTGCCCATTTACATGCTGTAGTAAGTGCTTACAGCTCTGCCTCCTGTGCAGACATCACCGGTGGTAAGGCTTCAGCTTGTAGAACAGTGTTTTCAGTGGTGACCGCGTGTCCTGTGTGGTCATGGGGTGACAAGTCAAGACTCTACTCCTCCTCCTCCTCCTTTCCCCCCTCGAGAAGTGGAAGAAGGGTGGTAGGGTTCAGTGTTTGACAACTTAATAGAGTAATGCTGTCCAGTAGGAGGGAACACAGGAGTCTCAAGTGTCTGGTAGTGGACAAGTGTTTCGGCTGGATCTTGGTTGAATATGGCAACAACGTCATGGGGAGCAAGCAGAACGAGGCAGTGTCCGAGGACCAAGTTCAAAGTTTTGTCAAGCAAGGCTTGTATAGCAAAGCCAGCTCACAGACACAATAGGCCTCCTCTTGCTACCGCATCCAGCCGACAGGAATAATATCCTATGGGGCGTAGGCTGATGCCGTGTGATTGGGTGAGTACACCTGCAGCATGTCCCAGATGTTCGGATACAAAGAGCTTGAGCGTTTTGTCGTAGGCTGGGAGCCCTAGCGCCGGAGGTGGTGCACTTAAGGGCCTAAAACTTAGATATTTCTTCAGGAGACATCTGGAAGGGTCTGATTGCAGAGCATCAGTAGGAAGGCTTCTGGAATCCATGTTCTGCACTAGGAAATTAGTCCAAGGAAGGCATGAAGGGATTTCTGACCTTGTGGCAGTGGGATATCAGAGATTACTTGCACCCTGTCTTCAGTGGGGTGTCTTGTCCCATGGGACAAACAGTGTCCAAGGAAAATGACAGGTGTTGAGCACCACTGCAATTTGGGCTTTGAGGCTTTGCACCCCTGGTTGGCAAGATAGCACAACAGGCTTTTTGAGGTGACTTCAACAGGGGGAAAGTCAGCTACACAAAGGAGAAGGTCATCAACATGTTGGAAGAGAATCACTTCCGGGTGTTCCTCTTGTCATGTGTCAAGGATGATAGCCATAGCTTTTGCAAACTGGCTTGGAAAGTTCTGTGCCCCTTGCGGCACAACTATTTAGGTATGTTGCCGTTTCTTTCCGTGGATGAATGCAAAAAGGTACCAGCAGGAGGGGTGAGGGTGGACACTGAAGAAAACGTTTGTAAGGTCCACCTCTGTGAGGTATTTTGCAGTCGAAGGCATCCACAGCAGGTACCTGGTTCTCTTTTTAGGATTCTCTTCTTGGGGTTATTGTGGTTTCCAGGGCAATGATGCGCCCTCTTTTAGCTTGACTGAAACTGGTGGCACATTTAAATGACCGTTGCACGCAGGGATTCTGTCAAGTACTTCCTGCAGTATTGAACTTGAAGTTTTTGCTTCATTAAGTGTCATCAGGAGAGGCAAAAAAAAAACAAAGCAGATGAGTCTTCCAAACATAGGGGAGTAGGTAACTTCATCCCCCCTTCAGGCATGTCCTGATTGAGGCCTGTAGTCTGGACAACACATCAGCTCCTAGTAGATTCAAGGGACATGTAGAGGACACCACAAATCTGGCAAGCAAATCAGGAAGTGGACTGGAGCGGGGAACCCCATCCATTCCCACGCAGGAAACGTGTGTGTCTCTTTTCATAGTGGGAGAAACTCAGATCATCAAAGGCCTGTACGAGTTTAGCATGATACTTCTTCACAGACTCCCCTTTATCTTGGGTAATATCTTGGATTGTGGTGGTCTGATCCGTCAACTTCTCCTTTGCCCAGTCGTGGAGTTGTGCACAGAACTCCACTCCTGAGGCATAGGAAGTGGCACTTGTCAGGCAGGCATCATTGAAGGCCGGCTGCATGACTGGCCAAAAGACATGTCCTGCTTTGATTTGGCATAGGCTGATCAAGTCTCTCCAGGCAGCTGAGTAAGTTTCTTGTATCTGCACTATCCTGTGGTAGAAGGGAATTGGCTGCTTCTCTGGGTCAGGCAGACTTGTCACTAAGGCCTCTGCTTGTGCTGGAGTAAAAGCTGGTGTCCCTTCTGGTAACCGAGACTGTTGTTGGGGTGGGGGCTGGCAAGGGGCACTGTTCTTTACGGTTGCCAGCATGTGTTTGAGATCCTCTCGGAACTGTGAGTTCGGAGCCGGATTGGGGGTTAAATTAGTGGGTGGCCTTGCTGCCTGCTGTTGGGCTTCCCACTCAGACGCTTCTTCATCATTAACATATCTGGCCTGGGAATGTGATGCTTCCGTATTGGGGAAGACAGATGTGTGGTACGAACCATCCTGGTTTAAAACAGGGAGGGCTGGGTACAGGCTGTTTAAGCTTACTGGGTGTACCAAGATGGCCGCCGGCAGGAAGTGCACTGGGCTGGGTAGAAAGTGAAGGCATGGGTGCACTAAGATGGCCGCCGGGCTGAGTTGTCACCGTGGGTTGTGCTTGAGTGGTGAGAAAGGAGTGGTCGTTAGACGGAGGGCAGTGCTGTCCCTCCCCTCCTTTTGTTTCAAGTTCCAACATATCAGCTCTGTGATACACATACATAATACAATTGCCATCTTTCTTAACTTCCTTTATCCAATTTTCTTTATCACACAGGATTTTTCTCCCTGTTTCTTTAGCAACATAACTTTCGCCACTTCGTTCAACTTTGTTAACTATTTCACCATCTTCTTCTCTCCTTCTTTACAATATCACATTCTTTTCTCTCTCTGTTTCTTGGCTAACGGCTTGAGAGGAGAATACGTACAACCAAGGGGTTAATATTCTTTCTCAGTGTTCTTTATCAACACATTCCTTGGGTGTGGGCACATAAGACTGCGCTTCTAGCTGCTACTGTCTGCTATAACCCTGTAATGTACGGTTAATCTCAGAACAAGAACAAACACATCTGGGGTAGTGAGGAGCAACGGCCCGCGACCCAACAGATCCCCCGGGCAGCCCCCCCTCCGACCTTAACCAGTCCCCAACCCCTCTCGTGTATAGCAAACAGTAAACCACAAATACACTCACGACAGGACATTACACCTGCCACTCTTCGAACTGCAAAATTTCAGCAGGCTAAGATAACCTCAGGGGCAGACAACTCCCCTTAAACCCAGTTAAAGGCCGTCATTACAGTTACTCCCAGAGGCCGACAGCTCATCTGGGGGTGAGACATCTGTAACGCTTTCAGACTGCAAAGCCAGCAGCTGAGATAACCCTCAAAGGTTCGACAAACCAATGAGTAACCCGTCCTATAACCGACTGCCACAATAACCCATCTCACTCCAGAGGCCGACAGCTCGTCTGGAGATGAGAACACACATGTAGCACTTTTAGACTGCTGAGTTTCGTAGCCCAAAGAATGGCAGACAGTGGACAAATACAGACAGCAGAAACCCATTGACAGGTTCGTTAAAACAACCTCAGGCGAGGAAATACCTGCCTCTAAGACAGTCTCAGCATACCGACAGAATCCAGCGGTCAACCGAAAGATAAGAAAGTCGTACAGTGGTAAGAATATAAAGAATACTTACCGGTACTGTTAGGGCTGCGCAAACCCCCTCTCATCTTTCAATTAACGCTCGAATGCTTATCGCGGTATGACTTCGACTGTAGCCTGAGGTCCCGGGTTTCGGCACCAGCTGTTATGGAAATGATTAAGAGCTCCAATCGAGCCCAAGGTTATCTGCTGCTGTCTCTAATTGGAAAGTGTGGATATGCATGCATATAAAAGTAAACACTCTGAGACACGCTCAGCTCCGTTACTTTTTACACTTCTAATTTATTCAAGGCGGTGCTAATGATTTATACACAAAAATACGTCATTGCTATGTTAGTCTAATAGGTACATCTCATTGGTTAAGATAGAAAAGAAGATGGAGAATCTTCATAACGAGGTTTGGCTGTCCTTGGTTTTATCTTCAGTTCCGCGTTCTTCTGATGTGTGGGATGTAGGGGGTACCCGCCATTTTGAGAAATTATAGGAACAGAAGCAATCTGTATACTTATATAATGAGTAAGGAGAAAAATATGTATGCACATAAGAAAATAGACATTTTCAGATTATTATTATCTACATCACATTCCTTCACAAATCGGCCAGTAACATAATGGGGTAAAAAAAAAAAACTAAAATGAGCCCTTTATAGTACAAAAAGAGCAAATAATCACTACTGTAAATATTACTTTCACAGTTCTGCAGTAAAAAAAATTAACCCTTTACAGTAGTGATTAGCTGCTTTTTTTGTACTATAAAGGTCTAATTTTAGTTTTTTTTAAACCCCATTATGTTAAACGTCTTAGACCTGGTTCAAATGTATGTGTTTTCTTGGTGCTTTTTGCAGAAACGCACTACAGTTCATTTACATGGTTTCCTATGGGACACATTCACATCTGTGCTTTTTTTTCCAGGCGCTGTGCATTTAAAAAGGGTCAGGGACTTTTTTTGGTTCAATATACTTCAATGGAGAAGCTGCATAAAAGCATGTAATGCGTTTTTACAGCAATTTGTGTTTTTTAATTTGCCCAACAACAAATTGGCCAAAAAAAAAAAAAATGCAAAGGCACAAACCGCAGCAAAATCACGTGTGCAAAAATCAAAATGCACAGCAAAAAACACTGCAGAAACAGATCAAAAGTAAACTGCATAGGTGTGTACAAAGCCTTATGCTGGCCACACGGATCAATTTTCAGACGAGAATATTCAGACTAAAAATCTTTTTACATTTGCTAAGTGAAAGAATGTTGTTTGAAATTTTCACTTGTTTTTAACATTCTGTTTTTAAAACGAATGTAATTTCTGAACGAAAACCACATACACTGTCTGAAAATTTCTTTGACCAAGAAGTTTTCTATTTCCAAATTTTCCCGTTACTGTGGTTGAAAATTAACATCAATTTGACCCTAATAATGATTAGAAAATCGAACAAACGTTCTTAAAATGACTTTTTTTGAAGGAAGACTTTGTTCTTTAAATAAAAAAAATTGATCTCTAAGTCTGATGATATTTACCAGATTCACCGTTTAATAGATCGTTAGTATGGTGCTTTCGACAATTGATTTAGTTTTTCGTTAGACAAAAGCTGGATGTGCAGACTAAAAAATTTTTGTCGGTTGTGAACTCAATGTCCGATTTTTCTTTTTTAGTACGGTTTTCGGAGAAAAAAAAATCGTAAGAGCAAGACTACGCATGCTCAGAAACAAAAGAATACATACAAAACTATTCAACACATTACGTCACTTCTGACGTATTCTGTTGTGCGAAAATTTTCATATTGTAAGTAACCTCTTCACTTTTGACATGAGACTAGCATGCCACAAAAAACGGACGTTCGGTCGCATGAAAATGTAAGCGTGTGTACGAGGCTTTAGAAACACTTCAAAAGTTACTGCTCCCTGCCAAACAAATTTTTTAGCCTAGAAAGTGGACAATACTGTTTGGTTCCCATTTACTTTAATGGGGTTCGGATTTGGTGCCTGAACTTCCGTTATGTTCTCTGAACCTGCCTCGAACCAAATCCAGGTACATTCTGCTAATCTCTACCAAGAACCCACATATTCCTATCATGCATCAAAACATTATTTCAAGTCAGGTTCCAGGTCCCTGATCCACAAGACTTCTTTTACTTCCTCACACTCAGTATGGTCTAAAGTACGCTGTGGTAAACAAAAGCCCACAGATAAATCCACTACTGTATTAAAGTGGTTGTAAAGTCTTAGGCTCATTTACATTTGTTTCGGCTTCAACACACTAGCGCCTACTGCTTCAACATGCTTTTATGAAGTGTTTGTGATGCTTCAGTGGTGCTTCGATGAAGCTTTAGTGATGCTCTTGAAGCTTGGCAGATGCCCTGTGTGTGTCGATATCTCATGCCTGCAATTTCTCGAAAACAAAAAAAAGGGAGCTAAAGCTTAATTAAAAGTCTCTCAAAAGCTGTAGTTGCTTCAAGTGAGCTTTGCCATAGAGTTCTATGGAGGCTTATGGAAAACGCTTTGAAGCCCCACTAAAGCGACATGGGGTATAATTTTTGAAGTGAAGCAAAAGCAAGGTGTAAACAGGACTGTAAGCTAACCATTTTATTTAGTGACAAGAGCTTTGACTGGCTTTCAGAAAGCTTTAACAAAGCCTGGCTGAAGCCTTGTTTTGAAGCAAGTGTGCACTAGCCCTTATGCCCCGTACACACGGTCGGATTTTCCGACGGAAAATGTGTGATAGGACCTTGTTGTCTGAAATTCCGACCGTGTGTGGGCTCCATCACACATTTTCCATCGGATTTTCCGACACACAAAGTATGAGAGCATGCTATAAAATTTTCCGACAACAAAATCCGTTGTCGGAATTTCCGATCGTGTGTACACAAATCCGACGCACAAAGTGCCACGCATGCTCAGAATAAATTAAGAGATGAAAGCTATTGGCTACTGCCCCGTTTATAGTCCCGACGTACGTGTTTTACGTCACCGCGTTCAGAATGATCGGATTTTCCGACAACTTTGTGTGAGCGTGTGTATGCAAGACAAGTTTGAGCCAACATCCGTCGGAAAAAATCCATGGATTTTGTTGTCGGAATGTCCGATCAATGTCCGACCGTGTGTACGAGGTGTTAGTGTTTTTACCTTAAGGGCTAGTTTACACTTGCTTCAAAACAAGGCTTTGGACACACTGGGGGTTATTTACAAAATCAACTTTACACTACAAGTGCGAAGTGCAGTAGCTGTAAATCTGAGGGGTAGAGCTGAACTGAGGGGAAGCTCTGCTGATTTTATTATCCAAAACATGTGCAAGCTAAAATGCTGTTTTTTTTATTTCCCTTGTATGTCCCCCTCGGATCTACAGCGACTGCACTTCCAAGTGCACTTTGAAATTGTAGTTTGCACTTGTAGTGCAAAGTGGATTTGCCTTTAGAGCCCTTTCACACTGGGGCGGTTTGCAGGCGCTATTGCGCTAATAATAGCGCCTGCAAACCGACCCGAAAGTGCCGCTGGTTTGTATCACACTGGAGTGGTGCGCTGGCAGGACGGGAAAAAAAAAAGTCCTGCCAGCAGCATCTTCGGAGCGGTGAAGCCATTGAAATCAATGGGACGGACGGCTATACCGCCGGCAAAGCGCTTTGCGGTGGTTTTTAACCCTTTCTCGGCCGCCAGCAGGGGGTAAAACCGCCCCACTAGCGGCCGAATACCGACGGTAAATTGCCGCTAATAATAGCGGCGTTTTACCACCGACGCCGCCCCAGTGCGAAAGGGCCCTTAGTAAATAACCCCCACCGTGTTAAAGCTCTCTTAACCACCTCAATACTGGGCACTTTCACCCCCTTCCTGCCCAAGCCATTTTTCAGTTTTCAGCGCTGTCGCACTTTGAATGACAATTGCGCGGTCATGCTACACTGCACCCTAATGAAATTTTTATCATTTTTTCCCCACAAATAGAGCTTTCTTTTAGTGGTATTTGATCACCTCTGTGGTTTTTATTTATTGCGCTATAAACAAAAGAAGAGCGACAATTTTGAAAAAAACCACAATATTTTTTACGTTTTGCTACAATAAATATCCATTTTTGTTTTTTTTAAACAAATTTTTTCCCCAGTTTAGGCCGATATGTATTCTTCTACATATTTTTGGTAAAAAAAAAAAAAAAAAAAAAAAAAAAAAAATCGCAATAAGCGTATATTGATTGGTTTGCGCAAAAGTTATAGCGTCTACAAAATAGGGAATAGATTTATAGCATTTTTATTTATTTATTTTTTACTAGTAATGGCGGCGATCTGCGATTTTTATTGTGACTGCGATATTGCAGCGGATATATCGGATACTTTTGACACATTTTTGGGACCATTCACATTTATACAGCGATCTGTGCTCTAAAAATGCATTGATTACTGTATAAATGTGACTGGCAGGGAAGGGGTTAACACTAGGGGGCGATCGAGGGGTTAATGTGTGTCCTAGGGAGGTGATTCTAACTGTGGGGGGAGGGGACTGACTGGGGGAGGTGACCCATCGGTGTCTCTATGTACAAGGGACACACCATCGGTCTCCTCTCCTCTGACAGGACGTGGATCTGTGTGTTTACATACACACAGATCCATGGTCCTGCTCTGTTACCTCGCAATTGCGGGCCGGGAGGGCGATCACGTCATATGATGTCCGCCCAGAACAAGAGCTGCCTCGTCCCGCCGTCATATGACGGTGGGCGGTAGCCTAGTGGTTAAAGCTCACTGTCACCAAATAAAATGACGAAAAGGTGTAAATAGGACTGTAAGCTAACCATTTTATTTAGTGATAGGAGCTTTGACTGGCATTCAGAGAGCGTAAACAAAGTCTGCCCGAAGCCTTGTTTTGAAGCAAGTGTAAACTGGCCGTTAATGTGTGTTGAAGCCGAAGCAAGTGTAAATGAGCCCTAATGCATTCTTTGCAGTAAGGTAACAAACACCTGTGTGGCATGTATCCCCCCTGCCCACCCTTACAGTATACTGTACTTACCTGTGCCTGATCTTGATCCAGCGATGTGCACAAGAGCAGCGGCTCTCCTGGCTTTGTCCCTCCTCACTGCAGTGATTGATAGCAGCGGGAGCTGCTGTCAATCAAATGTTGTGACAAGAGCAGGCTGGCCGAGCTGCCCTGTCTGTGTCTATATAAGCAGACAAGGGAGCTCGGAGGTGAAGCAGCTTGCTATGGGGGCACTTAGCGAAGGTGAAGAGGAGCCTGGAGCACCAGCAAAGCATGACAGAAGAGGAGGATCAGGGCTGCTCTGTGCAAAACCATTGCACAGAACAGGTAAATATGATTTTTTTTTTTTTCTTTAAAATAATAAACACAAGAAAGCTTTAACCACATGCCGACCAGCCGCCGCAGTTGTACTGCGGCAGAATGGCATGGCTGGGCGAAACAATGTTATTTAACATCGCTTCGCCCTGTGGCCACTAGGGGGCTCACCCCCCGAGCCGATGCGAGTGCCCGGCGGTCTCGATCACCGCCGGGCTCCCGCGATTGCTCGGGGCACAAGGAGAACCCAGAACGGTGTGTGTAAACACACAGTTTCCGGTTCTCTGAGGGGAGAACCGACAGATCCTCTGTTCATAGAGTATGAACAGAGGATCTGTTAGCTTTCCTGCACAGTCCACATCCCCCTTCAGTTAGAACACTTCCTAGGACACACATTACCCCTTTACTGCCCCCTAGTGTTAACCCCTTCACTGCCAATGACATTTTTACAGTAATCAATGCATTTTTAATCGCACTGATCGCTGTATTAATGCCAATGTCCCAAAAATGTGTCAAAATTGTCCAATCTGTCCGCCATAATGTCGCAGTCACGATAAAAATCACTGATCGCCGCCATGACTAGTAAAAAAATTATTAATAAAAATGCCATAAAACTATCCCCTATTTTGTAGACGCTGTAACTTTTGTGCAAACCAATCAATATACGCTTATTGAGATTTGTTTTACCAAAAATACGTATCGGCCTAAAATGAGGGAGAAAAAAAAAATCTTTTTATATATTTATTATAGTAAAAAATAATGCTTTTTTTTTTCAAAATTGTCGCTCTTTTTTTGTTTATAGCGCAAAAAATAAAAACCGCATAAGTGATCAAATACAATCAAAAGAAGGCTCTATTTGTGGGGAAAAAAGGACGTCAATTTTGTTTGGGAGCCACGTCGCACGACCGTGCAATTGTCAGTTATATCGACGCAGTGCCGAATCGCAAAACGTGCTCTGGTCTTTGGCCAGCCAAATGGTCCGGGACTTACATGGTTAAACGTTACTTTAAAATCCGCCTCCATCAGTTCCAGAGCTGGGGGATATCTGATGGCTTTTGAGGAGATTTGGGGAGCTTGCACAGCAGACACATGCTAGGGTATAAAGAATTGCTCTTTCTGCTATCCTAGGAAAAAACAGTAATACTTTACCACTTTATTAAAATGAAACAAATATGTTTGGCTCGATTACAAGCTTCTCATGCTATTGGAACATATTTGCTGAATGGACGTGATCTCCATTTTTTATTGTGGTCATAAAGATGGCTGTATGTAGCCCAAACCCAAACACCAGGAAGTGATCAGCACCTGTGACCCCCAAGGCAACTGCCCACCTATATAATGTAATAAGAGAACAAGATATTTGCATGTTTTAATTGTCCATTTATAAAATTTTATTAAATATGCCTCAGAGCAAAAATATATTTTTTTACAGCAGAAGCGAGGAGGCATTTGTCAACATGAGCAGCACTATTTACAATCAGCATATGTCTATATTAAAGGAAACCTGTACTGAAAAAAATGTGGCAGCTGCAACTTTGGACCTCCTGAAAACTCTATTTGCCCGCACAGTTCCCAGACTTTGATTTATCCATCAAACAGACCTGAAACAAGTTTACAGCAAGTGAAGTCAGAACTCCATATCTGCATATTTGCTACAGGTAAGTGAATTTAGTCAATATTGCAACTACAGGCAGCCAGATAACTAACATTTTCAGAAAAAGGTCAGTCATAGCTGCCCATATTATTTTTTTCTAGTTTTCCTATATAAATAAATAAAAGGTTACATTAACCTTCGGCACCCATAAAGTAAAGAGGACTGTGAAACAAACCAGTCATATTACATCTGTCATTTCTCTCTTTCATGTCAACAATAAAAGAGGTTTGTAGCTGTACATTTCAGGTAAGCATAAGTGTTCATGGTGTCTGGAAAACATTAGGGGCCATTGTTAATTCAGAAGTATGGTAAAAAAAAATAAGTTTTTATTACTAAACTTCTATTTGGTCTTATAATCAAAGCTTATTTAAGCTTTAAGAAAAAAAAAAAAGAATACATTCTAAACTGAACTTGTTTCAGGTTTCTGAGCGCCTTCTCTAGCAAGTCTATCAGCAGCTTCATTTCCTCCAAAGCCGGCATGTCCTGGGATGTGCATCTGCAATGCAAGGTAGAAAGTGTTACACAACTTCTCTTAAACACCAGAATAACCCAAAGAAAGAAAAAAAAGATATGAGGCATGATCAAAAACAAACCACCAGTACTATAGTTATGATGGGTCAGGAAAAATAACTGTTAGTGGTAGTAAAGTTGCCAGAAAAATGGGCTCCCTGCAGGTTTAAGTCATAATGTACTAGCATACACAGCATACTAGCACATTATAAACAGACTTCGCTGCAAAAGGAGCTCTCCAGCGCAGCTCTGTCATGGCTCCCCCAGTGCTTCCATCGCCTCCCGGTCTTTCTTCCACATTATGTATCTATGGCCACTGGTCACATCACCGTGGCACACAGAGTGGGCCGTAAATGTGGTCTGAGTTGTGCATTCCCACGCGCACATTACCACTGACAAGCAAGGGGACATTTATGACAGAAGAGACCTTGAGGGTCTCCAGGAGTTTGACATTTTGAATTCACTACCACTTTACCCCAACTCAGAAAAAAATAATCCAAAATTAAAGAATGTTTTACATACGAATGAGGGCTCTACATTGTACTGTATACAATTTCTATTTCACTCTTTAATTTGGTTCAACAATAGGCCAAGATAGTGAAGGAAAAAAAACAAACAAAAAAAAAAAAAAAAAAGACAGACAATCAGCCAACACAGAGGAGAGGGTTGATATTGCATGTGAGAACAGCAACATCCAAAAATGAAATTTCAGCTTTTGAATCTTCAGGCTTATGGCTCAATTTAGATTAAAGTGGATGTAAACCCAATGTCATCCTTTCTAAACTACTGCCATAGGGGTTATCTATAAGGATAAACATGCCTCCTGCATGTATCTTTACCTGTCAAATGTCTCCCCTCTGTCTGTTATGAGACCCGAAAAACTGCAGATTCCGTGGGTGGGTCTGTTGTCTGGAGCTCGGTGGGTGGAGTCGTGATGTCAGTAGACTCCCCGCCCACCTCTACACTCCCCTTGTCAATATGCATTTCTCCTGTGTATTTCTAACACTGAACTTCTGCTATGATCTCTAACATCCAGTGAAAAGACAGGAAAGTAACCACATGACTTCAGCATGCCAAATCATGCTGAGGTGTGGAACAGCCAATCCTTGCAGAGCTGCTGAAGAAAGGAGTGGGGGTGGGAATTAAAAAATAATGCATGTCTTAGGCTAGTGCACGATATATGTAAATCACCTGTCACTTACAGCAAGGGGGAGGATTTGACAAAGTTTTTCTCTGTTTGTCAAGAATTGTCTCACTTCACAATAAAAGAGGATTGCTCGGAGCTGGATTAACTCTGTGTGGCAAGACTGGGCTCAAATGATAGGAAATCTTCTCTCTACAGTATGATATAAAAAAAAAAAAATTTGGGGTTTACATCCACTTTAAGGATAAAAGGAAAAGTTGATCTCTTACAGGATTGCAAGTGTTAGTACTAGTGAACAGTAATGTCTGGGGTACATTTAAAAGAGAAGTTGAGTTTTTTATTTTTCCAGAATCATACCTAGGTGGATGCAGCATCGCTCCGATGCTGCATCTGTCCCCAGCCGGCTCGAGGGCTGAGAACAGAGCGATCGAACACCGCTGATCACTCGGTTCTCAGTGAGCAGAGAGCTGGTGGCTCTCATTCATAGGCTCTCTGCTCTGCTCCACCCTCTCTCACTGGAGTTCAAAGCTGTGGAGGGGGCAGGAACGGCTGGCTCAGGCTGTCAGCGGCCAGGGATCTGGGCGGATCCTGACCATATGGTCACAATCTTTCCCCAGCCTGGAGCGGCTCTTTGACGCCAGCCGACAGCAGGCTTTAGCGGACCCGATCAGACCATCCAGTCTCTTCTATGGAGCGGTGGGTATCAACGGACATATGTCCGTTGACACCCGCAAACATCCGATCCTAACGGCTAAAGACAGATGAATGGGGACCGGTTCCCCATCCGTCAGGCAGACTGGATGGCAGTCAGGTATAAACAGACAGGCGGTCGGTTTACATTCAACTGTTCATAGAGGAGTGGACACGGACCAGTCATCCACCTGCTCAGTGGGGATCAGCGAACAGGTTCCCCTCTGAGCAGGTGGATACCAACCGAGCCCTCCCTGTGTAGAAAGGGCCTAAAGCAAAACTCCAGACAAAAACCAAGAAGATTAAAAAAATAAACAGCCCATTAAAAGAACAAATTATATATACACACAGTGGGGACGGAAAGTATTCAGACCCCCTGAAATTTTTCACTCTGTTATATTGCAGCCATTTGCTAAAATCATTTAAGTAAATTTTTTTCCTCCTAAGGCCTCATGCACACGAGACGCTGGTGCAAACTCTGCTGAACACATGTTTTTAAAAGCTGAAACCGGCGTTTAGAAACGCCCGTTTTGCCGCGTTTGCATGCCGCGTTTCACCGTGTTTGCGTCTAGAAGCGTCTGCAGAGCAGAGAATGACATTTTGCGACCCAGGTTTGGGGCCCCGTATCTCAGGGCCACTTGGTGCTAGGAACCCCAAATTTGGTGTGCTAACACAGTTGGACTAACACTATAACATATCCACATTTGGGGTTCCTAGCACCAAGTGGCCCCGAGATATGGGGCCCCAAATCAGGTCGGAAAATGTCATTCTCTGCTGCAGAAAAGTGCTTGACATTTTGCAACCCAATTTGGGGCCCCATATCTCGGGGTCACTTGGTGCTAGGAACCCCAAATTTGGATATGTTATATTGTTAGTCCAACTGTGTTAGCACACCAAATGTGGGGTTCCTAGCACCAAGTAGGCCCAAGATATTGGGCCCCAAAATCAGGTCACAAAATTTCAAGCACTTCTGCAGCAGAGAATGACATTTTCCGACCTGACTTTGGGGCCCCATATCTCGGGGCCACTTGGTGCTAGTAACCCCAAAATTGGATATGTTGTAGTGCTAGGGCCACTGTGTTTGCACACCTAATTGGTGGTATGGGGCCCCGAAGTCGGGCTGTAAAAACACTTATAAACGCAAACGCAGCTAAACGCGATACTGGCGTTTAGCGTCTGAAACGTGGAAAACCTTTGCGTCTGAACCCATTTTTTTGCTTCTGGAAAAAGGAGGTTAAACGCAACTGACTAAAAAACGAGACTGTGTATATGGACACATAGGATAACATCGAATGGGTTCAGGGGCAGTTGAAAAAAAAAGTGTCCAACTGCCTCTGAACATGAGTTTAACAGCGTCTCGTGTGCATGAGGCCTTAATGTACACACATACTGACCCCATATTGAAAGTAAAACACAAAATTGTTGACATTTTTGCAGATTTATTAAAAAAGAAAAACTGAAATATCACATGGTCCTAAGTATTCAGACCCTTTGCTGTGACACTCATATATTTAACTCGGGTGCTGTCCATTTCTTCTGATCATCCTTGAGATGGTTCTACACCTTCATTTGAGTCCAGCTGTGTTTGATTATACTGATTGGACTTGATTAGGAAAGCCACACACCTGTCTATATAAGACTTTACAGCTCACAGTGCATGTCAGAGCAAATGAGAATCATGAGAGTCAAAGGAACTGCTTGAAGAGCTCAGAGACAGAATTGTGGCAAGGCACAGATCTGGCCAAGGTTGCAAAAAAAATTTCTGCTACACTTACGGTTCCTAAGAGCACAGTGGCCTCCATAATCCTTAAATGGAAGACGTTTGGGACGACCAGAACCCTTCCTAGAGCTGACCGTCTGGCCAAACTGAGCTATCGGGGGAGAAGAACCTTGGTGAGAGGTAAAGAAGAACCCAAAGATCACTGTGGCTGAGCTCCAGAGATGCAGTCGGGAGATGGGAGAAAGTTGTAGAAAGTCAACATCACTGCAGCCCTCCACCAGTTGGGGCTTTATGGCCCGACGGAAGCCTCTCCTCAGTGCAAGACACATGAAAGCCCACGTGGAGTTTGCTAAAAAAACACCTGAAGGACTCCAAGATGGTGAGAAATAAGATTCCCTGGTCTGATGAGACCAAGATAGAACTTTTTGGCCTCAATTCTAAGCGGTATGTGTGGAGAAAACCAGGCACTGCTCATCACCTGTCCAATACAGTCCCAACAGTGAAGCATGGTGGTGGCAGCATCATGCTGTAGGGGTGTTTTTCAGCTGCAGGGACAGGACGACTGGTTGCAATCGAGGGAAAGATGAATGCGGCCAAGTACAGGGATATCCTGGACGAAAACGTTATCCAGAGTGCTCAGGACCTCAGACTGGGCCGAAGGTTTACCTTCCAACAAGACAATGACCCTGAGCACACAGCAAAAATAAGGAAGGAGTGACTTCACAACAACTCCGTGACTGTTCTTGAAAGGCCCAGCCAGAGCCCTGACTTAAACCCAATTGATCATCTCTGGATAGACCTAAAAATGGCTGTCCACCAACGTTTACCATCCAACCTGACAGAACTGGAGAGGATCTGCAAGGAGGAATGGCAGAGGATCCCCAAATCCAGGTGTGAAAAACTTGTTGCATCTTTCCCAAAAAGACTCATTGCTGTATTAGATCAAAAGGGTGCTTCTACTAAATACTGAGCAAAGGGTCTGAATACTTAGGACCATGTGATATTTCAGTTTTTCTTTTTTAATAAATCTGCAAAAATGTCAATAATTCTGTGATTTTCTGTCAATATGGGGTGCTGTGTGTACATTAATGAGGAAAAAAAAAAAAAAAAAAATGAACTTAAATGATTTTAGCAAATGGCTGCAATATAACAAAGGGGGTCTGAATACTTTCCGTCCCCACTGTGTAAAATATATATATATATATATAAATAAATGATGAGCTTTTTCTGCCATATTTATTTTTAATACAAAGATTTACCCTATAGCACTTTTTTCTGGCTCGATGTCCTCAGTCCAATGGCCAGCATCATTCAACCCACTTCCTCCAAAACTAGTAAAACCGCTCCGCTAGCGGCCGCATACCGACGGTAAAGCGCCGCTTACAATAGCGGTGCTTTACCGCCGACGGCGCCCCCGCCCCAGTGTGAAAGGGCCCTAAGACTCCTTGTGCTGCTACTCCCTCTGATAATCAAGTCCTGCTGTGCTGGTGCTTGCATTCAAAATTGATACAAAAAAAATTGACATGATACAAGAGATGGTTAGAGACTGCATTTTTCTTGTACTAAAGATGCCAATAATGGGCAACAATGATGACATATTCATTTAAATTGATTAAATTAAAAAGTTTAATATAATACAATTATATATAAAAATATAAATATTTTTTAAAAACTGTAGTTTTCGGCTAAGTGCATCTTGCATTTTCGGCACCAAAATTTTCATTCAGTGCATCTCTAGTAATAATTAGAGCTGCGTTAATTTGTGTCGTTGTGGATTTTTTTTTTTTTAAAGGATTCAAGGCCTATGATGTACAGTACATGGAGATTCTAATTCTGCTCGAGTCAAGGTGAAACCCCACTCCTTAGCAATATGTCCCACCTTCTACCAATCAACTATCAAATGCCTGAAGCCTTTACACAGCCCACTGAAGCTCTGCCATTTAAAAATGGAAATTCTGATTTGGGCAGCAGTCAAATCTCTATGTACAGTTTAGAATCTATCATCCTTATGGGAATACGGTTATCTAATGTAATCTTATCTCAATAAGGTGCTTAAAGTGTTACTAAACCCAGGACCCTCCATTCACTATATCTGGTCTCCCGTAGTACACAGAACATGGAAATGCAAATATTTTAGTAAATACAAACTACTAAATACCTGTTCTCATCAGCAGTATATGGCAGTCTTAGGACTTCTATCAGTGTCTGGTTAAAGCTTGTAGGAGTAGTTTTCATTCTCCTTTGACTGTCCTAGGAGGCTGCAGGACCCCTGACCCTCTGTCTGGAAAGTGTTTATTGGCCCTGTGCTGATCACATGCACCCTCCCAAGAAAAAAAAAAAACCTCTAGCAATACACACCAAACTAAGCATGTGCAGAGTGCCCCCAAGGCTCTGTCTCTGAGAAGACAGGATCAATCAGCCTTTTTACACAGTGCGGAGAATTAACCCCTTATGTTCCACAGTGAGTATAACAAGCATTCTTTGCTGCATATACAGACTGATTTTACTGTTGTGAGTTTAGTAACACTTTAAAACAAAAAATGTACGCTGGCACAAAACACTTCTGCAATGTGACAAGATTTGTATACTTGAAGCAACTACGCTGTCCTTTATTTCAAAAACAGAGGCTGCATACATGTTATACTAACCCATTTGACATCAATGCCCTTTATTAACTTATCCAGCTTTTCAAAGTCCTCTCTGTTTATGACATCTGCACCAGTGCTTAGCTTCCAGCCATTCTTTTTCCATGCATGTATCCATTTAGTGATCCCTAAATTAACAGAGACATATGCATAATAAACATATGGACAACCTGCAAATAGGACATAAGGGGAATACTGTGGCAAGAATGAACCCTCGTGGCTCTTACCATTTATTGTAAACATACTGTCCGTGTACACCACAAGCTTTGTGATATTCTGGCTTTTCGCCTGTTCTACAGCTTTGCATGCTGCCTGCAGGAAACACTGAGTGTTACTTAATTTCTATTTCAAACAGTTCACAACAGTTTCAATATTTTAAAGTGGTAATACACCCAAAAATTATTATTTTGCAGCTTATTTAGGCTTGTTTAATAATTTTCACATGTTATTTTTCAACTTTCTTTAACAGGCCAAGCAATCCAAAGCAGCAGTTAAGAGGGCTGAGACAATGCTTACAAATGGTCAGCTTTTATTCATGTACAACCTTGATCTCAAAACCAAAAAAAAAAAAAAAACTGTCGATGTAACTGCTTAACCGCTTGCCGCCCACCGGCGGTCATATGATGGCCAGGCGGTGTGGCTCTCGTTCTGGGAGGGCGTCATATGACGCCCTTGCCTTCCCTGCCCACCAGGGGGCACTAGCCGCCGCCGGCAATCTCACGCGCCCGTCGTGTCACTGGGTGCCCGGTAACATGGCAGGACCGTGCATCTGTGTATGTAAACACACAGATCCACGTCCTGTCAGAGAGGAGAGGAGACCGATGTTTGTTCTTAGTATAGAGCAACACCGATTGGTCTCCTCCCCTTGTGAGAGTCCCCTCCCCCTTCAGTTAGAAACACTCCCTAGCAACATAATTAACCCCTCGATCATCCCCTAGTGTTAACCCCTTCCCTGCCAGTCACATTTACACAGTAATCAGTGCATTTTTATAGCACGGATCACTGTATAAATGTGAATGGTCCCAAAAATGTGTCAAAAGTGTCTGCCACAATATCGCAGTCACGAAAAAAAAAAAAAAAAAAAAAAAAAAAAAAAAGGATGATTACTGTATGGCCAGAGTAAGACAGGAAGTGTGTCAACAGACAAAATCGGGGGGGGGGGGGGGGGGGGAGCCTAAGAAAAAAAACAAAAAAACAAACAAAAAACAAATGCAGCTAAGGATCAGTAAGCTAAAATATATTAATTTTTTCTTTTTGTCTTTAATACCACTTTAACCACTTGAGCCCCGGACCATTATGCTGCCTAAGGACCAGAGGTCTTTTTCCAATTTGGCACTGCGTCGCTTTAACTTTTAATTGCGCGGTCATGCAATGCTGTACCCAAACGAAATTTGTGTCCTTTTCTTCCCACAAATAGAGCTTTCTTTTGATGGCATTTGATCACCTCTGCGGTTTTTATTTTTTGCGCTATAAACGGAAAAAGACCGAAAATTTTGAAAAAAAATGATATTTTCTACTTTTTGTTATAAAAAAAATCCAATAAACTCAATTTTAGTCATACATTTAGGCCAAAATTTATTCAGCCACATGTCTTTGGTAAAAAAAATGTCAATAAGCGTATATTTATTGGTTTGCGCAAAAGTTATAGCGTCTACAAACTAGGGTACATTTTCTGGAATTTACACAGCTTTTAGTTTATGACTGCCTATGTCATTTCTTGAGGTGCTAAAATGGTAGGGCAGTACAAAACCCCCCCAAATGACCCCATTTTGGAAAGTAGACACCCCAAGGAAATTGCTGAGAGGCATGTTGAACCCACTGAATATTTATTTTTTTTGTCCCAAGTGATTGAATAATGACAAAAAAAAAAAAAAAATAATTTACAAAAAGTTGTCACTAAATGATATATTACTCACACAGGCCATGGGCCTATGTGGAATAGCACCCCAAAATACATTCAGCTGCTTCTCCTGAAAATGGGGATACCACATGTGTGGGACTTTTTGGGAGCCTAGCCGCGTACGGGGCCCCGAAAACCAATCACCGCCTTCAGGATTTCTAAGGGCATAAATTTTTGATTTCACTCCTCACTACCTATCACAGTTTTGAAGCCCATAAAATGCCCAGATGGCACAAAACCCCCCCAAATGACCCCATTTTGGAAAGTAGACACCCCAAGCTATTTGCTGAGAGGCATGTTGAGTCCATGGAATACTTTCTTTTTTGACGCAAGTTGCGGGAAAGTGACAATTTTTTTTTTTTTTTTTTTGCACAAAGTTGTCACTAAATGATATATTTCTCACACAGGCCATGGGCATATGTGGAATTGCACCCCAAAATACATTTAGCTGCTTCTCCTGAGTATGGGGATACCACATGTGTGGGACTTTTTGGGAGCCTAGCCGCATACGGGGCCCCGAAAACCAAGCACCGCGTTCAGGATTTCTAAGGGCGTAATGTTGTGATTTCACTCCTCACTACCTATCACAGTTTTGAAGGCCATAAAATGCCAAGATGGCACAAACCCCCCCCAAATGACCCCATTTTGGAAAGTAGACACCCCAAACTATTTACTGAGAGGCATGTTGAGTCCATGGAATATTTTATTTTTTGACACAAGTTGCGGGAAAGTGACAATTTTTTTTTTTTTGCACAAAGTTGTCACTAAATGATATATTGCTCAAACATGCCATGGGCATATGTGGAATTACACCCCAAAATATATTCTGCTGCTTCTCCTGAGTACGGGGATACCACATGTGTGGGACTTTTTGGGAGCCTAGCTGCATATGGGGCCCCGAAAACTGTGCTAGGCAGTGAAGAGTGAAATCAAAAATTTACGCCCTTAGAAAGCCTGAAGGCGGTGCTTGGTTTTCGGGGTCCTGTGTGCGGCTAGGCTCCCAAAAAGTCCCACACATGTGGTATCCCCATACTTAGGAGAAGCAACAGAATGTATTTTGGGGTGTAATTTCACATATTCCCATGGCATGTTTGAGCAATATATCATTTAGTGACAACTTTGTGCAAAAAAAAAAAAAAAAAAAAAAAAAAAAAAAAAAGATTTGTCTCTTTCCCGCAACTTGTGTCACAATATAAAATATTCCATGGACTCGACATGCCTCTCAGCAAATAGCTTGGGGTGTCTACTTTCCAAAATAGGGTCATTTGGGGGGTTTTGAACTGTCCTGGCACTTTATGCACAACATTTAGAAGCTTATGTCACACATCACCCACTCTTCTAACCACTTGAAGACAAAGCCCTTTGACACTTTTTGATTACATGAAAAAATATTTTTTTTTTGCAAGAAAATTACTTTAAACCCCCAAACATTATATATTTTTTTTAAAGCAAATGCCCTACAGATTGAAATGGTGGGTGTTTCATATTTTTTTTTCAAACAATATTTGCGCAGCGATTTTTCAAACGCATTTTTTGGGGAAAAAACACACTTTTTTAAATTTTAATGCACTAAAACACACTATATTGCCCAAATGTTTGATGAAATAAAAAAGATGATCTTAGGCCGAGTACATGGATACCAAACATGACATGCTTTAAAATTGCGCACAAACGCGCAGCGGCGACAAAATAAATACATTTTTAAAAGCCTTTAAAAGCCTTTACAGGTTACCACTTTAGATTTACAGAGGAGGTCTACTGCTAAAATTACTGCCCTCGTTTTGTCCTTCGCGGTGATACCTCACATGCATGGTGCAATTGCTGTTTACATTTGACGCCAGACCGACGCTTGCGTTCACCTTTGCACGAGAGCAGGGGGGGACAGGGGTGCTTTTTTTTTTTTTTTTTTCCTTTATTATTTTTTTGCTTTTTTATCTTATTTTTAAACTGTTCCTTTCATTTTTATTTTTTTTTTTATTAATTTTATTGTTATCTCAGGGAATGTAAATATCCCCTATGATAGCAATAGGTAGTGACAGGTACTCTTTTTTTTTAAAATTGGGCTCTATTAGACCCTAGATCTCTCCTCTGCCCTCAAAGCATCTGACCACACCAAGATCGGTGTGATAAAATGCTTTCCCAATGGCGCTGTTTACATTCGGCGAAATCTAAGTCATGAAATGCTCGTAGCTTCCGGTTTCTTAGGCCATAGAGATGTTTGGAGCCATTCTGGTCTCTGATCAGCTCTATGGTCAGCTGGCTGAATCACCGGCTGCATTTTCAGGTTCCCTGTTGGGACAGGAAAGCCAGAGAAAAACATGGAAGACGGTGGGGGGGGAGGGGGGGGGCATTCCCTCCCACTGCTTGCAAAAGCAGTCTAGAGGCTAATTAGCCGCTAGGATTGCTTTTACATGAAAGCCGACCGCTGGCTGAAAAGAATGATACCAAGATGATACCTAAACCTGCAGGCATCATTCTGGTATAACCACTCAAAGTCCATAAACATACCAGTACGTTGCTGGTCCTTGTTAGGCATATATTGTAAACTTTTTTTTCATGCAGCCTGTGGGCTGAACGAAAAAAAGATATTGATCGGTGGGTATGCCCACCATTAGAATACCTCCCTTCATCCACCCACTTCTAATGATGGGCATACATGCACCATTTATATATGCCGAAGCATGGGGGCATCCTCCCGCAAAAGGCAGGAGCAAATTGCTCCTCCACCCACTGCTGCCCCCACGCTTCGGCATATATGCTGAAGTATGTAACTGTGGTGGTGAAATCACCTCCGACAGCGCTGGAGTCACGGCTTTATATATCGTGGGAACAAACGCTGTTGCTGTCAAGATAAATAAATCCGCGCTGCAACTGAATGGCGTACCTGAAAACAATAAAATGGTTACCAACACAGTAAACGGTAAAGTATAAAAAATCTGAAAAGCAAACATGGTAAAAAACATAACAATAAAACATTGCAGAATAGAATTGAGTAAAAAAAGAGCAGAACAATAGAGAGAGAATAGAGAGAGAGAACAATAAAACAACAACTATTTTTGGTTTTTTTATTTTATATTTTTTTTTGTGTTTTTATTTTTTTAAATTTTTTTTTATTTTATTTTTTTTACACTTTTTTTTAGTAACTTTTAACTTTTGTAACTCGTTCCAGGTTTGGGTCTCTCAAAATGCAATGGCATCTTGGGAGACCCTGTGTTAGTGTGCCTAGTCTGTGCAGTGCTGAACCCTACGCTAATACTCAACTAATGTATGTTAGCGTTCAAAGCATTCACCCATGCAAAGACCAGGATTGCCAGGACAGGAGGGACAATAAGACCGGGTGTCACGCCTAAATCCGCGCTTGCTGCAGACACGACATCTTTTTTGGGGGGCTTTTTGGGTAGGGGTACTCGGGATGGCATAAAGAAAATGCCGCTCATGCAGCCGGCTTACTGCATTTGGTTGGGGAAGGTGAGGTAGAGCACCGTCTGGAAACAGAAGGGCTCTGACGATCTCTTCCTGGAATTTAAGGAAGGATCCAGTCTGTCCTGAAGCTCTGTATAGCACATGAGCGTTCAGCAAAGCCAAATGAAATAAATAAACAGACACTTTTTTGTACCAGCGTCTGGCCTTACGGTGAGAACGAAAACATTCTTCTTATCCCTCCACTTCATAGCGAGCAAATTATTATACTTCAAGCAGGCTCTCTCCCCCAGCCTAAGACGGGAATCTACAAGCCGCTGGGGAAAGCCCCGGCGATTAGGTCGCACGGTGCCACATGCTCCAATCTGCTGATCAAACAAGTGACTAAAAAGTGGCACGCTCGTATAATAATTGTCCACGTACAAGTGGTACCCCTTTCCGAATAAGGGTGACACCAAGTCCCACACTATCTTGCCAGCGCTTCCTATGTAGTCAGGGCAGTTTGTCGGCTCTACGTGACTATCTTTGCCCTCGTAAACCATAAAACTATATGTATAGCCTGTGGCCCTGTCACAGAGCTTATACATCTTGACCCCGTATCTGGCACGCTTGCTGGGAAGGTACTGTTTGAATGACAAGCGGCCAGAAAATTTAATCAGGGACTCATCAACGCAGACAACTTGATGGGGAGTAAACAAGTCTGCAAAACGTTGGTTGAAGTGGTTTACGAGGGGCCGAATTTTGTAGAGCCGATCGTATGCAGGGTCTCCACGAGGACGACAGAGTTCATTGTCGTTGAAGTGCATGAACCGCAAAATCTGCTCGTATCGTGCCCTGGCCATGGAAGCAGAGAACAAGGGTGAATGGTAAATTGGGTCAGTGGACCAATATGACCGCAACTTACTCTTTTTATTCAACCCCATGAGGAGGGAAAGGCCCAGAAAGGTCTTAAATTCGGAGACCGTAATTGGTCTCCAATCTCTGGCAAGGGAGGACTGGGGATTAGCGGCGATGTGTTGACCAGCGTATAAATTGCTTTGGTCCACAATAGATCTATAGAGATCTTCGGTGAAAAACAGTGAATAAAAATCCAGTGGCGTAAAGTCAACTGTTTCCACCTGAATTCCGGGTTGGCCAGTGAAAGGGGGAAGTACGGGTGCTGCAGAAGTGGAGGGTTCCCAATTCGGATTGGCCAATGCAGCAGGAAGGGCCCTATGGGCACGACGGGCCTGTCTTTGTCTTCTTGGTGGCAGCGGGACACTACTAGTGCTTGCCACCTCGCCAGCTTGAACTGCACTTATGGGACTCGCCACGTCACCACGTGATACTGCAGTGCTGGATGTACGACCAGGGTGTACTAGGCCGCTGGTGCTTGCCAGTTCACCAGAAGGAATAGCGGCGCTAGTACTTCTCTGCTCCATACGAGAGCCCTGCGGTTCCTGCACTTCAAGGACAGAAGAAGATTGGGGTCTGGTACGCCTGACCTTAGCAGGGACCACAACTCTGTCGTCAGAGCTATCTGTCATGGAGCCGCTGTCCTCTACAGGTTCGTATTCTGAGCCTGAACTTGACAGATGAGTGACTTCCTCTTCACTATCTGTCATACTCAGAAACGTGTAGGCCTCTTCACTAGTGTACCTTCGATTTGCCATTTTGGGCTCTAAATTTAGGGGTACACTAGTGAGACTCACAGGCAAAAAAGCTCCTGACTGTCAGCGACTGTATAAAAACGCTACCAAAAAACTGTTAGCGATCGCAGGGATCAGGCCTGACTCTGCGAACGCTGCAGTTATGTGTGCTTAGTGTTTTGTAAGTGTCAGTTATCGATCGATACTGTACTTGGGTGGGCTGGGCAGGGCTGGGCCGAGGAGCAAAACGCAGGTGCTAGCAGGTATCTGGGCTGATCCCGCTAACACTGCGTTTCAGGGAACCCTAAACTGCTGGGGAGTATAGATCTGATCGGATCAGATATCGATCCGCTCAGATACTATAGCACTAAGGGAGGTGTATGCTGCGTGTGTGGGTTTTAGCGGTACTGGCGCTAACCTGACGCTGCCTGGGGCGACGCAGACCTAAGCTGACCCTAAAAATGTAATTTATATCACCGCCGGGCAATTAGGGGGTTAAACCTTTATAGGGTAATAAACGGCGGGTGCCCTAAAACTATAATAAACTGTAATAAACTACAAAAAACAAACTAGCTAACCAGCGTCACCCGTAACACTTATACGGTGATCGCTGGTGAAAGGGTTAACTAGGGGGCAATCAGGGGGTTAAAACCTTTAGCAGGTAGTATATGGGGGTCCCTGTCGCTATAAAACACTGACAGCGAACCTATATACTTACCTCCCTAACTAGCGTCACCTGTGTCACTAATACAGCGATCAGAAAAACGATCGCTTAGCGACACTGGTGACGGGGGGTAATCAAGGGGTTAACTTTTATTAGGGGGGGTTAGGGGGGTACCCTGGACCTAAGGGGGGGTACCCTAGACCTAAAGGGGGCTAACCTAACTGCCCTAACACTTGTAACTGACACAAACTGACACCAATGCAAAAAAAAAAAAAAAATGCTATTGGTGTCAGAGTGACAGGGGGTACAGGGGGGTGACAAGTGTGCCTGGCGTGTTCTACTGTTAGTGTAGTGTTGTGCAGACTTACTTGATGTCTTCTCTCCTCGGCGCCGGATCAAAAAGACCGACTCGAGGAGGGATGACATCACTTCCTTTCCCTCTGTTTACCTTACAGAGGGAAAGGAAGCATTCTCATTCGCCGGGAGCGATCGGGAGGGGGTGGCCAACAATGGATGGCCTCCCCCTGACCTCTCAATGCCCGGGAACAAATGGCGACCGCCTCGGGCACCAGGGGGGGGACCGATCGGACCCCCCACCCGCGGAAGGCAAATCACGTATATATACGTGATTTTGCCTGTCCGTGCCACCTTGCCGACGTAAATCGGCGTGAGGCAGTCGTCAAGTGGTTAAATATGTCTTATAGAAGCAGTTCATATAATTGTTTAATGCTTAAAGTCAAATGATTACGAAAGAGCCATCGGCTTAAGTACACAAAACAGTATACACCTTTAAAGCAGGGTTCCACTCAAATTTTTAACTTAATCTTACCCCCTCCGGTTAATTGCATAGATGTTCAAATGCCGCACAAATTTTTTTTTATCGCTGTAATTACCTTTATATTGTACTTTATTGTGGCACTTCCTGTCTCTCCTCCCATGGGAGTAGGCGTGTTTATTGCCTTTCCCCGGAGCCGCACTGTCTCCTGGGAGCTTAGTGTCAGGCTTCCCAAGATTCAGTGCGGAAACAATGATCATGCTTGTGAACAAGCTGTGAACGAACAGCATTCACCACATCCAGGAAACCAATGCTTCACATGCCCACAAGCAAGATGGAAACAGCCAGCATCACATTTTTTAAGTTATTCTTCAGTACGAAAACAGACAGAGGCGGAAATATTACACCCAAACTGTGAGTATTATTTTGGGGTTAGCAAAGTGTCTCAATGACCTAAAAAAAAAAAAAAAAAAAAAAAGAAGAAAAGAAGAAGGTCGCCAACCTCCCACTTTAACATTTTAAACGTTTGCATGTTCTCATTGTGCTTGCATGAGTTTCCTCCAGGTACTCCGGTTTCCTCCCACACTCCAAAGACATGCCGGTAGGTTAATTGGCTCCTGTCTAAATTGGCTCTAGTATGAGTCTGTATGAATGCGAGTTAAGAATCTTAGACTGTAAACTCCATGGAGGCAGGGACTGATGTGAATGTATAATTTGTATGTAAAGTGCTGCGTAAATTGCCCGGTGTTATATAAATACCTGTAAATAATTGAAATTAAGATGCCCAGGCAAAATTTAAAGTAGAATTCCAGCTTTTTTATCCCAAACTAAATATTTAAAGTAATAACAAAACTAGAATTCTACTTCAACAGCATCAGCTAGCATAAAAACTTTATTACTAATATGTCTACCTATTAGGGCTGAAACAACTAATCGATTATGAAATTAATAGATTACTATTTCAATAATAGATTAATCGGCCAATATCATAATGGGGTTAAAACTAAAATGAGCCCTTTATAGTACAAAAAGAGCAAATCACTACTGTAAATATTACTTTCACAGTTCTACAGTAAAAAAAATGAACTCCTTACAGTAGTGATTAGCTGTTTTTTTTTTTTTTTTTTTTTTTTTTTTTTTTATTTTTTTTTTTTTAACTATAAAGGGCTAATTTTAGTTTTTTTAACCCCCATTATGTTACTAAACGTCTTAGGCCTGGTTTACATCTATGTGTTTTTTGGTGCTTTTTGCAGAAACGCACTACAGTTCATTTACATGGTTTCCTATGGGACATGTTCACATCTATGCTTTTTTCAGCTGCTACGTATTTGGAAAGGGTCAGGGACTTTTTTTTTTTTTTTTTTTTTTTTTTTTTAACATAAAACAGTGCTTTTTTGGTTCCATATACTTCAATGGAGAAGCTGCAGAAAAGCATGTAGTGCGTTTTTGCAGCAATTTTTGTTTTTTAATCAGCTCAACAACAAACTGGCCAAAAAAAAAAAAAAAAATGCAAAAATGCAAATCGCAGCAAAATCACATGTGCAAAAAGCACTGCAGAAACAGATCACAAGCAAACTGCATAGGTGTGTACCGAGCCTTGTGCTGGCCACACCGATCAATTTTCAGACGAGAATATTCATACGAAAAATCTTTGTACATTCGCTGAATGAAAGAATGTTTGAAATTTTCACTTGTTTTTAACATCCGTTTTTAAAACAACTGTAATTTCTGAACGAAAACCACATACACTCTCTGAAAATTCCTTTGACCAAGAAGTCTTCTATTATAACCAAATTTTCCCATCACTTTGGTTGAATATAAACGTCGATTCTGACCCCACTAACAATTAGAAAATTGAACGAACGTTCTTAAAATTATTTTTTTTTTTTGAAGGAAGACATTGTTTTTTGAATAAAAAAAAAAAAATTGATCCGAGTCTGATGATATTTACCAGATTCACCCTTTAATATACTGTATACAGTATATCTCTCCTCTAATAGTATATACAGAATATCTCCTCTAATAGTATATACAGAATATCTCTTATGTCTGTTTTGCTCAGAGTGGATTAGATATTTTGCTCCCTAACCATATAGTTGGTAATTTATATTTACCACTGCATAGAGATATACAAGAATAAATTGCCTTTTTTTTTTTAAACTTTACATATTAACTAAATTATACACCACACTTATTTTTAAGGTTATTAACCGATTAAGCGAAACAAGAATCGGCCAACTAATCGATTATGAAAATAATCGTTAGTTGCAGCCCTACTACCTATATATTTTTTATATTACTTGAAGATAAAAAAAAATACATCACACTGCTCTGTTTTTGCTAATATAGATAGACAAATGCACAAAAAAAAAAAATTGTAATATAAAAAAAAATGTAGTTAACCTATTTGTTTTTTATATTGTAATCATATCTCAGAATAGTATTAAACAGACACACTATAAATTATATCATATAGTCATATCTACTTAACATATGTATTAGAGCTGCACGATTAATCGTTAAGAATCGAAATAGTGATCTTATTCCCTTCCCGATCTTCAAAACAGCATGTCACGATTCTAACAAGTTCAGAGAGTTCTCACAATTGGCAAAAAATAAAAATAAAAAAAATCCAGGCAGCCCCAAGTTTTATCACAACACTGTGAATAAGTAGAAACAAAGTATCTTTTTGTTCTTTTATCAAAAGGAAAGAACTCCGGGCATGTAAATTAGGGAAGTTTAACCATTTCAAGACCAAACCTTTTCTGACATTTGTTGCTTACAAGTAAAAAAAAAAATCATTGTCTGCTAGAAAATTACTTGGAACACCCAAACATGATATATTTTTTTTTAGCAGAGACCCGAGAATAAAATGGTGGTTGTTGCAATAATTTTATGTCACACCGTATTTGCACAGCGGTTTTTCAAACGCAATTTTTTGAAAAAATACACTTTAAAAAACAAAAACTAAACAGTAAAGTTAGCCCAATTATTTTTCTATAAATGTGAAAGAAGATGTTACACTGCGAGAATCGTGATCTTTATTCTAAGTAAAAAAAAAAATGTGATTCTCATTTTAGCCAGAATCGTGCAGCTCTAATATGTATGCGATTATCATGAATGTCAGTTATCAATGCATTTTAATATAATCAAAGGTTATTTATGGGGCAGGCTCATTTAGTCATTACGTACAACGGCTCGGTTGACTTTCTGGTGTGCTGACCACTGCGTTTCATTTACAGCTAGCAGCAAACTTGGTCTGTCTAACTGCAGACAATAGAGCCTCTAAAGATGTGACATCTACAATGCCCTGTTTAACCAGAGCTTGTGTGTTATAAGCTAATTTTACCCTACAAATCACTTTTTTATTTTAATAAAAGTATTTTGGTAATGCTGATGTGTATATACATCTGATGTGAATAATTATTAGTTTTTCTGCAAAAGCATGTCCCAATTAACTTCAGGCCAAACCCGAACACTTTAGCAGCACAGGGCCAATTTTTTTCCGTAGTATACACTATAAAATTATACTAGACTTGGCACAACTTTGGGTGTCCCAAGGAGAGTAGCTATGCGTGCGGTGGCAAACAGTAGGTGTGGCCAAACTGCTCTTTTTGACATCATTGCCCCACCCCCCAGTGATGCCAAACTTTCCCCCAGACAACCAACCGCAGCTCCCGGACAGAAACAGATGTGTGTGCGACTACAGTATCTAGGTTACTTGAGGAGCCACAGCCCAGTCTGAATAATGTGTCCGGGTTTCAGACACTGAAACCCAGACACCTTATTCAAAACCTGGACTGTCCGGGTGAATCCTGGTTTTTGTGGCAACCCTACTTTGTATCTAACTCAACCCTACTGTGGCAACCCTACTTTGTATCTAAATATTAAGTAGGCTGCCAGTAAAATGGGTACATTACAGTAAAGCAGGTACCAAAGCCACTGATAGCAAGATGGACCATATTGGCCTAGTGCTTAGTTTGACCTTTTCCTTTAGCATACAGCTACCTTTACCAAGGCAGAACAAGTCACAAAAAAAATGTTTATAGGCAAGAGAGAAAATTAAAGTTAAAGGTAACGGCATCCAAGTGAAGCAAGTCAGGACAGCCTTAAAATGTGTTAATATAGCTTCTTATATTTCATGTACACAGGTAAAAACTTTACATGTATCTTCAACTAAATCCACACAGCAAAATTTAAGAAAAAATTATTTGCAAAAAAAAAAAAAAAAAAAAATCTATAGTTACCTGAATCTCTGCTCGCTGATTAGTCTGTCTTCCCACAAGTCTTTCTGCCACGTTCCTATTTAAAATACAAGAAACACATGAACAGAAGCTGGGAAAACACTGGTAACTCTTAGGCACACTGGTAGCACTGGCACACAAAGAAAGTTCATTTAAATGCTTAGAATTGAATGACTTGAATACTTTTTTATTCTCAGTCTGGCAATGTGATAATTTTGTAAACATATTAGAATTAATTTTTAGTGGAACAAAGGCAGTGTTTAACATTTTGGCAACCACAATTCAGATCAGTTCATTGTGGATATTACTAATTCATCGTGGCTCACGGGTTATGCCAACTGGCATAAAATCTAGCTTTCATAAAGGGGGAAAAACATTTTTATACCAACAAATGTTGGTGACCATGTGTATTGTATTGGGAAGCTCTTCCACTTTTATGTGCACAATGCCCCTGTAAATAACCTTCAGGGTGTCTGTAGGACCTATACAAGTAAAGTCATGTATCAGTTTTTA